>NW_027516150.1:0-375000 GCF_048772815.1 Callospermophilus lateralis
GGCACCTCTTTAACACACAAGTAGGTCTGTGACTATCCAGAGTGTCCTCTAACTGGTGGGCCCATACTATGGTTCCCCTGAAATGGCCTGTCCTGTCTCAGATCTGGTCTCCTGGGCAACTTGTGAAGTTTCAGAAGCCAGTGGTGAACCAATACCTGCTTTCTCAGGAAAGGTCCCTCTTCAGAGCTCTTCTGGCATTTGACAATCTCATATCAGTAGGTACCGAGGAAGACTGACTCTGTCCTTGGTAAATCCAAACAAGTGAGACCACTGGAACTGGGACTGGGACTGGCTCTGGGTGCCTGGCTTCCTGGATCACAAGTCAGAGATTTCCATCACCAAAGAAGTGAGGTGAGGTCACTTCCTTCAGGAACTGAATGAAGTCACTGCCTTGGCCACCACTTTGTACTTACAGTTGCTTCCAAGGGTCCCATGAGATGGAGGCTGCTCCTACTTCCTGTGACACTTTCACAGGTTAGAATGGTATATCAAGCATAGGCACCTGGGAACAGCTTTCCACGCAGGTATGGTTTGATCAGTCTTCTCTACAAAGGAAAGGAGAGGCTGATTCAGACACATCCCTTCATACTGACCAGGTTTCTTGCCATGGAATATGACTTTTGATCTCTTAGGTCCTTCATAGCTGCCTGCAACTTCTCCAGGGTATCATTTCTGCCTGGAACTTTGATGTTCTCAGCAGGTGGAAGACCCCTACATTACTATTGTAAGACAAACTCTGTCCCGGGCTCATCTGTAAACTTAGTTTAAGGGAACAGTGTATGTTTAGGGTAATAACAGGTTCGATTTGGGTTAGGAATCATACTGAGGAACAAACAATGGTATTGGGAACTTGCGATATTTACAAGAATATATTGGTGAAATATATGTATGAACACAGAAATCTAGATAAGATTTGAATCCAAGAAGGGCATTGGGCTGTTGATGGAATACTTAGCTTTGAATATATTCTGCATAGATGTCTCAGATAAATCAATATACAATGGCTTAAGATCTTGTACCTTGGATGATTGATTGTAGAAGAGATCATCCAGTCAAAAAGGTATAGTTGGTAGGATTAGGAAGATAGTCAGTAGATTTAGAAAAAAAGAGTGAGTATAGGATTTCGACCAAAAGTTCTTTAGCAATAGGATTTCGGATAGAGAGTGAATGTAAATGTCAGCACATGTGAAGAGTCAGTCACAATGATGAACTCGTGAAAATATGTAGGAAAGCAGATATCAATAGAGACATTAGGAAATCAGGCAAAATACAAAGTGAGTGATAGGATTTGTCATTTTCAACAGGGTTGAGGTTCAATATATAATCTTAGGAAGAAACAAATATGTAGTCACAAATAAGATTGATTTGAGAGCATTAGGCAACGTGGACATGGATGTTTTTAGTAAACCATGCTCACATTCCATTTAGGCATTGGTGAAAGGTAATAAAATAGGTACTTGTCACTTCCTGTTTTTCTGTATGCTTAACAAAACACTGTTGGAAACTTGAGGACTGTTTGCTAATCTTGTTTCCAGAATGTGCTGTCTCCAACTGCCAAACTGCAGAATACACACCCTCACCCGTTTGCACACAAACCTCCCCCTTGCCCTGACCCATCAATAAACTTCCCTCCCTGCCCTCTCCAAGGAAAGTATATAAGCTCTGCTTAAGCTGTTTTCATTGCTCTCTGCTCTATTCAAGTGACTCTCTGCCCCAGAAAGCTGGTCTCCAATAAACCCTTTACTGTTGCATGAGACATTCTCTTGGTGGTCTCTTCTTCTGTCCTCACCCGATCTTTACATCTGGAGGCACCAGCGAGATCCAGCAGTGGCGGACGAAAGACCCCCAAGGGGCTCCTTTCAGGGTAAGAAAGGTGACTCTTTCTGGTTTCAGGTTTCAGGTTAGGGTTTTGCAAAATCACTATCGGTGTTGAGCATGAGCTCTCTCTGACGGTGGCTGACAGACGTGTCACAGAGCCACAGGCCACATCCCTGGGGGACGCCCCAGAGGACTCAGGAAATCAAGGAACAATAGTCTCCTCGACTCTGTGATATTTTGTTTCAGATTCGGTATTGCCAGCCCATCAGGTTTTGAGGGCTACTCAGTCCTTGTCTCAGTATTGGACGTCCATTGTCTGTCTTTATTGTCTTGTCTTGTCTGTGTAGTATGTCGTTGCTTTCACTGTTTGTGTATCTCTCATTTTGGGACAGAGCACTTCAACACTTCTCTCCCTGACCCTTGATCACTGGACCAAAGTCTGCTTAAGGGCCCAGAATCTTTCTTTTTCATTAAAACGCTGGACCTGGCAGACTCTCTGTGCCTCAGAATGACACACCTTTGGAGTTGGATGGCCCCCAGAAGGATGTTTCTACTTCCCACTAATTTGAAAAATCAGAGATATTGTCTTTCAGCTGAGGCCACATAGCCATCCAGATCAACAGCCATATATCTTAACTTGGCAGGACCTCTGCAAATCTCCTCCTCCATGGGTGAAGCCTTTCCTTGTCCCTGCCTACGCTCCTACTCCTTCCACCACGATTCTATCTCTCAAACCCCCTGCTCCTCCTCCTCCACCCTCTGTTCTCCCTGAGTCTCAAGATTCTACTGGACTCTCCTCCTCCTTCTTATCCCCTGCCCTTGTCCCCAACCCCCAAAAACCTCTAAGTGATTCCCCTGCTGACTCTGCTTCTCTGCCATTGGAGGAAGTTAGGCCGGCCCAGTGCCCTCCAGATGACTCCCCCGCGTCACACACAGCCCCTCCTTCCCTGGAGGAAGCTGGCCCGGCTAAAAGAACTCAAAGAACTCCCTGGGGTTTTCACACTTGCCTACTTGGGATGACTGCCAACAAATCCTAGGGACTCTCTTTATGGCAGAGGAATGAGAGAAAAACCTCCTGGAAGCTAAAAAATATATTCTCGGACCAGATGTGTGACCAACACAACTTCCCAACATAATCAAAGCCAGCTTCCCCTTGAATTGACCCAACTGAAACCCCAACACCTTTGAAGGTAGGGAGCATCTGTCCACTTATTGCCAGGCCCTAATATTGGGTTTCCAATCGGCCGCTAGGGAACCACCTAATTTGGCCAAGGTAAGAGAGATAATTTAAGGGCCTGATAAATATCCCTCTATGTTTCTAGAGAGAATTATGGAGGCATATATGAGATTTACTCCTATTGATCCTCAGGCAGAGGATCAAAAGGCATCTGTCATGATGGCCTTCATTGGGCAAGCTGCCCTGGATATTAAAAGAAAGTTACAACTCTTAGAGGGATCACAAGATATGACTTTGGGAGATTTAGTCAGAGAAGCCGAGAAAGTATACTATATGAGAGAAACAAAGAGAAAGAAAGGGAGCAAAGGGAAGATGAGAGATGCAAAAGACAGACTAAGGCATTGACTAAGGTCCTGGTCACAACAATAAATAGGCCAGAAATTAACAAACAGGAAGACAGGAACGGAAACCTGGGCGCACGCCAGAGGCCACCCCTGGCCTCAGATCATTGTGCCTACTGTAAAGAAAAAGGTCACTGGGCCAAAGAGTGCCCTAGAAAAGAGACAGCCACGACAGCCAGCCATTCTGACTCAAAAGGATGACTAAGAACGTCGGGGCTCAGATCCCTTCCCCGAGCTCAGGGTAACTTTTGAAGTGGAGAGGACCCAGGTAAACTTTGAAGTGGATACAGCAGCAGTATACTCAGCCCTTAAGGCCCCACTGGGCACACTATCAAATAAAATGTCTCTAGTTCAAAGGGCTAATGGCAGTAAATATCAGACATAGACAACTAAGAGGACCATAGACATGGGGAAAGGAAAAATCCATCACTCCTTCCTAGTAATCCCAGAATGCCTGGCCCCATTGATGGGCAAAGATCTGCTCAGTAAGCTCCAGGCCAAAACAACTTTTAACCCCGAAGGCCCCAAAATGAAATTTCTAAATCCTTCAGTAAAAACTCCTATAGTCTTGGCTTTATAAATGTCAGTAGAAGATGAACATCCACTCTTCACACCCCCCAAGACTGCTCAAACAAGCAAGCTACCCCAGAAATGGATAACAGATTACCCAGATACCTGGGAAAAAATGGCTAGGTTAGGCCTAGCCGTGAAACAACCTCCAAGAACAATGGAGTTAAAAACCTCAGCCTCCCCAATCAATGTCAAACAATATCCTCTGAGCAGAAAAGCTAAAGATGGGATAAGGCCCCATATTCAGAAATATCTGGCCTTAGGGTCCTAAGGCCCTGTCAATCGGCCTGGAAGACTCCCCTGCTCCCAGTAAAAAAAGCCAGGAACCGGGGACTATCCCCCGTTCAAGACCTAAGAGAGATTAATAACAGAGTGCAGGACATTCACTCCACGGTAACTAATTTGTACAATCTGCTTATCACTCTGAACCCTTAGCAGAAATGGTATACTGTTCTGGACTTAAAAGATGCTATCTTTTGTTTGCCTCTGCATAAAGATAGTCAGTTGCTGTTTGCTTGCTAGTGGGTAGACCCAGAAACTGGAACGTCTGATCAAGTAACTTGGACTAGACTCCCACAGGGGTTCAAAAACTCTCCCACTCTCTTTGATGAAGCCCTCCACAGAGATCTCAACAACGTCAGAACTACACACCCCAAAGTCACCCAGCTTCAATACGTGGATGACCTGCTACTGGCAGCCAACACCAAAGAAAACTGTGAGTCTGGGACCCAAGCACTATTATATGAGCTTGCTCAACTCGGGTATAGAGCTTCTGCCAAATAGGCCCAAATTTGCCAGCAAGAAGTAATCTTCCTGGGCTATTCCCTTAGGGGCAGTAAACGATGGCTCACTGAGCCCAGAAAACAAACGGTTGTGCAGATACCGCCCCCATCTAGCAGCAGACAACACAGAGAGTTTCTTGGGACTACTGGGTTTTGCAGGTTATGGATTTCTGTGTTTGCGTCCTTAACTTCTTCTTTATACCCGCTGTTAAATGGAGATACCCAATTCCAATGGACCCCTGAGCACCAGAACGCTTTTGATAACATCTAACGACACTGGCACTGAATTCCTCAACTTGACTGAGCCAAGCCTGCAATTTCAGAAAGCCCTACACTACGTTAAAAATGTACATTAATTCACACACCTTGGTTCAAAGAAACTGCAGGCATTCCTGAAGGATCAAGAACAGAGTTTTCCACTAACCCACTCACAGCAAAAGGAAATAACTGAACAGGTAACAAAAGTCTGTCCGGTCTGTCAATAGGTTAATGTTTATCTTTCCAAGCTTTCCGCAGGAAAGCACCTATTAGGATCCAGACCAGTACAATTCTGGGAAGTGGACTTTACTGAAATTAAGCCAGCAAGGTATGGACTTAAATATCTCCTAGTCTTTGTAGATATATTTTCAGGATGGATTGAAGCCTTCCCCACAAAAAAAGGCACAATTGGTGGTCAAGAAGATCCTGAAAGATATTTTTCCAAGACACGGCCTGCCTAAGGTAATAGGGTCTGATAATGGCCCGGCGTTCATGGCCCAGGTAAGTCAGGGGTTAGCCAGGACACTGGGGATAAATTGGAAGTTACATTGTGCTTATAGACCCCATAGCTCAGGACAGGTAAAAAAAATAAATAGAACCATTAAAGAGACCTTAACGAAATTAAGCTTAGAGAGCGGCATAAAAGATTGGACTATGCTCCTGCCTTATGCACTGTTTCATGCAAGAAATACACCCTCTATTTCTTTGTGTAACCTCACCCCCTATGAAATTCTTTATGGAGCCCCTCCTCCAGTAAGGGATCTAACCCCAACTCTAAGACCTAGTGATCCCCTCCACAACCCCTTGTTTGACAGACTTAAAGCTCTTGAAAGAACTCAGCGATACCTGTTGAAACAGCTGGCCACTGCCTACCAACCTGGTGAAGAGGGGACTCCACATCGATATCAAATAAGAGACATCCTCTACATAAGACAACATCAGGTGTCATCCCTGTAACCCCGCTGGACAGGACCATACCAGGTGCTACTTATAAAACCTACAGTGGTAAATGTAGAAGGAATCAATTCCTGGATCCTAATTCTTATCTCAAGCCTGCGCCCTGTCCAGACTCTGGCTGAAAAACTGGAAAAGACTGGAAACCCTTTCAAATTGCATATTCGCCATGTGGATAAGGCTATAGACTCTCCCCTTGTCCACCAGTAGTCCTTACCCTCATCAGCCCGTTCATCAGCGATGGCTGATCACAAATCTTACTAGACAAGAAGTATGGTCTATCTCGCATACAGCCCCCTTAGGGACCTGGTGGCCATCTCTCCACCCAGAATTTGTCAGCTGGCTATACGTCTTTCATATTGGGATATCTCTGATGAAGAGGATCCAACTAAAATTCCATTAAATCCCTACTGTACCACAGATAATGGAAACAAACATTATGGATCTAGGGACACGCGAGCCAGATGCAGGTTGGCTAGCCTAGAATACTATGTTTGCCCGGCAGACTATCAAAGCCACAAACAGCCATGGCTGTGTGGGGGAAAAGCGGACTTCTTCTGAAAATAATGGGGATGTGAGCATACAGGGGCTGCCTGGTGGAACCCAAACTCCTCATCAAATTCAGTACACAGCATTGGCCATATTACCAATTAGACAACCAAAACTGATGGCCCCCAGAGGGGTCTCCAGATCCTCAAATTCTGTGTGACTTTTTCAACTTCGGCAAGTGTTCAAAAAGATCCATCAATTGGGAATTTCCTTCCAAGGAAATTCCCCTATGTTTATGCCTTTTCCCTCCTTTGCTCACATCCTGAACTATGCTTCTCCAATACATCCTCACCCCCCGCCTTCTGCTCCAGACTCTCTGCAGTCACTCTCACATGAGCAACCTGATTTCTCCCCTCCAATTACTAGATCAAAAACAAAAACCTCCGCTGGATCTCATACCATTGCCTCCTTGCTGAGGTAGCAGGTACTGAGGTACCCTTCCACTCACTCACTCCTCTCTTCTCCTGGCAGTGCACGCACCGGGTCCCACCAGGTCCTCTTACCAGCTAACACAAAGCTCAAACCAGCTGAGGAGTGCCCTAAGACGCCTATCCAAGATGTAATGAAAATGGCCTTTAAAGTTGCTTTGTCATCACTGAAAACAGGTTACAAAGAATTTAAAGTCCCTCAAAGGCTTTTTGGGATACTCACTCCCATTCTCCCCTCTGCTCTACCTGTTCTACTGCTCAAGTTTTATTGCCAGGAAAATCCCAAACCCCTTTCCCATTATTCTTTTATATCTCTTTTTCCTCATTCTCAGAACCACGGAGCTGCTCTCACCCCCCACCTTCCTTGTCTTTCCCTCTGTTCCAATCCCACAGAAAAATCTTAAATGGCCTTCTCCAGAAGCCTTGATCATGGCTGACTTTAGGACTTTCAGCAACAGAGGCCGTATACAAGAGTTCAGTGTAGATAAACTTCCTCTTTTTGTGTTGCTTTGTTCTACTTGGCCACTGGCTGGAAAAATCAGCACTCCTAAGCTAGACACCCCCTTACTATTTTTTCACAAAATATGTGAACAAGGCCTCTGGCGTTGAGCTGGGGCTTCCAGAGATGGCTACATTTCTAAGATAAAGAAGTTACCAACTGGGCTCCATGGTAACAGCTGGCAGGAAGAAAAAAAAAGAAGAAAAATGCTCTCCCCCTACCAGGTGTCCTTTAAAAGTTAACTTTCCCAGAGCAGAGGAAAAAAAACAGAAACAAAAACTGCTTTTTGTGAACTTCTGCAGACTGTGAATTTCTGAGCCCCTTACGTTACATGTTGGGTACAAAAATTCTGAAACTACCTAAACTTGGGGTTCAGGGGATTAAAAGATTACAACAGAAGCAATGCCCTCTAAATCTGGTTACAACCAAATAGGACTGTTTCCCTGTCTTCTGTGCTATCTTAGGTGCCTTGCCTTGTCCGTCCTTACAACAGTATAATTCTATATACTTAAACGTTGTTTATGTTTTCATAAAATGATCAACATATGGCTGTTGCATGAGACAGTCTCTTGTGGTCTCTTCCTCTGATTAAGTATGTAATGGTGCAGATGTTTCCCAGAGTCCTCTATCATGACGCAGGATCATTTAAAGTTCCAATAGGGGGGCATACAAACTGGTTCCACCAGGAACCCGTATCCCTCACTTTCTCCATCCTATTAGGAATAGGAGTTGCTGCAGTGGTGGGCACAGGAACCACTGCCCTAGTCCATGGGACACAACAAATGACCCAATTAGAAGTAGCAATAGACCAAAACTTAAAGATATTAAAAACCTCCATCACAGCTTTACAGGAATCTTTAACCTCTCTCTCTGAAGTTGTTTTACAGAACAGGCGAGGGTTCGACCTCCTCTTATTGAGAGAAGGGGCCTTTGTCCTGCATTGAGTGAAGAATGTTGTTATTATGCCGACCATACTGGAGTTGTAAAAGAATCTATGATTAAATTAAGAAGACGCCTTGTAGAGCATCAACAAGAGAGAGAGGCCCCAAAAGGGTGGTTTGAGTCTTGGTTCACAGAGTCCCTCTGGTTAACTACGCATTTATCAGCCCTGGCTGGTCCATTAATAAACCTCATATTATTGCTAACTGTGAGACCCTGTTTGCTCAACCGTGTAGTTTCCTTTTCCCAAGCTCAAATTGGACAAGTTAAACTTATGGTAATAAGAAAACAATATACCACACTAGCAGACATAAAATGTGACACCCCCAATGATCACTTTAATGATTAAAAGTAACCAAAAGAAGAAGTGGGGAATGAAAGGTTAATAAAATAGGTACTTGTCACTTCCAATTTTTTGGTATGCTTAAAGAAACATTGTGGATATCTTGAGAACTGTTTGCTAATCTTGTTCCCTGAATGTGCTGTACCAACTGCAAAACTGAAGAATGTACTCCCTCACCTGTTTGCATGCAAACTGCCCACTCGCCCTGAGCCATCAATAATCTTCCCTCCCTGCCCTCTCCAAGGAAAGTATATAAGCTCTGCTTAAGCTGTTCTCAGGGCTCTCTGCTCTATTCAAGGGAGCTCTGAGCCCCAGCATGCTGGACCCCCATAAACCCTTGGCTGTTGCATGAGACAGTCTCTTGTGGTCTCTTCCTCTGACACTCGCCTGACCATTACATTGGTAAAATAATAAGTGTGACCTTTGCTTTTCGTGTCCAGAATATTACTGTGATAAAATGTACATGTAGATAAGGTGACTTGAGTATATCTTCCACCATTTCTGGGAGCAATATTTTGAAGATGTACAAATTAGTATTGGGTGTACAAATAGGTGTACCCTGTGACTATGAATATAGAGATAATGCAAGAATAGACCATACTGTGAATAAATAATATAATGGGTTCCAAATTTAAATAATGCATTCAATTTATATCTGAAAATATAATGGAAATCTTATATTGATACACATACATTCATTCCAACCACTGATACATCTAAAGGTAATATTAGGTTTATGGTTTATCATGAAGAGTCCGTGAGTTTTGCTTCAAAACTGATTATGGAAATTTAAAATAATGTGTTTGGAAAGAAGTCTCATGAAAAGACCATTCAAGAAACACGGAGGAATCCATGTGCTCTGAAGCAGGAAGTGATTGAAAGTAAAACAAATGCCTATAAGTTTGCTAACTGGTGCATGAAATATATATCCTATGATGTGCATAAATTGAAGAAATAGTAATGTACCAGTGTTGAATAAAAATGAACATTAAAATACACAACATGTCCCATAGGAATCTACTTGCATTGCAGTTAAACTGGGTCAGTTACTGTATAAATATTAGTATTTGTATGCAACATTAACTGAAGTTAGTTTTCAGTACTGGAAACAAATATGTATTTCAGGTGGATGAATATTTCTGAGAATAATCTTGTGAAAAGTTCATTATAAATCCATATACATGAATATGAATGAATTTACGGAGTGGGTATAAGACACATATATTTCATATTTTGAAAAATCTGGAGAATATATATATATATATATATATATATATATATATATATATATATATCCTTCTTGTGTGTGTGTGTGTATATACATATATATATATACACACACACACACAAACACACACACAGAGATATTAAAAAGAGCAATATATATGCCAATCGAAATTCACCACGAAATATATATTATCCACAGATCCAAAAATATTCTTTTTACTGATCATGGATTAACGTATAGTGTTATTCAACTAGGAAGCTAACCCATAGGTTGAATTTTCAGTTCCAACACTGTTTAGGAGCAGTGATCTCTTCTCACAATTTGTATCTGCCAAGTCAGCCACCTCACAAGTATGCATGTTTCATACCAGGAAGGATTCTATATGTGCATATAAATATACATGTGCTGAATAAGCTACAGAGAAACGGAGACAAGAATTCACATATTTCTTAACTTAAAAACACATAGAGACCTATTCCAACAAAAAATTGACTAGATATATAACTCCTACCCTATGAAATGCAAAAGGAAAGTCCAAATATACACCATGCCTCCTCTGATCTGCTTGTATTCCTATTCTGTTTGGGTTATTTTTCTCCCTCAGAGTCTAGTAGGGTATGTGTTAGTGTCAGGGTTTCAGTATTTCGAATGGAAAATTAGATAAGGAATCCAATGTGTATGCAATATGTGCTACACAAAATTATTCCCACTCTCATCCAGAACAATGACTTGACATTACCTGTGTGGGTAAACACTCCACAAACATGGAGCTCTGTTGGCCTATAGACTTTTTGAGAAACTGCCTCCAAGGTTGGGCACTTGAAATATATGCTATTCTCAGGAGCATTAGCTTCTTTTCTAGTTAGACCATCAAAGCTGGGTCTGCATCTATGTGACCTGGAGGACATGGTTTCTTATTTTACATTGAACTTGAGGCAGCATTGCTGAATTCTCTCTTTGTAGGTAAACTGGTGCCACTGGAGGCTAAGTTTCTTCCCATGTGGACTGTGAAGCTATTTGGAATTCCTCCACTTTTCGTGGTTTTTATTGGTGCTGCACTGGGACTTTGGTATTCGCTTCATGAAATACAACAAGTTCAACTGGGAGACAGTGCTGGAGGGAGTTCTGTCATGTGTGGTGGGTCAGGATCTGCAGGAGAAAGCACCAACCAGGCTTCTATCCAACATAGCTTGCCCCCTTGTCCATAGCAACCTGATTCTGAAAATTGCCCTGAAATCTCTCCAAATAACAAGATGCCTTTACATATAAGGGTCTGCTGGCTGCACCATGTCAGTCCCAAGCCATTTAAAAGCCAATAGCACATTCACATGGCCCCACCACAAATGCTTTATCACACACTTGCACACCACTGCAATAGGCCCACTACTCAGCAGGCTCCAACTTACTGGCATCTCTGTTCTACACCATTTAAATGAAACACAGTCAATCAACGCTTTTGCTGGAACACTCAAGATCAGCAGCAGGACATCCAAAGGTTCTCAAGTGCCTGGTCATGGGAATTTAAAACATTTCATGGTATATATCTTCCCCGTTTTTCAAGGATGAAGTTGGAGGCACTGTGGGTTCAAATCATTCAGGGATCATTAAGTGTTGAGGAAGCTAATTTCAATGAAAGCTCTGGAGGACTCTCACAGGCAAGGCTTCCCAAAGAGTGGCCAAAGGTCACATGAAGCCAGGTACATTGAGTTCTACAATGTAAGGTCCATGTGTGTTTTGACTTTCAACTATGGCTGCCAATTATTTCAGAATAAATCATGTGATATCCTGGATGAGATACCCAGTGCTCTGTGGAAAGCCACCCTGGGCCTAGATCTCAGTTTCCAAGGGTGACTCTCATGCGTGGCCTGCTAAAATCCCAACAAAATTCATGACAATACTTCTCTGAGTTCAGTACCAGAACTCATTTTCTAAGGAGAATCACTCCAGAGTTCAAGCCCAGATGGACACAGTCATCTCATTCAACTGCCACGCAAATGACCACAATTAAAACCAAAACACTCCTTCATCGCCCTCATATTCTTCCACATAGACACTAATCATTACCTATGGCTGGAGTTTTCCATGAGGGGTGCAGCCCAAGACAGTGTCCAAAATAAGGTCCCTTTCCCCTCATTTGGCTAAAGTCATGGTGGGCTGGACACCCTTTCTGTGAACCAGGAGTGGTCAAATAGGCTTGCCTTTAATACTGCTCTCCTTCTCCAATTTGAGGCCTAATGACTGTCAGGTATAGATTCTTAATGTGATATGGAGTCATGAGAAAACCCAAGCACCTATGGGCTAGCCTCTGCAGGGCTTTGAAGAGCTCATTTGAAAGAAAGGATCCCTATTCTCACTTGATGGAGATCAGTAACCTAACAGAGGAAGGCAAGAGACTTCATCCACAATGACTGAACTTTTTGCTATTTTGGTTTTGGATGTACACATGGGATCATTCTTTGGATCCATCAGGTGCTGAGAATCTAATCCACGGCATAACACAGGGCCAAAAACCTGATTTAGACAAGTCCCTTTCCAATGCAATTAAGCAAAGAGCCACAGGTGATGCCTATTCAATTCCATTTAAAAACTGTTTTCTTCACGCTTCACAAAGTGGTGGCTTGAGGCAAAAACCTTCCTGAGATTCAGGGCAACAGAACAATAGGTAAGCAAAAGGCCCAAAGCAGTGTTTCTCCACTGATATTTTCCTGGTCACACTGATATCTGAGATTTCTGAGATGCTCCCCATTCCCTTCAGCTATCCAGTGCATGGCCATGTCCCAGAGCTTGGAGGTGGTACATATCTTGCACACAATACCATGAGCCTATTTTGGAGAGTGGCCAGAATTCCTGATGAAAACAGGGACTTAGGAAGGAAGTAGGTGTTGCCCATCCCTAAGGCAAGTGACAGTCCATTCATAAATAGGGTAGGATGAATGCTGGGAAGCTTTCTACTAGACAGGACACATCCGTGATGCATTCTCTTTTCTAATGTCTACAACGAAGGACACAGTGGGATACACAGATATAGAAACACTCACCTTGTCATAAGTCATACTAGAATTTGTCCACTCCAAACCAAACAAACCGCCTTTCTTACCTATTCTCAGAACATGAGACAAAACCACAAACTCACACCCACACCCACAAAGGCACCACCTTCCCCCTAGTATGTCTGTGACTATCCAGAGTGTCCTATGACTGGTGGGCCCTACTATGTTTTCCTGAAATGGCCTGTCCTGTCTCGGGTCTGGTCTCCTTGGCCAACACTGTGAAGTTGTCTGGAGCCAGCGGTTAGCCACTACCTGCTTTCTCAGTAAAGGCCCCTCTTCAGAGCTCTTCTGGCTTTTTCCATCCTCACATCAGCAGGTACCAAGAAAGACTGACTCTTTCCTTGGTAAATCCAAACAAGTGAGTCCACTGGGACTAGTACTGCAACTGGCTCTGAGTGCCTGGCTTCCTGGATCCCAAGTTCAGAGAGTTCCATCACCAAGGAAGAGATGTAGGTCACTTCCTTTAGGAACTGAATGAGCTAACTGCCTTGGCAACCACTTGGTCCTAAGAGTTGCTTCCAAGTGTCCCATGAGATGGAGGCTGCCCCTACTTACTGTGACACTTTCACAAGTTAGAATGGTATATCAACCATAGGCACCAAGGAACAGCTCTCCAAACAGGCCTGGTTTGGTCCATCTTCTCTATATTAAGAACAGAGAGACTGATACAGACAAAACCCTTCATCCTGACAAGGTTGTTTGCCATTGAAGATGACTTTTGCTCTCTCAGGTCCTTCATAGCTGCCTACAACTTCTCCAGAGTTCATTTCTACATGGATCTTTGAGTTTCTCAGCATGTGGAAGATCTCCTACATTCCTGTATTGAAAGACCAACTCTGGGCCTGCTCTTCTGTAAAGTTAGATTGAGGGAACCGTGTATGGTTAGGGTTAATAACAGGTTCGATTTGGGTTAGGAATCATTCTGCGTGATGACTAATAGTATTGGGAATCTGCAATATTTACAAGAATATATAGGTGAAATATAAGTATGAAAATATAAATCTAGGTAAGATTTGAAGCCTAGAAGTGCATTGGGCCCATGATTGGTATACTTAGCTTTGAATTACATTCTGCACAGATGTCTCAGATAAATCGATATAAAATGGGATAGGACCTTCTACCTTGGATGATTGAATGTCGAAGAGAACATCCAGTCAAAAAGGCATAGTCGGTAGGATTAGGAAGATAGCCTGTAGGTTTAGAAAAAAAGAGTGATTATGGCATTTGGACAAAAGTTCTTTAGCAATAGATTTTTGGGTAGTGAGTGAATGTCAGTGTCAGCACACGCGAAGGGTCAGTCACAATGATGAACTGGGGAAAATAAGTAGGAAAGCAGATATCAATAGAGACATTAGGAAATCAGGCAAAGTATAATGTAAGAGGGTTAGACATTTTCAACATGGTTGAGGTTGAATATATAATCTTAGGAAGAAAGACATATGTTGCCTCCAATATGATTAACATTTGAGAGCATTAGGCAACCTGGACATGGTTGTTTTTAGTAATCCATGCTCACTTTCCATTTTGCTTAGGTGAAAGGTTAATTAAATAGGCACTTGTCACTTCCTGTTTTTCTGTATGCTTAACAAACCACTGTTGAAATCTTGAGAACTGTTTGCTATTTTGTTCCCAGAATGTGCTGTCCCCAACTGCCAAACTGCAGAATATACTCCCTCACCCGGGTGCACGCAAACCGCACACTCGCCCTGACCAATCAATAAATTTCCCTTTCTGCCCTCTCCAAGAAAAGTATGTAAGCTCTGTTAAAGCTGTTCTCTGGGCTCTCTGCTCTATTTAAGTGAGCTCTGAGCCCCAGCATGCTGGACCCCCAATAACCTCTTTGCTGTGGCCGAGTGAAAATTGTATACTGTTCTGTACTTAAAAGATGCTTTCTTTTGCTTGCCTCTGCATAAAGATAGTCAGTTGCTGTTTGCTTTCGAGTAGGTAGACCCAGAAACCGGAACGTCTTTTCAACTAACTTGGACTAGACTCCCACAGGGGTTCAAAAACTCCCCCACTCTCTTTGATGAAGCCCTTCACAGACATCTCTACAACTTCAGAACTACGCACCCCGAAGTCATTCTGCTTCAATATGTGGATGTCCAGCTACTGGCAGCCAACACCAAAGAAAACTGTGAGTCTGAGACCCAAGCACTATTATCTGAGCTTGCTCAACTCGGGTAGAGAGCTTCGGACAAAAAGGCCCAAATTTGCCAGCAAGAAGTAATCTTCCTGGGGTATTCTCTTAGGCACGGTAAATGATGGCTCACTGAGCCCAGGAAACAAACCGTTGTGCAGATACCACCCCCATTTAACAGGAGACAACATAGAGAGTTTCTTGGGACTGCTGGCTTTAGCAGGTTATGGACCTGGGTTTGTGTTCTTAGCTGCTCCTTTATACCCGCTGTTAAATGAGAATGCCCAATTCCAATGGACCCTTGAGCACCAGCAAGCTTTTGATAACATCTAAGAACACTGACAATGAACTCCTCAACTTCAGTGAGCCCAGCCTGCAATTTCAGAAAGCCCTACACTACGTTAAAAATGTACATCAACTCAATCAACTTGGTTCAAAAAAACTGCAGGCATTACTGTAGGATCAAGAACAGAGTTTTAGACTAACTCACTCACAGTGAAAGGAAATAATTGAATGGGTAACAAAAGCCTGTCAGTTCTGTCAATTGGTTAATGCTTACACTTCCAAGCTTCCTACAGGAAAGCACCTATGAGGAACCAGACCAGGACAATTCTGGGAAGTGAACGTTACTGAAATTAAGCCAGCAAGGTATGGGCTTAAATATCTCCTAGTCTTTGTAGATACATTTTCAGGATAGATTGAAGCCATTCCCACCAAAAAAAAAAAAATAAAAGAAAACCGGCAAAAATTGTGGTCAAGAAGATCCTGAAAGATATTTATCAAAGACACGGCCTACCTAATGTAACATGGTCTGATAATTGAAGACCCTTCATGGGCCAGGTAAATCAGGGGTTAGCCAGGACCCTGGGGATTAATTGGAAGTTACATTGTGTTTATAGACCCCAGAGATCAGGACACGTAAAAAAAAATAAATAAAACCATTAAAGAGACCTTAACGAAATTAAGCTTAGAGACCGGCATAAAAGATTAGACTATGCTCCTGCCTTATGCACTATTTCATCAAGAAATACTCCCTTTGTTTCTTTGTGTTACCTCACCCCCTATGAAATTCTCTATGGGGCCCCTCCTCCACTAAGAGACCTAACCCCAACTCAAAGACCTAAGGATCCCTTCCACACACCCTTGCTTGACAGACTTAAATCTCTTGTAAGAACTTAGATATACCTGTGGAAACAGCTGGCTACTGCCTTCCAACCTGGGGAAGAGGGGAATCCACATTGATATCAAGAAAGAGACTTCCTCTACATAAGATGACATCAGGTGTCATCCCTGGAACCCCGCTGGAAAGGACCATTCCAGGTGCTACTTATAGCACCTACAGCAGTAAAAGTAGAGGGAATCACTTCCTGCATCCATGCGTCTCATCTCAAGCCTGTGCCATGTCCAGACTCTGGCTGGAAACTGGAAAAGACTGTTAACCCTTTCAAATTGCATATTCGCCACGTGGGTAAGGCTATAGAATCTCTCCTTGGCCACCCGTAGTCCTAACGCTCATCAGCCCCTACTGCAGCGATGGCTGATCACAAATACTACTAGATAAGAAGTATGGTCTCTCTTGCATACAGCCCACTTAGGGACCTGGAGGCCATCTCTCCACCCAGACATTTGCCAGCTGGCTATAGGTCTTTCCTATTAGAATATCCCTGATGAAGAGGATCCCATTAAAATTCCATTAAATCCTTTCCATACCATAGATAATGGAAACAAACATTATGGTTGTAGGGAAAGGCAAGCCAGATGCAGGTTGGCTAGCCTATATTAGTATGTTTGCCCGGCAGACTATCAAAGCCACAAACCGCCACGGCTGTGTGGGGGAAAAGCCGACTTCTTCTGTAAGTCATGGGGATTTGAGCATACAGGGGCTGCCTGGTCGAACCCAAAATCCTCATCAAATTCAGTACACAGCATTGGCCATATTACCACTTAGACAACCCAAACTGATGGCCAACAGAGGAGTCTCTAGATCTTCAAATTCTGTGTAACCTTTTTAACTTCTGCAAGTGCTCAAAAGGGTGAAAGGAAATTCCCCTATGTGAAGGCCTTTTTCCTCTTTCACTCACATCCTGAACTATGCTTCTCCAATAGTTCCTCAAACTCAGCCTTCTGCTCCAGACTCTCTGCTGTAAGTCCCACCTCAGCAAACCTGATTTCTCTTCTCCAATTACTAGATCAAAAACCGAAACCTCCGCCGGTTCTCAGAGCATTGCCCCCTTGCTGAGGTAGCAGGTACTGAGGTACCCATCCACCCACTCACTTCTCTCTTTTCCTGTCAGTGCCCACACCGGGTCCCACCAGGTCCTCTTACCACCTAACCCAAAGTTCAAACCAGCTTAGGAGAGCCCTCAGACCCCTATCGAAGATGTAATGAAAATGGCCTTTAAAGTTGCTTTGTCATCACTGAAAACAGGTTACTAAATTTTAAAGTCCCTCACAGGCTTTTTGGGATACTCACTCCCGTCTTCCTTTCTGCTCTACCGTTTCTACTGCTCAATTTATGTTGCTCGGAAAATCCCAAAATCCTTTCCCATTATTCTTTTACATCTCTCCTTCCTTATTCTGAGATCCACGGAGCTGCTCTCACCTCCCGCCTTCCCCATCTTCCCCCTCTGTACCAGGCCCTCAGAATAATCTTCACTGAACTTCTCCAGAAGTCTTCACCATGGCTGACTTTAGGACTTTCAGCAAAAGAGTCTCTATAAATGAGTTCAGTGTAGATTAACTTCCTCTTATTCTGTTTCCCTGTTCTACTTGCCTACTGGCTGGAAAAATCAGCACTCCTAAGCTAGACACCCCCTTAATAGTTTTTCACAGAATATGTGAACAAGGCCTCTGGCCTTGAGCTGGGGCTTCACAGAGATGGCTACATTTCTAAGATAAAAAGTTACAAACTGGGCTCCATGGTAACAGTTGGCAGGGGGATAAAAGAAAAGGAAAAAAAAAAGCTCTCTGCCTCCCAGGTGTCCTTGAAAAGTTAACTTGCGCACAATAGAGGAAAAAACAGAAAAAAAAGCTTCGTTTTGTGAATTTCTGCAGACTGTGAACTTCTGAGTCCCTTCTCTTTCATGTTGGGTACAAAATTCTAAAACTACCTAAAATTGGGGTTCAGGGAGTTAATTGATTACAACAGAAGCAATGCCCTCTGAATCCGGTTGCAACCAAATAGGACTGTTTCCCTGTCTTTGGTGCTATCTTAGGTGCCGTGCCTTGTCCGTCCCTACAACAGTATAATTCTATATACTTAAACATTGTTTATGTTTTCATGAAATGGTCAACAGATGTGATTAATTGTGTAATGGTGAAGATGTGTCCCAGATTGCTCTATAATGACCAAGGTTCATTTGAAGTTCAAACAGGGGGGCATACAACCCGGTTCCACTGGGAACATATATCCCTCACTTTAGCCATCATATTAGGAATTGGAGTTGTGGCAGGGGTAGTCACAGGAACCACTGCCCTGCTCCATGGTACACAACAAATGACCCAAATAGAAGCAGCAAGAGACCAAAACTTAAAGATAATAGAAACCTCCATCACAGCTTTGAAGGAATATTTAACATCTCTCTCTGAAGTTGTTTTACACTCAAGTTGAGGGTTGGACCTCCCCTCCATGAGAGAAGGGGGCCTTTGTGCTGCATTGATGTAATAATGTTGTTTTGATGCCGACCATACTGAGGTTGTAAAAAAAAAACCTATGAGTAAAATAAAAGGATGCCTTGAAAAGCGTCAACGAGAGAGAGAGGCCCAAAAAGGGTGGTTTGAGTCTTGGTTCACACAGTCCCCCTGGTTATCTACGCTTTTATCAACCCTGGCCTGTCCAATAATAATCCTCATATTATTGCTAACTATAAAACCCTGTTTGCTCAACCATGTAAGTTCTTTTCTCCAAGCTCAAATTGGACAAGTTAAACTTATGGTAATACCCCACTAGCAGACATAGAATGTGACATGCCCCAATAATCACCTTTATGATTAAAAGTAGCAAGAAGAAGAAGTGGGGAATAAAAGGTTAATAAAAAAGGTACTTGTAACTTCCTGTTTTTCTGTATGCTTAACAAAACACTGTTGAAATCTTGAGAACTGTTTGTAATCTTGTTCCCAGATTGTGCTGTCCCCAACTGCCAAATTGCAGAATGTATTCCCTCACCCAGTTTCACACTAGCCGCCCACTCGCTCTGACCCATCAATAAATTTCTGTCCCTGCCCTCTCCAAGGAAAGTATATAAGCTCTGCTTAAGCTGTTCTCAGGGCTCTCTGCTCTATTCATGTGAGTATATTCAGAAGGAGTATAAAGTGAGTGACAGGATTAGACATTTTCAACAGGCTTGAGGTTGAATACATAATCTTAGGAAGAAACAAATATGTAGTCACCAATAGGATTTATATTTGAGAGCATTAGACAAAGGTGAAATGGATGTTTTAGGAATCCATGCTCACTTTCCACTTAGGATATGGTACAATCATAAGTGTGAACTTTGCATTTGTGTCCAGAATATTACTGTGACAAAATGTATGTGTAGATCAGGTGCATGAGTATTTCTTCCACCATTTCTGGGAGCAATATTTGAAGACTATAAATTATTATTGGGGGTGCAAATAGATGTACCCTGTGTTTATGAAAATAGAGATAATGCATGAATAGACCATACTGTGAATAAGTAATGTAACTGGTTCCAACTTTAAATAATGGATTGGATTCACATCTGAAATTATACAGGGAATCTTATATTGATATACAATCATTCATTCCAACCAGTAATACACCTAATGGTAATATTAGGGTTATGGTTTATCATGATGTGTGTGAGTTTTGCTTCAAAAGTGATTATGGAAATTGAAAATAATGTGTTTGGAAAGAAGTCTCATGAAAAGACCAGTCAAGAAACCTGGAGGAATGCATGTGTTCTGAAGCAGGAAGTGATTGAAAGTGAAACAAATGCATATAAATTTGTGAACTTGTGGATGAAATATATATATTATGAAGTGCAAAAACTGAAGAAATATTAATGTACCAGTGTTGAATGAAATTGAACGTCAAAAGACTCATCATGTCCCATAGGAATTCACTTGCATTGATGTTAAACTGGGTCAGTTACTGTAGAAATATTGATATTTGTAACCACCATTCGCTGTAGTGAGTTTTCTGTTATAGAAAACAAATATGTATTTCAAGTGGATGAATATTTCTGAGATAAATCTTGTGAGAAGTTGATTATTAATCCACATACATGAAAAAGAATGAATTTTGAGAGTGTATATAAGACACATGTAATTCATATTTTGAAATATTTTTAGAGTCTATATATATATATATATATATATATATATAAACACACACACACACACATACATCACATACATACACACAAAATACACACAGACATTAAACAGTAGCAATATATATGAAAAACGTAATTCATCATAAAATATATACCAACCACAGATGGAAAAATAATATTTATTTTACTGAAAATGGATTTATGTATAATGTTCTACTAGGAAGCTCACCCATAGGTTGAATTTTTAGTTCCAACAGCGTTTACGAGAAGTGATCTCTTCTCACAATTTGTATCTGCCAAGTCAGGCACCTCACACAAATGTACGTGTGATACCAGGTAGGATTCTATATGCGCATATAAAAATACACGTGCAGAATAGGCTAGAGAGAAAGGGAGTCAGGAATTGACATATTTGTTCATTTTTAAAACACATGGAGAAATATTTTAATAAAAAATTCACTAGATTTATAACACCTACCCTTTATCTTGCAAAAGGCAATTCTAGTATACACCATGCCTCCTCTGAAATGCTTGTATTTCAATTCTATTTGGGTTATTTTTCTCCATCATATTAGTATTAGTAGTTAGAATCTAGTAAGCTATGGGTTAGTGTCAGGGATTCAGTATTTCGAATGGAAAATTGGAAAATGAATCCAATGTATATGCAAATATGTGCTGCACAATAATCTTCCCACTCTCATCCAGAATAATGTCTTGACATTACCTTGGCCTCAAGTAAGACACAATTAGAGGAGAAGAGTTAGAAAATCTGTGAATACATATCTGGATTGGAAAATGCTCAGTAGTTCACAACCTTGGAGGTTGTAGAGGAGTTTCCAAAAGTAAGGGACACGGTTGATACACCCAACCTAAGCTTTTATTAAAATTAGGAGCCATCTTTCCACAAAACCATGAAAAGATAATTTTGGCTTTAGTATAAATTACTGCAAATTCTGAACCTGCTTGAAATGCCTGCCCATGCCTTGAACTCCCCCATGCCTAGCTCTCTGACCAGATCGCAGCCCTCTCTGAAACTTCAGTGACACCTCATAAATAATGGCCTTCCCTGACCATACAACGACCCTCTCTGAGGCTCTAATGGTCCTCATAATTTCTGATTCTAGGGCCAGCAAAAAAAAATGTAAACAAAAATTAGTGTGATGCTTATCAAAATTCTGTTTTCTGTAACGCCCCTTTTGTGTAACTTTCTGGGCTATAAAGCTGGGCTGTAGGAGAGGTGGGTTTGCTGTCTTGTTTCCACTATTTTGAGAGGAAGATGCAGCCCGGCCACTGAAAATAATAAGCTTGTCTTAATTTGACTTTAATTGGAGTCAGTGGTCTTTTCTTGAATCGTGGTCTAACATTTTGTAGTTCCGCAGCGAGATGAACCTGCCCCAACAGATCACAAGACCAGACTGCTGGAAATTCTGAAGCTGGCCTTCCCTCCAGGGCTCCGTCCTGGAGAGGCAAGTTCCAAGGCCTTGGAGTGAGCTTTTGGTCCGGGGAGAACTGCAGTGAACCACCGCACTAAAACAATTAGCAAGCTCATGGTGGAGGAGGCCTCCATTGGTAAGTAGCACCTATATAACATTTGATATCCGGTAAAGGGAGATCTCTTCTGATGACAGAGAGGTGGCCTGGGGAGGCACACATATATTCCTGTCTGGGACAGTAACGAGAATCATTCTGTCCTCTGTTCTATTCTGTAGTGAATTCCTCTGAAAGGGTAGAGAGGTGCCAACAGACACAAAGAAGTTCCTATCCCGGAGCATTAGCAAGATGTTCCATTGCTCCTCTGTTTTTCTGTTTCTGCGCCGAGTTTCTGTTTTTTTTGTGTTTTTTTTTCTGTGTTCTACATGTTTTTTGTTTGTTTGTTTTTGTGTGTTTTGTTGTGTGATTTCTGTGGAAAAAACTTAAGGATATTGGACATGAAAATGGGTAATAAAGCATGTAAGACTGACATCCCTTTGAACTGTGTTTTAAAGAACTGTGATGAACTTTACCCCCCTTTGTTAAGCAGGATAAGAGAAGCCACTAGCTGGCTGCCTGGAGCACACACATTGCACAGGGCAATGCCTGCTGGGGACGTAAGAACTGAGTATCTCCCAGGTTAACAATTGAAACTCCTTTAAAACCCCATGTCCCTTCAGACAAAGAGAGTTACAACCTTTGGGCAGAGACCCCTGTGTTTTTCCTTTGTTAGCAAAGCAGTAAAACTCCCTTTTTCTTTTTCTCAAACCCTGTCCTCATTATTAAATTGGCATGAATTGACTTCAAATTCAGGAAGTGAACTTTAAGTTACAAATTTTGGTACCCCCCACCGCCCCGGAAATTTTTGAGAGCTGACTACTGAAATGTTAGGAGATGGAGCGTGCTTGGGGTGGAACGAAACCAGAAGAGCTAATCCTGTAAGTATAAGGAGGGACTGAGCGACTCCCAGCAGCTGCCAAAGCCCTGTTTTTTCAGAGAATTACCTCCTTCCTTCCCTGCACTGTAAGGATTATGCCACCTCTGTTTTTTTAAAAAAGAGAAAAAGAAAAAGGGGACACTAAATGCAGTAAAGTAACCATGGAGACCCTTGATACTACATTTCAGGTTGTCCCTCTGTGAAAACATCTGGTTCCCTTGTGGGGACATCTATGGTTCCACTGGTGTAGTTGATTTTTCTCTTATCTGCTCTGTTTTAAAGGCTTCTGTCTGTCAGCCATATTCTGGAGCTCCTTTCTGTCTGTCTTGTGTCTTTTTTTCTGGCCCTTTAAGACATGTGCAATGATATGTTCATATTATAAATTGTTTCTTGGGAATGATCTTAGCTGAATGTGTGTCTAAATGATGATGTTTTATTGTAACAATCTGGTATCTGAATGGGTTTTTAAAGCATTGCACAATCTGGCAGTTAAAAGTCGGGTTTAGGTAATTGTTTAGTTTATGATTTCAGATAATTCATGTCAGAGAACTTAAATACTTAGGATGGAAAACTAAACAACACAACTTCCAAGTTGGCAAGTAACTTCCCAATCATTCAGGCTATTTTTCACCAATTTTGAACTGGGTAGCCTGGGAAAATGTCACTGTGTGTAGCAGTGCATTAAATTGGACAAGGATAGTAAATCATAGTATGGTATCTGTTGACAAAAAAAGATGTAAAGATATAAAATTTCGTGAATTGTATCTTAAACTTGTATGATAATTTTCAACATCCAAACCTGAATATTATGGTTGAAATGCCTTAGGCCTGAGGTGTCTGCTCAGATTAGCAGCTTTTCCCTGTTCCTTCTGGACCTCAGCCAGGACTTATGTTGAAATGCAAATGAAAGAAGCCTGCTAACTTAGTAGGAGACTGATCTGAGGCCTAAGAGAAAAAAAAAAGTTAAATTGTATGGTATTTACTAATTAATTACCAGTCATTTTTTCTAGAACTCTTATTTTTTTCCTTAGATTCTTTATTTTTTTTTGAGCTCATGATTTTGATCCTACAGACCTAGGTTAATGTTTTTCTGATCAGTTCTATCTTTGACCAACTGTGGAGTTTTTCAAACATTGCAATGGATATTTCACCTGTGAAAAGCTACAAGACCTTTACTATTATTATGTGTACACACTGTTGTTATGTGTTGTATATCTATATATACATATGTCCGTATATCATATATATGATACACAAATTAACATATATAAAGTGCACTCATAAAAACAATGCTCATAAAAACAAATTTTACAAAGTGGATCTAAAGATCTTTAATTCACGTGATTTAAATTGTTGAATTTAAATTGGATAAACAGATAAAAATAAATGTCTTTAAAACTCAGCTTACAAGTTTTTCTAGGTGTTCAAAAATCTAATAAAATATTAATGTCTACAAAAATTCTAATATGACTTGGTTCTAGGACTTTTCCTTCAACAAAAAAAATGGTTTACAATCTTCAATACATTTGTCTAATATTTTGATAAATAAGTAAAGTAAATTTGATATGGGATTACTCATTCATGAGTACTTTTGTTAGATATCTGATTGATTTACTAAGGTCTGTAGAAGTGTGTAATAAAGTCTGTATAAGATTGTAAAAATCAGTCATGTGTTAAAGAGACAAAAATTTCTGAAAACATAAGTTTACCCATAACATTGTGTTTTATTAAGTTTTATTTTTTCTAGAGCAAGCAATCATAAAAATTAAACAACTGATTAAATAAGAACTGTTATTTTAGAGCCCTGTACTGCCATTTCTTTAAAAGCTAAACTTGCTTAATGTAGAAACATCAATGTAATTGTGATGCTATTAATGTGCTCCTATCTTTCAGGTATACAAGTCTGTAAGGTAGAAACTTTAAAAGAGCATTATACCAAGCTGGTGTTCTGAAGTTGTATAGTAAAAAAAATATATTGGGCATTCATTTACCTGTTTTCAATAAGATATGTAAAGTTTTATGTTACTTTTTACATTGGGGAACAATTTAAATGTATTTTATGTTAATGAGAGCCTTATCTATGCAAAGGTTAAAAACTTTCAGTGTTTATTAAATTCATGTTTTAAATGTGATATCCTATGGTGTTAGCTAATGTTCATGTGACCTCAAACAATTTATATAAAATTTGTAAAATGATATTTAAAAAAACAAAGTTCATCTTTAGAACTAAAACACTTAATATTTATAAAGAGCCCTGCCTTACCTGAGATAAGGCTCTGTGTCCCATATTACTACATGTGAGAATGACTACGAAAGCTTTAGGTAAGATTATGTTTCATTTAAAGTTATGTTCAAAAGTTGTTTTGTTTTCTGTTAAGATTACTAGGATCTCAAACAGGGGATATAATGTATAACTCAGCTAAAAAATTCAGGGGAGCTATTACACGAAATAAGTATTTTTACACTTGTTAAAAAATTTTATTTTGTAATTTCCTTATAAGTGATCTAAAGATTCCCTGTTAGTGTTTTACAGAAGTGTTGCTTTAAGAACACAGCATGGGTTATTTTAAGATAATAAGTCATCACCTACAAGACACCTACAATACAGATCCCAATTAATAAAAAGATAAATAATTGTAAACTTATAGACATTAAACCCCAGTACTCTTAATATAAGGCTGTTAAAATTTATTTGCTGGATAATTAAGATTAGGATTTAAAATTAAATTTACATGAAAAGAGCCAAGAAAACCAATATTTGGCTCTTGCCCTCTGAGTCAGTCTGAATCCATTGAACAGGGGACTTCTCTAAAAGCTTTGCAACTCTGGGCCTCATAACCTCCCAATCAGGGAGATTAATGAGACCACTGGAAAACAGAAAGCCAATCAGTGCATTTGCTATGAAGAAGAGAGTCATCAGAGAAGGGAGACATCTTTGATGCTTCCGAGGGAAGCCCCATGGTCAAGCAAGACCTGGACCCACCTAGCACAAATGGCACCAGCAGAACTGAGAAGCTGCTCTCAAGTTTCCCCAGGAATGACTTTCATAAAACTCAGCTAATGTTAACAATAGATAGAAACAAAAGTCAGTTTGACAGCTTCATCTTAAACACTTAGCAAAGAGAGTTAAAACCAAAATACAGCCATTCCTGACATTTTAAATAATAATAATAATAATAATAATAATAATAATAATATTTTAAGGTATTCACTTTATGTTATCCTCCCAAAATAAGTAAGACTGGAGGCCACAAAGAAGGATTCTCAGTCAGCAATGCCTGATAACTATAAAAAGTGACTATCAAGAGGAGCTGCCAGAGGCACAAATTTTAAGTTTAAGGCCTACAGATATTCCTAACCTACACAGGTAGGCTTGGTGTTTGCTAGTATGATTATCCAGCCCTGAGTAACAGAATTAAAGGTTTCTCTATTACACACAGAGGTCATACTAGTAAAAGAATTTTGCAAAATCAGATGACATTAAATTATTAAACTGTATCTTATGGGGAGGGACAAATGTAACACTAAATGTTAAATATTAAGTTGACATTCTGATAACTGGGGATATTAAAGCCTGCTGAGGGAACTTCTATACAGTGACATGTTCCAGCTGCTGCAACATTTTTTCAGTACTCATGGTTTTTGTTTCTCACATAGAAGAATCCATCCCCAGATGACTTTACAACCTGTTCTTCCCCAACCAGACTTCAAACCGAACTGATTTCTAAAAGGCAACCCATGTCCCTCAACTGACTTCTAAAAGACAAGTCATGTCCCATATGCTGTGCCCACTCACGACACCCTCTCTCAGCTCTGAAGACGTCAAAATGAGTGACGCCTCTCGTCTAACAACTATGGAGCCAAAAATAAATAGACTATCAATATAAGTAATTAATTATGTCAGGTAAAATCAGGAATCCAGTTTTGGGTGAGTTCTAAAAATTTGGAGACTGTTACCTGAGGAATTAAAATTCCCTCATTGCTCTTTTCCTACCCTATCAAAGATTTGGAAGGGGCACATTAGAAAGGGGGAATGATAGACCCAACATGATCATTTATTAAAATTGGGAGCCATCTTGCCACAAAACCATGAAAAGATAATTTTGGCTTTATTATACATTACTGCAAATTCTGAATCTGTTTTGAATGCCTGCTCATGCCTTGAACTCACCCATGCCTGGCTCTCTGACCAGATAGCAGCCCTCTCTGAAACTTTAGTGACACCTCATAAATATTGGCCTTCCCTGGCCAGACAACGACAGTCGTTGAGGCTCCAATGGTCCTGATAAATTCTGATGAGGGGCCAGCAAAAAACAAAAAATGTAAACTAGCATTAATGTGATGCTTCTCCGAGTTCTCTTATCTGTAACCCGCCTTTGTGTAACTTTCTGGGCTATAAAGGTGGGCTGTAGGAAAGGTGGGGTTGCTGTCTAGTTTCCACCATTTTTAGAGGGAGAGGAAGCCAGTGGAAATAATAAGCTTGGTTTAATTTGATTTTAATTGGAGTCAGTGGTCTTTTGTCATGTCCTGGTCTAACAGGTAAACACTCCACAAATATGGAGCTCTGCCGGCCTAAAACTTCTTGAGAAACTGCCCCTGACCTTGGGCACTTGAAATATATGTTGTTGTCAGGAGCTTTAGCTTCCTTTGTAGTGAGACCATCAAAGCTGGGTCTGCATATATGTGACCTGGAAGATATAGTTTCTTATTTTCAAATGAACATGAGGCAGCAGTGCTGAATTCTCTCTTTTTTGGGAAACTGTGTCCACTGAAGGCTAAGTGCCTCCCCGTGTGGACTGTGAAGCCATTTGCTCATCTTCCACTTTTCATGGTGTTTCTTGCTGTTGCACTGGGAGTTTGGTATTTGCTTCACAAAATACAAGGAGATCAACAGGGACTCAGTGCTGGAGGAATTTCTCATACGTGTGGTGGGTCAGGGTCTGCAGGAGAATACACCAACCAGGCTTCTATCCCACATAGCTTGCCCCCTTAACCATTGCAACCTGATTGTGAACAATGCCCTGAAACCTCTCCATATAACAAGATGCCTTTATATGAAGAGGTCAAACGTATAAGGGATTACGCGCTGCACCATTTCAGCCACAAGCCATTTGGAAGTCATTGGCAGATCCACATGGCCCCACCAGAGATGTTTTATCACACACCTGTGCACCACAGCTCTGTGTCACTATTCAGCAGTCTCCATCTGAGTTTGCCTAGATCTCAGTTTCCAAGGGCGACTCTCATGAGTGGCCTCCTAAAATCCCAACACACTTCATGGCAATTCTTCTCTGAGGTCAGTTCCAGAACTCAGTTTCTAAGGGGAATCACACCAGAGTTCCAGTCATGGTGGCCACAGTCATGTCTTCCAACCACCACAAAAATGACCACAATTAAAACCAAAACACTCCCACATGGCCCTCATCTTCTTCCATATAGACACTCATCAAATTCTCTGGCTGGAGGTTTTCATAAGGGGCTCAGTCCAAGACAGTGTCCAAAATATGCTCCCTTGCCCCTATTTTCCCTAATGTCAGTGTGGCCTGAACACCCTTCCTGTGAACCACGAGTGATCAAATAGGCCTGCCCTTATTACGGCTTCACTTCTCCAATTTGAGGCCTAATGACTGCCAGTTATAGATTCTTTATGTGAATTGGAGTCATGAGAAAACCCAAGCAACTATGGTCTAGCCTCTGCAGGCATTTGAAGAACTCATTTGTCCCAAAGGATCCCTATTTTCACTTGATGGATGTCAGAAATATTACAGAAGATGGCGAGAATCTTCATACACAATGACTGCTATTTTGACCATTTTGGTTTTGTAGCACACAGGGAATCTTTCTTTAGATCCATCAGGTGCTGAGAATCTAAGCCACAGCCTCACACAGGACCAAGAGGCTGATTAAGAAACATCCCTTTCCAAAGCAATTAAGCAAAGAGCCACAGGTGATGCCAATTCATTTCCATTTGAAAACTGTTTTGTTCAGGCTTCACAAAGGGGTGGCCTGAGGCAAAGGCCTTCCTGACATTCAGGGCAATGGAACAATAGGTAAGCAAATGGCCCAAAGCAAGGATTCTCCACTGAGACTTTACTGGTCACATTCATATCTGAGTTTTCTGAGATCCTCCAATTCCCTTCAGTTATCATGTACATGGCCATGTCACAGAGCTTGGAGGTGATACATATCTTGGACACAAAACCATGAGCCTAGTCTCGAGAGTGGCCACAATTCAGGAAGAAAACAGCAAGGTAGTAAGATAGTAGGCATTGCCCATCCATAAGGCGAGTCAAAGTCCATTCACAAATTGGGCAGAATGAATGCTGGGAAGCTTTCTACTAGACAGGACACATCCATTGATGCATTCTCTTTTCTAATGTCTACAACCACGGACAAAGTGGGATACACAGACATAGAAACACTCGCCTTATCAAACAACTTACTAGAAAAAGTCCACTCCAAACCAAACAAACCGCCTTTTCTACCTATTCTCAGAACATGAGAAAAAACCACAAACTCACACCCACACGCAAAAAGGCACCTCCTTCCCCCAAATAGGTCTGTGACTATCCGGAGTGTCCTCTGACTGGTGGGTCATACTATGTTCCCCTGAAATGGACTATCCATTCTCAGATCTGGTCTCCTCGGCCAACTGTGTGAGGTTGTCAGGAGCCTGTGGTGAGACACTACCTGCTTTCTCAAGAATGACCCTGGCATTTGGCCATCCTCACATCAGTAGGTACCAAGGAAGAGTGACTCTGTCCTTAGTAACACAAAACAAGTGAGCCCACTAGGACTGGGACTGGGATTGGCTCTGGGTACCTGGCTTCCTGGATCCCAAGTTTAGAGAGTTCCATTACCAAGGAAGTGAGGTAGGTCACTTCCTTTAGGAACTGAATGAGGTCACTGCCTTGCCAAACACTTTGTTCTAACAGTTGCTTCCAAGTGTTCCATGAGCTGGAGGCTGCCCCTACTTCCTGTGACACTTTCACAAGTTAGAATGATATATCATTCATAGGCACCAAAGAACAGCTCTGCACAAAGGCCTGGTTTGGTCCATCTTCTCTACATTAAGTAGAGAGAGGCTGATTCATACACTTCCCTTCATCCTGACCAGGTTTTTTGCCATGGAAGATGACTTTTGCTCTCTCACGTCCATCATAGCTGCCTACATCTTCTTCAGGGATCCTTTCTGCATGGACCTCTGAGGTTCTCAGCAGGTGGAAGATCCCCTACATTTCTGTATTTTAAGATCAGCTCTGTCCCTGCTCTTCTCTGAAGTTAGATTGAGGGAACACTGTGTAGTTAGGGTTAATATCAGGTTTGATTTGGGTTAGGAATCATTCTGTGGGATGAATAATGGTACTGGGAATCTGTGATATTTATAAGAATATAGACATATGATTCAAGTATGAAAAACAGAAATCTAGGTAAGATTTGAAGCCCAGAAGAGAATTGGGCCCTTGATTGGGATACTTAGCATTGAAATACTTTCTGCACAGATGTCTCAGATAAATCGATATACAATGGCATAGGACGTTGTACCTTGGATGATTGAATGTCAAAGAGAACCTCCAGTCAAAAAGGGATAGTTGTTAGGATTAGGAAGATAGTCGGTAGGTTTAGAAAGAAGAGTGAGTATAGGATTTGGACCAAAGTTCTTTATCAATAGAGTTTCAGTTAGAGAGTGAATGTTAATGTCATTCCATGTGAAGAGTCAGTCACAATGATGAACTGGGGAAAATATGTAGGAAAGCAGATATCAATAGAGACATTATGAAATCAGGCAAAGTATTAAGTGAGTCATAGGATTAGGCATTTTCAACAGGGTTGAGGTTGAATATATAATCTTAGGAAGAAACAAATATGTAGTCACGAAGAGAATTGACATTTGTGAGCATTAGGCAACCTGGACAAGAATGTTTTTAGTAATCCATGCTCACTTTACATTTAGGCTTTGGTGAAATTACATAAAATAGGTAGTTGTCACTTTCTGTTTTTCTGTATGCTTAACAAAACACTGTTGAAATCTTGAAAACTTTTTGCTAATCTTGTTTCCAGAATGTCCTGTCCCGAACTGCCAAACTGTAGAATGTATTCCCTCTCCCGTTTACACGCAAACCGCCCACTCGCCCTGACCCATCCATAAACTTCCCTCCCTGCCCTCTCCAAGGAAAGTATATAAGCTCTGCTTAAGCTGTTCTCAGGGCTCTCTGCTCTATTCAAGTGAGCTCTGAGTCCCAGAATTCTGGACCCTTGGCTGTTGCATGAGACAGTCTCTTGGTGGTCTCTTCCTCCAACGCTCGCCCGAACTTTACATCTGAGGGCCGCAGGGAGATCCAGCAGTGGTGGATGAAAGACAGACAATGGGCTCCTCTCAGGGTGAGTAAGGTGCCTCTTTCTGGTTTCAGGTTTCAGGTTAGGGATGGGCATAATGGCTATTGGTGATGAGCATGAGCTCTCTCTGAGGGTGGCTGACAGACGTGTCACAGAGCCACAGGTCATGTCTCTGGGGGACTCCCTGGAGGTCTCGGGAAATCGAGTAACAATAGTCTCCTCGACTCAGTGATATTTTGTTTTGGATTCGGTATTTCCCGCCCATCAGGTTTTGCCGGCTACTCTCTCCTTGTCTCAGTACTGGATGTCCATTGCCTGTCTTTATTGTCTTGTCTTGTCTGTGTCGTGTGTCATTGGTTTCACTGTTTGTGTATCTTTCATATGGGACAGAGCACTTCAACGCCTCTGTCCCTGACCCTTGATCAGTGGACCAAAGTCTGCTTAAGGGCTCAGAATCTTTCTTTTTCAGTAAAACGCCGGACCTGGTAGACACTCTGTGCCTCAGAATGACCCACCTTCGGAGTCGGATGGCCCCCAGAAGGATGTTTCTACTTCTCACTAATTTAAAAACTCAGAGATATTGTCTTTCAGCCAGGGCCACTTAGCCATCCAGATCAACAGCAATATATCTTAACTTAGCAGGACCTCTGCAAATCTCCTTCTCCATGGGTGAAACCTTTCCTTGAACCTGCCCCCGCTCCTACTGCTTCCCCCACGATTGTATCTCTCAAACCCTCATCTCCTCCTCCTCCACCCTCTGTTCTCCCTGAGTCTCAAGACTCTACTGGACTCTCCTCCCCCTCCTTATGCCCTGTCCTCGTCCCCCAACCCCCAACTCCCTCTAAGTGATTCCCCTGCTGGTGACTCAGACTCTCCACCATTGGAGGAATCTAGGCCAGCCCAGCTCTCTCCAGATGACTACCCCGTGGCACACACAGCCCCTCCTTCCCTGGAGAAAGCTGGCCCTGCCAAAAGAACTCAAAGAACTTGCCGGCAGTGAGTAAATTTTGAAGTGGACACAGGGGCAGTATACTCAGCCCTTAAGACACCATTGGGCCATCTATCAAATAAAATGACTCTAGTTCAAGGGCCTAATGGCAGTAAATATGGGGCTTAGACAACTAAGAGGACCATGGTCCTGGGGAAAGGAAAAATCCATCACTCCTTTCTAGTAATCCCAGAATGCCCCCCCCCATTGATGGGCAGAGATCTGCTCAACAAGCTCCAGGCCAGAATAACTTTTATCCCTGAAGGCCCCCAAGTGAAATTTCTAAAACCTTCAGTAGAAACTCCTATAGTCACGGCTTTAACTATGTCAGTAGAAGATGAACATCAACTCGTCACCCCCCCCAAGACTGATCAAACAGGCAAGCTACCCCAGAAATGGATAACAGATTTTGCAGATGCCTAGGAAAAAACTGCTGAGTTAGGCGTAGCCATGAAACAACCTCCAATAACAGTGGGGTAATTAACTACAGCCCACCCAATCAATGTCAAAAAATATCCTCTAGCAAGAAAGCTAAAGATGGGATAAGGCCCTGTATTCAGAAATATCTGGCCTTAGGGGTCCTAAGGCCCAGTCATTCAAACTGGAACACACCCCTGGTACCAGTAAAAAAATCCAGGAACTGGGGTCTATCGCTTCCTTCAAGACCTAAGAGAGATCAACAACAGAGTGCAGAACATTCACCCCACGGTACCTTATCTGTACAATCTGCCTAGCACTCTGAACCCTGAGCAGAATTGCTATACTGTTCTGTACTTTAAAAAAATGCTTTCTTTTGCTTGCGTCTGCATAAAGATAGTCATTTGCTATTTGCTTTCGAGTGGGTAGACCCAGAAACCAGAACGTCTGGTCAACTAACTTGGACTAGATTCCCACAGGGGTTCAAAATTTCCCCCACTCTCTTTGATGAAGCCCTTCCCAGAGATCTCAACAACTTCAGAACTACGGACCCTGAAGACACCCTGCTTCAATATGTGGATGACCTGCTACTGGCAGCCAACACCAAGGAAAACTGTGAGTCTGGGACCCAAGCACTATTTTCCGAGCTTGCTCAACTCGGGTATAGTGCTTCTGCCATATAGGCCCAAATTTGCCAGAAAGAAGTAATCTTCCTGGGATATTCCCTTAGGGGCAGTAAACGATGGCTCACTGAGCACAGAAAAGAAACCATTGAGCATATACCACCCCCATCTAATAGCAGACAATTCAGAGAGTTTCTTGGGACTGCTGGCTTTTGCAGGTTATGGATACGCGGGTTTGCGTCCTTAGCTGCTCCTTTATACCCGCTGTTAAAAGGAGATGCCCAATTCTAATGGACCCCTGAGCACCAGCAAGCTTTTGACAACATCTAATGGCACTGAAACTGAAATCCTCAACTTCACTGAGCCCAGCCTGCATTTTCAGAAAGCCCTATGGTACGTTAAAAATGTACATCAACTCACTCACATTGGTTCAAAGAAACTTCAGGCATTCCTGAAGAATAAAGAACAGAGTTTTCCACTAACCAACTCAGAGCGAAAGGAAATAACTGAACATGTAACAAAAGCCTGTCAGGCCTGTCAATTGGTTAATGCTTACCCTTCCAAATTTCTTGCAGTTAACCACCTACAAAGATCCAGACCAGGACAATTCTTGGAAGTGGACTTTACTGAAATTAAGCCAGCATGGTATGGACTTAAATATCTCCAAGTTTTTGTAGGTACATTTTCAGGATAGATTGAAGCCTTCCCACAAAAAAAAAGGCACAAATTGTGGTCAAGAAGATCCTGAAAGATAATTTTCCAAGATACGGACTGCCTAAGGTAATAGGGTCTGAAAATGGATTGGCGTTCATGGCCTTGTAAGTCAGGGGTTAGCCAGGACCCTGGGGATTAATTGGAAGTTACAATGTGCTTATAGACCCCAGAGCTCAGGACAGGTAAAATAAATAAATAGAAGCATTAAAGAGACCTTAACAAAATTAAGCTTAGATATCAGCATAAAAACTTGGACTATGCTTCTGCCTTATGCACTGTTTCATGCAAGAAATACTCATACTCCCTCTGTTCCTTTGTGTAATCTCACGCACTATGAAATTCTCTATGGTACCTCCTCCAGTAAGGGACATAACCCCAACTCTAAGACCTAATGATCCCTTCCGCACCTCCTGAGTTGACAGAGTTAAAGTTCTTGAAAGAAGACAGTGATATCTGTGGAAACAGCTGGCCACTACCTACCAACCTGGGGACGAGGGGACTCCATATCAATATCAAGTAAGAGACTTCATCTACATAAGACGACATCAGGTGTCATCCCTGGAACCCCGCTGGAAAGGACCATACCAGGTGCTACTTATAACACCTACAGTGGTAAAGGTAGAGGGAATCACTTCCGGGATCCATGCCTCTCATCTCAAGCCTGCGCCCTGTCCAGACTCTGGCTGGAAAATAGAAATGACTGGTAATCCTTTCAAATTGTGTATTCGCCATGTGCATAAGGCTATAGACTCTCCCCTTGGCCAATAGTAGTCCTAAACCTCATCAGCCTGTTCAGCAGCGATGGCTGATCACAAATCATACTGTACTAGAAGTATGCTCTATCTTGCATACAGCCCCATTAGGTACCTGGTGGCCATCTCTCTACCCAGACATTTGTCAGCTGGCTATAGGTCTTTCCTATTGGGATATCCCTGATGAAGGGGATCCCACTAAAATTCCATTAAATCTTTTCCGTGCCATACGTAATGGAAACAAACATTATGGATGTAGGGACACGTGAGCCAGATACAGGTTGGCTAGCCCAGATTACTATGTTTGCTCAGCGGACTATCAAACCCACTAACAGCCAGGGCTGTGTGGGGGAAAAGCCGACTTCTTCTGTAAGTCATGGGATGTAAGCATACAGGAGCTGCCTGGTGGAACCCAAACTCTTTATCAAATTCAGTACTCAGCATTGGGCATATTACCAATTAGACAACCAAAACCGATGGCCCCCAGAGGGGTCTCTAGATGCTCAAATTCTGCATGACCTTTTTGACTTCGGCAAGTGCTCAAATGGTGGAAGGAAATTCCCCTATGTGGAGGCCTTTTCCCTCCTTCACTCACATCCTGAACTATGCTTCTCTAATAGATCCTCACCCTCTGCTTTCTGCTCCAGACTCTCTGCTGTCACTCCCACATAAGCAACCTGATTTCTCCCCTCCAATTACTAGATCAAAAACCGAAGCCTCTGCCAGCTCTTAGACCATTGCCCCCTTGCTGAGGTAACAAGTACTAAGGTACCCATCCACCCACTCACTCCTCTCTTCTCCTGTCAGTGCCCTCACCAGGTCCCACCAAGTCCTCTTACCAACTAAACCAAAGCTCAAAAAGCTAAGGAGAGCCCTCAGCACCCTATCCAAGATGTAATGAAAATGGCCTTTAAAGTTTTTTTTTGTCATCAGTGAAAACAGGTTACTAAAAATTTAACATCGCTCACAGGCTTTTTGGGATACTCACTCCTGTCTTCTCCTCTGCTCTACGTGTTCTACTGCTCAACATTTTGTTGCCTGGAAAATCCCAAACCCCTTTCCCATTATTCTTTTACATCTCTCCTTTCTCATTCTCAGACCATTCTCTTAAACCTCTCTCTCTGAATTTGTTTTACAGAACAGGCGAGGGTTGGACCTCCTCTTCATGAGAGAAGAGGGCCTTTGTGCTGCATTGAGGGAAGAATGTTGTTTTTATGCCGACCATACTGGAGTTGTAAAAAAATTTATGAGTAAGTTAAAAAGATGCCTTGAAGAGCATCAACAAAGGAGAGGGGCACATAAAGGTTGGTTTGTGTCTTTGTTCACATAGTCCCCCTGGTTACCTACACTTTTATCAACCCTGGCCAGTCCATTAACAATCCTCATATTAATGCTAATTGTAGGAACCTGTTTGCTCAACCGTGTAGTTTCTTTTCTACAAGCTCAAATTGGATAAGTAAAACTTATGGTAATCAGACAACAATATACCTCACTAGGAGACATAAAATCAGAGACCCCCCAACGATCACTTTTATGATTAAAAGTAACCAGAATGAGAAGTGGGGAATGAAAGGTTAATAAAATAGGTACTTGTAATACCTGTTTTTCTGTATGCTTAACAAAACACTGTTGAAATCTTGAGAACTGTTTGCTAATCTTGTTCCCAGAATGTGCTGTCCCCAACTGCCAAACTGCAGAATGTACTCCCTCTCCCATTGGCACGCAAACCACTCACTCGACCTGACCAATCAATAAATTTCCCTCCCTGCCCTCACCAAGTAAAGTACATAAGCTCTGCTTAAGATGTTCTCAGGGCTCTCTTCTCTATTCAAGTGAGCTCTGAGCCCCAGCATGCTGGACCCCCCAAAAGCCCTTTGCTGTTTCATGAGACAGTCTCTTCCTGGTTTCTTCCTCCAATGCTCGGCCGACCTTTACATTGGTAAAATCATAAGTGTGAACTTTCCTTTGTGTGTCCAGAATATTACTGTAATAAAATGTATATGTAGATCAGGTGACAGGAGTATTTCTTCCACCATTTCTGGGAGCAATATAATGAAGATGTATGAATTAGTATTGGGGATAGAAATAGGTGAACCATGTGTCTATGAATATAGAGATAATGCATGAATAGACAATACTGTGAATAAATAATATAACTGGTTCCAACTTTAAATAATGGATTGAATTGATATCTGAAAATATACAGAAAATCTTATATTGATATAATACATTTAATCCTACCCGTTATATATCTAATTGTAATATTAGGGTTATGGATTCTCATGAAGAGTGTGTGAGTATTGCTTCAAAAGTGATTATGGAAATTGAAAATAATGTGTTTGGAAAGAAGTCTCATGAAAAGACCAGTCAAGAAACCCGGAAGTGTACATGTGTTCTGAAGCAGGAAGTGATTGAAAGTGAAACAAATGCCTAAATATTTGCTAACTTGTAGATAAAATATATATCCTATGATGTGCATTAATTGAAGAAATAGTAATGTACCAGTGTTGACAAAAATTAACGTTAAATACACATCATGTCGCATAGGAATCTACTTGAATTGATGTTAAACTGGGTCAGTTACTGTAGAAATATTAGGATTTGTATGCACCATTCACTCAAGTTAGTTTTCAGTACTAGGAAAGAAATATGTATTTCAGGTGGATGAATATCTCTGAGAATAATCTTGTGAAAAGTTGATTATAAATCCACATATATGAATATTAATTAATTTATGGAGTGTATAATAAGACTCATACATTTCATATTTTGAAAAATCTGGAGAGTGTGTGTATACACACACACACACACACACACACACACACACACTGAGACATTAAAAATAGCAATATATATATATCAATCGAAATTCACCATGAAATATATATCATCCACAGATCCAAAAATATTCATTTTATTGAAGATAGATTTATGCATAATGTTGTTGAACTAGCAAGTTTACCCATACATTGAATTTTCAGTTCCAACAGCATTTAGGAGGAGCGATCTCTTCTCACAATTTGTATCTGCCACGTCAGCCACCTCACAAAAATGTACGTGTGATACCAGGTAGTATTCTATATGTGTATATAAAAATGCATGTGCTGAATAGGCTACAGAGAGAGGGAGACAGGAATTCACATATTTGTTAACATTAAAAACACATGGAGAACTATTTCAACAGAAAATTGACTATATTTATAACACCTACCCTTTTTTATTGCAAAAGGCAAGTCCAACTCTACACCATGCCTCCACTGAACTGCTTGCATTTCTATTCTGTTTGGATTATTTTACTGCATCATATTAGGATTAGTAGTCAGAGTCTAGTTTGTTATGGGTTACTGTCTGGGATTCAATATTTCAAATGGAAAATACGATAATGAATCCAATGTGTATGCAAATATGTGCTACACAAAAATCATCCCACTCTCATCCAGAACAAAGCTTTGACATTCCCTTCGTCTGAAGTAAGTCACAGTTAGAACAGTGGTGTTAGAAAATCTGTGAATACATATCTGGAATGGAAAATTCTCGGGAGTTCACAACCTTGGAGGTGGTAGAGGAGTTTCCAAAAGTAACGGACATGGTAAACACTCCTCAAACATGGAGGTCTGCTAGCCTAAAGACATCTTGAGAAACTTCCTCTGAGTTTGGGCACTTGAAATATATGTTATTTTCAGGAGCTTTAGCTTTCTTTGTTGTGGGACCATCAAAGCTGGGTCTACATCTATGTGACCTGAAGGATATGGTTTCTTATTTTCCAGTAAACTTGAGGCAACAGTTCTGAATTCACTCTTTGTAGGTAAACAGTGGCCACATGGGTCTAAGTGTCTCTCCGTGGGGACTGTGGAACCATTTGGTCATCCTCCACTTTTCGTGGTGTTTTTTGCTGCTGCACTGGGAGTTTGGTATTTCCTTCACAAAATACAAGAAGTTCAACAGGGACACAGTGCTAGACGGAGTTCTGTCACTTGCGGTGGGTCAGGGTCTGCAGGAGAATGCACCAACCAGGCTTCTTTCCCACATAGCTTGCCAACTTGTGCATAGAAACTTGATTCTTAACATTGCCCTGAAACCTCTCCATATAAAAACATGCTTTTACATATACGTGTCTCCTGCCTGCACCATGTCAGTCACAAGCAATTTGGAAGCCAATGGCAGATCTACATGGCCACAACACAAATGTATTATCACACAACTGCACACCACTTTCTAGGCCCACTACTCTGCAGGCTCTAACTTAATGGCATCTCTGTTCTACACCATTTTCATGAAACCCAGTCAATCAAGGAACTGTCTGGTACACTCTTGATCAGCAACAGGACATCCAAAGGTTCTCCAATGCCACCTGGTCATGGGAATTTCAAAAATTTCATTTTATTTATCTAGCCATTTTTCAAGGATGAAGTTGGAGGCACTGTGGGTTTCAATTCATTCAGGAACCATTAAATGGTGAGGAAGCTCATTTCAATGAAAGCTCTGGAGAATGATAACAGGCAAGGTTTCCCAAAGAGTGTCCAAAAGGTCACATGAAGCCAGCGCTGTTGAGGTCTACAATGTGAGGTCCATGTGTGTTTTGACTCTCAACTATGGCTGAAAAGTTTTTCAGAATAAAATCATGTGATATTCCGGCTGAGATTTCCAGTGCTCTCTGGAAAGCCACCTGGGCCTAGATCTCAGGTTCCAAGGGTGACTCTCATGCATGGCCTCCTTAAATGCCAACACAATTCATGGCAATACTTCTCTGAGGTTAGTTCCAGAACTCAGTCTCTAAGGGAAATCACACCAGAGTTCAAGAGCAGGTGGACCCAGTCATCTCTTCCAACTGCCACACAAATGACCACAATTTAAACCAAAACACTCCCACATGACCCTCATCTTTATCCATATAGACATTCATCATAACCTCTGGCTGTATGTTTCCATGAGGGGTGCAGCACAAGACAGTGTCCAAAATAGACTTCCTTGCCCCTCATTTGCCTAAAGTCTGGGTGGCCTGGAAACACTTCCTGTGAAACAGGAGTGATCAAATAGGCCTGCCCTAAATACTGCTGTGCGTCTCCAATTTGAGGCCTACTCACTGTCATGTATTGATTATGTATGTGATTTGGAGTCATGAGACAACACAAGCAACTATGGGCTAGACTCTGCAGGGATTTGAAGAGCTCATTTGACCCAAAGGATCCCTATTCTCACTTGATGGAGGTCAGGAACCTTACAGAGGAAGGCGAGAGACTTCATCCACAATTACTGCACTTTTTGGCATTTTGGTTATGGATGCAAACATGGGATCTTTCTTTAGATCCATCAAGTGCTGAGAATCTAAGCCAAAGCCTCACACAGGGCCAAGTGGCTGATTCAGACACATCCCTTTCCTAAGCAATTAAGCAAAGAGCCACAGGTGATGTCCATTCATTTCCATTTGAAAACTGTTTTGTTCAGGCTTCACAAAGGTGTGGCCAGAGGCAAAGGCCTTCCTGACATTAAGGGCAACAGAAGAATAGGTAAGCAATAGGCCCAAATCAGGGTTTCCCCACTGAGACTTTCCTGGTCACATTGATATCTGGGTTTTCTGAGATGCTCCAATTCCCTTCAGCTATCCAGTACATGGCTATGTCACAGAGATTGGAGGTGGTAAATAATTTGGACACAAAACCATGATCCTATTCTGGAGAGTGGCAAAATTCAGGAAGAAAAGAGAAACTTAGGAAGATTGTAGGCATTGCCCATCCATAAGGCAAGCTGAATTCCTTTCATAAATTGGGTAGGATGAATTCTGGGAAGATTTCTACTACACAGGACACATTCATTGATGCATTCTCTTTTCTAATATCTACAACCAAGGTCACAGAGAGATAGACAGACATAGAAACACTCGGCTCCTCAAAGGACTTACCAGACACAGTCCACTCCAAACCAAACAAACCACCTTTCCTACCTATTCTCAGAACATGAGACAAAATCACAAACTCACACCCACACCCACAAAGGCACCTCGTTTTCACAAATAGGTCTGTGACCATCAGGAGTGTCCAATGACTCGTGGGCCCTACTATGTTTTCCCGAAATGGCTTGTCCTGTCTCAGATCTGGTCTCCTTGGCCAACTCTGAGGAGTTGTGAGGAGCAAGCGATGAACAACTACATGCTTTCTGAAAAAGTACACTCTTCAGAGCGCTGCTGGCATTTGGCAATCCTCACATAAGTAGGTACCAAGGAAGACTGACACTGTCCTTGGTAATTTCAAAAAACTGAGCCCACTGGAACTGGGACTGGGACTCGCTCTGGGTGCCTGGATTCCTGGATCCCAAGTTCAGATAGTTCCATCACCAAGAAAGTGAGGTAGGTCACTTCATTCAGGAACAGAATGAGGTCACTACCTTGGCGACCACTTTGTCCTAACAGTTCCATTCAACGGTCCCAATAGATGGAGGCTACCCCTACTTCCTGTGACACTTTCACAAGTTAGGATGGTATATCAACCATAGGCACCCAGGAACATCTCTCCACACAGGCCTGGTTTGGTCCATCTTCTCTACATTAAGAAGAGAAAGGCTGATTCAGACACAAACCTTCATCCTGACCAGGATGTTTGCCATGGAAGATGACTTGTGCTCTCTCAGGTTCTTCATGGCTGCCTACAACTTCTCCAGGGATTATTTCTGCATGGACCTTTGAGGTTCTCAGCAGGTGGAAGATCCCCTACATTCCTCTTTTGTAAGACCAACTCTGATCCTGCTCTTCTGTAAAGTTAGATTGAGGGAACAGTGTATGTTTAGGGTTAATAGCATGTTCAATTTGAGTTAGGAATCATTCTGTGGGATGAATAATGGTACTTGAAACCTGTGATATTTACAAGAAAGGGGAAATATAATTATGAAAACAGAAATCTAAGTAAGATTTGAAGCCCTGAAGGGCAAATTGGGCCCTTGAGTTGGATACTTATCTTTGAATTATGTTCCGCACAGTTATCTCAGATAAATCCATATACAATGGCATAGGACCTTGTACCTTGGATAATTGAATGTAGAAGAGAACATCCAGTCAAAAAAAGATAGTCAGTAGGATTAGGATGATCGTCCGTAGGTTTAGGAAGAAGAGTGAGTAAATGATTTGGACCATAAGTTCTTTCGCAAGAGGGTTTCGAGTAGAGAGTGAATGTAAATGTCAGAACATGTGAAGAGTCAGTCACAAAGATGAACTGGGGAAAATATGTAGGAAAGTAGATATCAATAGAGATATTAGGAAATCAGGAAAAAAATAAAGTGAGTGATTGGATTAGACATTTTCAACAGGCTTGAGGTTGAGTATATAATCTTAGGAGGAAACAAATATATAGTCACAAATAGGATTTACAATTGAGAGCATTAGGCAACCTGGAGATGGATGATTTTTGTAATCCATGCTCACTTTCCATTTAGGATTTGGTACAATCATAAATGTGACTTTGCATTTTGTGTCCAGAATATTACTGTGATAAAATGTATATGTACATCAGGGAACATGAGTATTTCTTCCACCATTTTTGCAAACAAGTTTTTGAAGACATATAAATTAATTTTGGGAGTAAAAATAGGTGTGCCCTGTGTCTCTGAATATAGAGAAAATGCATGAATAGACCATACTGTGAATAAATAATATAACTGGCTCCAACTTTAAATAATGGATTGAATTGATATCTGAAAACATACAGGAAATTTTATATTGATATACATCCATTCATTACAACCAGTTATACATCTAATGGTAATTTTAGGGTTATGCTTTATCATGAAGAGTGTGTGAGGTTTGCTTTAAAATTGATTATGAAAATCGAAAATAATGTGTTTGGAAAGAAGTTTCATGAAAAGGCCAGTCAAGAAACCTGGAGGAAATCATGTGTTCTGAAGAAGGAAATGATGGAAACTGAAACAAATGCCTATAAATTTGTGAACTTGTGGATGAAATATTTATATTATGATGTTCAAAAACTTAAGAAATAGTAATATACCAGTGTTGAATGAAAATGAACCTCAAAATACACACCATGTCCCATAGGAATCTACTTGCATTGATGTTAAACTGAGTCAGTTAGTGTAGCAATATTAGGATCTGTAACCACCATTCACTGTAGTGAGTTTGTTGTACTAGGAAACAAACATGTATTTCACGTGGATGAATATTTCTGAGAAAAATCTTGTGAAAAGTTGATTATAAATCCACATACATGAACATGAATGAATTCAGGGAGTGTATATAAGAGACATATATTTCATATTTTGAAAAATCTGGACAGTATATATATATATATATATATATATATATATATATATATATATATATATACAAAACACACACAGAGACATTAAAATGTAGCAATATATATGCCAATCGAAATTCATCATGAAATATATATCCTCCAGAGATGGAAAAATTTATATTTTAATGAAAATGGATTTATGTATAATATTCCACTAGGAAGGTCACCCATAGGTTGAAATTTAAATTCCAAAAGTGTTTAGGAGGGGTGATCTCTTCTCACAATTTGTATCTGCCAATGCATGCACTCACAATAATGTACTTGTGATACCAGGTAGGATTCTATATGTGCATATAAAAATACATGTGCTGAATAGGCTACAGAGAAAAGGAGACAGAAATTCACATAGTTGTTAACTTTAAAAACTCATGGAGAACTATATCAATTAAAATTGACAAGATTTGAAACACCTACAATTTGTTATGCAAAAGGCAAGTCCAAATATATGTGATACATCCACTGAACTGCTTGTATTTCTATTCTGTTTGGGTTATTTTTCTCCATCATATTAGGATTATCAGTAAGAGTCTAGTTGGGTATGGGTTATTGTCAGGGATTCAGTATGTCGAATGGAAAATAGGAAAATGTATCCAATGTGTATGCAAATATGTGCTACACAAAAATCTTCCTACTCTCATCCAGAAAAATGCCTTTACATTACCTTCACCCCAAGTAAGACACAATTAGAGGAAAATAGTTAGAAAATATGTGAATACATATCTGCAATGGAAAATAATCAGGAGTTCACAACCTTGGAGGTGGTAGAGGAATTTCCAAAACTAAGGGACAGGGTAAACACTCCACGTACATGGAGCTCTGCAGGAATAATACTTCTTGAGAAACTGCCTCTGTGGTTGGACACTTGAAATATTTGTTGTTCTCAGGAGCTTGTCAGAAACTATGTTCCTTTGTAGTGAGAACATCAAAGCTGACCCTGCATCTATGTCCAATGAACATGAGACAGCAGTGCCGAATTCTCCATTTGTATGTAAACTGTGGCCACTGTGGGTAAGTGTCTCCCCGTGTGGACTGTGAAGCCATTTGGTCATCCTCCACTTTCCATGGTGTTTCTTGCTCCTGCACTGGGAGTTTGGTATTTGCTTCATGAAATACAAGGAGTTCATCTGGGACACAGTGTTGGAGGGAGTTATGTCACATGTGGTTTGTCAGGGTCTGCAGGAGAATGCACCAAACAGGCTTCTATCCCACATAGCTTTCTCCTTGACCATAGCAACCCTATTCTGAAGATTGCCCTGAAACCTCTCCATATAAAAAGATGCCTTTACAAGAAAGAGCCTGCTGGCTGCACCATGTCAGCCACAAGCTATTTGGAAGTCAATGGGAGATCCACATGTCTCAACCACAGATATTTTTTCACACACCTGCACACCACATCTCTTGGCCCACTACTCTGCAGGCTTCAATATACTGGCATCTCTGTTCTACACCATTTTCATGAAACCCAGTCAAACAAGGCACGGTCTGGTACACTCATGATCAGCAACAGAACATCCAAAGGTTCTCCAGTGCAACCAGGTCATGGGAATTTCAAAAATTTCATGGTATTTATGTAGTCATTTTTCAAGGATGAAGTTGGAGGCACTGTGGGTTTCAATTCATTCAGGAACCATTAAAAGTTGAGGAAGTTCATTTCAAAGAAAGCTCTGGAGAACTCTCACATGCAAGGCTTCCAAAAGAGTGGACAAAAGGTCACATGATGCCAGGCCCATTGAGTTCTCCAATATGAGTTCCATGTGTGTTTTGACTCTCAACTATTGCTGCCAAGTATTAATAATAAAATCCTGTGATATCCTTGCTGAGATTCTCAGTACTCTGAGGAAAGCCACCCTGGGCCAAGCTCTCTGTTTCCAAGGGCGACTCTCATGCGTGGCCTCATAAAATCCCAACACAATTTATGACAATACTTCTCTGAGTCAGTTCCAGAACGCAGTCTCTAAGGGGAATCACACCAGAGTTCAAGCCCAGGTTGACCCAGTCATCTCTCCACACCGCCAAACAAATGACCACAATTAAAACCAAAACACTCCCACATGGCTTCCATCTTCTTCCATGTAGACACTCATCATAACCTCTGGTTGGAGCTTTCCATGAGGGGCACATTCCAAAGAGTGTCCAAAATAAGCTCCATGTCCCTCATTTGGCTAAAGTCAGGGTGGGCTGGAAACCCTTCCTGTGAAACCGGAGTGATCAAATATTCTTGCCCTTAATACTGCTCCGCTTCTCCAATTTGAGGCCTTCTGACTGTGGGGTTTAGATTCTTTATGTGAATTGGAATCAGGAGAAAAGACAAGCCCTTCTGCAGAGATTTGAGGAACTCATTTGACCCAAAGGATCCCTATTCTCACTTGATGGATTTCAGGAACCTAACAGAGGAAGGCAATAGAATTCATTCACAATGACTGAACATTTTGCCATTTTGGTTTTGGATGCACACATGGAATCTTTCTTTAGATCCATCAGGTGCTGAGAATATAAGCCACAGCCTCACACAGGGCCAAGAGGCTGATTCAGACACATCCTATTCCAAAGAAATTAAGCAAAGAATCCAAGGTGATGCCCATTCATTTACATTTGAAAACTGTTTTCTTCAGGGTTCATAAAGGGGTGGCCTGAGGCAAAGACGTTCCTGAAATTCAGGGCAACAGAACAATAGGTTAGCAAATGACCCAAAGCAGGGTTTCTCCACTGAGAGTTTCCTGGTCACACTGATATCTGAGTTTTCTGAGATACTGGCCATTCCATTCAGCTATCCAGTACAAGGCCATGTCACAGACGTTGGAGTTGGCACCTATCTTGGACACAAATCCATGATCCTATTCTGGAGAGTGGCCAGAATTCAGGAAGAAAAAATGGGACTTAGGAAGGTAGTAGGTTTTGCCCATCCGTAAAGAAAGCCACACTCCATTCATAAGTTAGACAGGATGAATTCTGGGAAGTTTTCTAGTAGACAGGACACATCCATTGTTGCATTGTCTTTTCTCGTGTCTACAACCACGGACACAGTGGGATACACAGACATAGAAACACTCACCTTGTCAAACGACTTACTAGAAACAGTTCACTCCAAACAAACAAACAAGCAAACAAACAAACAAACAAACAAAAAAAAAAACGCCTTTCCTACCTATTCTCAGAACATGAGAGAAAACAACAAACCCACACTCACAAAGGCACCTCCTTCCCCCAAGTAAGTCTTTGACTATCCGGTGTGTCCTCTGACTGGTGGGCCATACTATGTTCCCCCGAAATGGCCTGTACCCTCTCTTGTTTCCTTGGCCAACACTGTGAAGTTGTCAGGAAAAAGTGGTGAGCCCCTACCTGCTTTATCAGGAAAGGACCCTCTTAAGAGCTCTCCTGGCATTTTGCCATCCTCACATCAGTAGGTACCAAGAAAGACTAACTGTCCTTGGTAAATCCACACAAGTGAGCCCACTGGGACTGGGACTGGGAATACATCTGGGTGCCTGGCTTCTTGGATACCAAGTTCAGAGAGTTCCATCACCAAGGAAATGAGGTACATCACTTTCTTTGGAACTGAATGAGGTCACTGCCTTGGCAACCCCTTTGTCCTAAAAATTGCTTCCAAAGGTCCAGTGAGATGGTGGCTGTCCCTACTTTCTCTGACACTTTCACAAGTTAGAATGGTATATCAATCATAGGCACCCGGGAACAGCTCTCCACACAGGCCTGGTTTGGTCCATCTTCTCCACAATAAGAAGAGAGAGCCTGATTCAGAAACATCCTTTCATCCTGACCAGGTTGTTTGCCATGCAAATTGGCCTTTGCTCTCTTAGGTCCTTCATACCTGCCTACAACTTCTCCAGGTATCATTTCTTCATGGACCTTTGAGGTTCTCAGCAGGTTGAATGTCCCCTACTTTCCTGTATTGTAAGAACAACTCTGTCCCTGCTCTTCTGTAAAATGAGATTGAGGGAACAGTGTATGTTTAGGGTTAATAACAGGTTTGATTTGGGTTAGAAATCATTCTGCTCCATGAATAATTGTATTGGGAACCTGCGATATTTACAAGAATGTAGAGGTGAAATATAATTATGAAAACAGAAATCTAGGTATGATTTAAAACCCACAAGGGCATTGGGCCCTTGATTGGGATACTTAGCTTTGAATTATGTTCTGCACAGATGTCTCAGAAAATTTGATATACAATGGCACAGGACCTTGTACCTTGGAAGATTGAATGTAGAAGAGAACATCTACTCAAAAAGGATAGTCATTAGGATTTGAAAGATAGTCGGTAGGTTTAGGAAGAAGAGTGAGTATATGATTTGGACCAAAAGTTCTTTAGCAATAGGGATTCAGTTAGAGAGCGAATGTATATGTCAGCACATATGAAGAGTCAGTCACTATCATGAACTGGGGAAAATATGTAGAAAAGCAGATATCAATAGAGGCATTACTAAATCAGGCAATGTATAAAGTGAGTGAGAGGATTAGACATTTTCAACAGGGTTGAGTTTGAATATATAATCTTAGAAAGAAAGAAATACGTAGTTACCAATAGGATTGACATTTGAGAGCATTAGGCAACCTTGAAATAGATGTTTTTAGTAATCTATGTTCACTTTCCATTTAGGATTTGGTAGAATCATAAGTGTGACCTTTACAATTTTTGTCCAGAATATTACTGTGATAAAATGTATACATAAATCAGGTGACATAAGTATTTCTTCCACCATTTCTGGGAGCAATATATTGAAGACGTATAAATTAGTATTGGGGGTAAAAATAGGTGTACCCTGTGTTTATGAATATAGAGATAAAGCATGAATAGACCATACTGTGAATAAATAATATAACTTGTTCCAACTTTAAATAATGGTTTGAATTGATATCTGAAAAATTACAGGAAATCTTATATGGATATACAATCATTCATTCCAACCAGTTATTCATCTAATGGTAATATTAGTGTTTTGGTTTATCATGAAGAGTGTGTGAGTTTTGCTTCTAAAGTGATTATGGAAATCGAAAATAATGTGTTTGGAAAGAAGTCTCATGAAAAATCCAGTCAAGAAACCCTGACAATACATGTGTTCTGAAGCAGGAAGTGATTAAAGTTGAAACAAATGCCTATAAATTTGCTCACTTGTGGATGAAATATATATCCTATGATGTGCAAAAACTGAAGAAATAATAATGTACCAATGTTGAATAAAAATAAACATCAAATTACATATCATGTCCCATAGGAATATACTTGCATTGATGTTTGACTGGGTCAATTACTGTAGAATTATTAGGATTTGTATACACCATTCACTGAAGTTAGTTTTCACTACTAGTAAACAAATATGTATTTAAGGTGGATGAATATTTCTAAGAATAATATTGTGAAAAGTTGATTATAAATCTAAGTCCATGAACATGAATGAATTTAGGGAATTTAAATAAGACACATATATTTCATAGTTTGAAAAATCTGGAGAGTGTATATATATATATATATATATATATATATATATATATATATACACACATATACATATATACACAAAACACACACACAGACATTAAAAAATACTAATATATATGCCAATCGAAATTCATCTTTAAATATATATCATCCACATATGTAAAAATATTTATTTTACTGAACATGAGTTTACGTATAATGATGTTCTACTAGGAAGCTCCCCTATAGGTGGAATTTTCAGTTCCAACAGCGTTTAGGAGGAGTGATCTCTTCTCACAATTTGTACCTGCCAAGTCAGCAACCTCACAAAAATGTACCTATAATACCAGGTAGGATTTTATAAGTGCATATAAAAATACATGTGATGATGAATAGGCTACAGAGAAAGGGAGACAGGAATTCACATAGTAGTTAATATTAAAAACACATAGAGAACTATTTTAATTAAAAATTGACTAGATTTATAACACCTACCGTTTATCATGCAAAAGGAAAGTTCAACTATATACCATGCCTCCTCTAAACTGCTTGTATTTGTATTCTGTTTAGGTTATTTTTCTCCATCATATTAGGATGAATAGTCAAAGGCTGGTAGGGTATGGGATAGTGTCATGTATTCAGTATTTCAAATGGAAAATTGAAAAATGGATCCAATGTGTATGCAAATATTTGCTACACAAAAATCTTTTCAATATCATCCAGAACAATGCTGCGACATTACCTTCGCCCCAAGTATGACACAGTTAGAGGAGAAGAGTTAGAAAAATCTGTGAATATATATCTGCAATGAAAACTGCTCAATTTTCACAACTTTGGGGGTGGTAGAGGAGTTTCCAAAAGTAAGGGACAATGTAAACACTCCACAAATGTCGAGACCCCTTGCCCACAAGGAAGACGCAACTCAGGAATCTTCTTTCAGCAGTTTATTCAGGCCCTTGATATTTCTTCTTGTTCCTTGTTGGATGCCCCTCCCAGCCTTAATAAAGCATCCCAAGCCCCAATGCAAAGCTGCCACGTGGAACTTTCTCACAGGGTGCTGAAAAACCATGCACCAACTCTCCCAAACAAGGAGTTGTTTGTTACAGACCACAGTGGAGCCAGCGCCATCCTGCAATGGCGACCATAATCTGCAGAAGCGGCTCACCACAGTTCCCCCTTTCTGTTTTCTGAAAACAATACAGGCGAGAGTAGAGGTCCTATCCCACTGTGGAGAAGTGGCTGCATAGTATGGCTCAGTCCTAAGGAGGGCCCTTCCCCAGATCTGAAGCCATATCAGCCGACGCCTTTTTCGTGGGGCGGGGCGTGGACATCAAACCCGCATGCAATAGGACATGCTCTCCTTGAGGTCCACTTCAAGGATCACTCAAGTGCAGTGCCTTGCCTCGCATCCTGTATCATGACGAAGTTGGACGAAGGGGGACAGCTGAGGCTGAACTGTGGCTGTACACAACGACAAACGAGTTGACAGCACCCTGAAAGAAAGGCACGGACTTTAACGCGATAGAGAAGCATTAGTGTGAAAACCCACCTGCGTGCAATGGCAGCAAGACCGGCAGAGTGCAAGGGCTTTCCAACACTAAGAGAATAATGAGGAAAGACATGCCGATCCCAGTGCAATGTTATAATAACTTGGGGTGCAACGACCATGTCAAAGATTTACTGTTTAAGATGCGCAAGCCAGACTTGAGGTGAATTGCCATTTTCTAAAGCTGCAAGAGCTTGGATGATCATAGCCTTATCGTGAGCATTGCGGGCCTTGAGGCAACAGAGAAACCACAAACAGAGAAACATACCGAAGCAACACATTGCACCAAAAATGCCTACCCCCACCCACTCTTTAAAAAAGGAAAAAGCAGAAGATATCCAATCGGTGAATTGACCCAAAGTCACGGGATCAACACGGGTGTTATTCAAGACACCTATCTGGGTTAGTTGAGACTGGATCATGTCTTCCGCTTCCATGGACCAATTTCCAGCCAAATATTCGCCAATGATGCGGGAAACATTCCTGGAATCATTAAATCTGACAGAGGTTATGCATAAATGTGCACGTTGGTCAACACAACCCAAAAGCACTAAGTCAGCCAATTCTTCTACCTGAGCTTGGAGTAAATCTATTCTTTGGTTGGCAGCTAAAATCCCTGACAAAATATGTTGATTAATTGTATTTTGGGATTCAAGTATGGTGGAAGTTTGTTGGATAACTTGATTAATGGTGGCAGCAGTTTGTACTTGATTGGCCATAGCCACTCCGGCCGTAACCGCTGCAGCAGCAGATACCGCCACGGCTGTCACTATAGCCGCTGTGATTCCAAAATCTCTGCGGACTCTAAGTAGCTCAACAATAGGGAATTTATCAGGATCTGCAGTGACCGGGATTGGGACAAAAGTTAGAATTTTCATAACCACTGCTACAGTCCAGGAACCATTCCAACACTCAGATAAGAGACTGGTAGTATGAGAACAATCCAGCATCCCCGACAAGGTGGCCTTAGCCAAAAGGAATAAGAAGGGGGATTGGACACAGACCATTGCAGGAGGCATTGTGGCATTATACAACAGAGAGTTCAATGAAACAGATGTAAGTCTATTACCTCATTCACTTTCCCTAACAGTACCAGAAACATTAGTCAGCCAACTTTTGGCTCCTACCAACTGAGCCAATGCAGAAATATCGGCTGAAGCCCCCTTTTCATTGGAAATCAGCCATTGAAACCAGGACCAATCTACTCCTGTAGAGGAGCTGGCACTATTGTTAAAGTTATAAACATACCTCTTAAGAGAGGGGGAAAGGGAGAAACCTTTAGCAACTTGATGTTTCTCCCAAGAATGATCCTGACAAGGCATAAATGTTGGGGGGAAACCAAGATTAGGGGAACAGTAAGGAGAGGCCTTGAAATGAGTGGCATCATGAATACTACTAGAAGAAGGAGGCACTGGGATTAGTACCTCGGAGATAATAGCCAAGGTAGTTATGTTAAGAGCAGAGCTACTGTTTGCGGGGGTTCCTGAGCCTGATTGCTTCCCCGAAGCTACCTTGCTCAATACAGCACTGATAATGCTCCCTGAGATCTGATTGGACCACAATGGGTCCTCCCAGTTAGTCAAATTTTTGGTCTTAAGGCTAATGCAATTAGCGTTTTTAAGTCTGAAACAAAAAACTCCTGTTAGATTAACTTGAGATTGATTAAAAATTCTCTCCATGTCCCCTCTAGGAGAGGCACAGGGAGCAGACATCTCACATGAGGTAGAAAGAAGAGTGGGGAGGACACCAGAATTACCATGAACCGGCATCGGCATTGGCCATGCCCGTGCCACTGCCCACTACCGCATTGGTGTCGCCTGTGCCATCGGCACCAGCACCAGAGCCAGAGCACTTAGCAGAATGAAGATCCTCATCACAGAATTGTTGTGGTATTTCTTGTTGCTAGTCAGTTGATGTCGAGACTCTTCTTGTCAAGCGTTCAGGGACCCACAACGGTTCCGTACGATCCTGGGGAAAAACACATACAGATCCTCGTGCCCATGTCAGCACGGGGTCAGGGCCATTCCATTGGCCCGTAAGAACATCCTTCCACTTAACATAGCCAATCACAGAGGGCTGAGAGGACACATGTCTATCGGCCGCAAAGCCACCATGAATATCCAAATTCGAAAAATTAATGGTAAAGAGAGCTAAGGACAGGCGTTCTTTAGGAGTGTGTTCAGCTCCTATTCCCCCTTTTTGTTTTTGTAAAGTTTCCTTTAAGGTGCGATGAGCACACTCAACAATGCCTTGTCCTTGAGGATTGTAAGGCAAACCATGAGTAAGTTGCACTCCCATAGTAGAACAAAAAGCTGTAAATTGTCTGCCAGTATAAGCAGTTCCATTATCAGTCTTAAGGGATGCAGGTGCACCCCATGCTGCCCATGCCTCTAAACAGTGAGTAATGACATGACGTGCCTTTTCTCCTGATAAAGCAGAAGCATGGATAATTCCAGAGCACGTATCAACGGAAACATGCACATACTTGAGGTTACCAAAGTCAGGTATATGTGTCACATCCATTTGCCAAACAACCAATGGCTTTAATCCCCGTGGGTTTACTCCATAATTAGGGGGATGAAGAAATGTGACATAGTGGGGACATTGCAATACTATCTGCCTAGCATCCGCTCTTGAAATGGAAAAATGCCTGTGCAGCGTTAATGCATTAACATGGAAGATTTGGTGAAACAACTTAGCCCCCTCTAAGGAGGAAGCCAAGCATATCAATTGACCTCTAGTGGCTAAGTCCGCACGCACAGGCATTACCCTGGGATAACGGACCAGGAAGAGAGGTGTGAGCCCTGATGTGCATTGGATAAAAAGAAGCAGTGCGGTTAGAGATAAGCTGTTGAAGCTGAGTAAAGTAAGCAGACACATTGTGGGCATCACTAATAGCTCCCACGGCCTCCAGGACTTTTAGTGCTTGTACCACATAGCTGGAGTCCGAAATAAGATTAAAAGGAAAAGAACACTGTTTAAAAACTTCAATAACAATTTGTAGTTCTATCCATTGTGGATTTCCAGGAGCAAATTGATGCTGGATAGGGGGAGAGTCATTAATTACATAAGCTCCCATTCCACACTTGGAACCATCAGTAAAAATGTTAACAGCCCCCGGAATTGGACTGGATGAAGTTACCTTAGGGAAAATGATGGGATGTTCTTTAACAAAATGGAGTAATGGATGAGAAGGGTAGTGATTATCAATACCCCCTTGAAACGAGCAACACAGAATAGCCCAGTTGTCTAGAGTAGCACATAAAACATTAAGTTGAGCTTTAGTGTAGGGTATGATAAGAGAAGAAGGTGATTGGCCGAAAAATTGAATGCTTTGTTGAATCCCTTTAAGTGCCAACGCTGCAACAGCATCAGGATAATATTCTAAGGATTTTCCTGGGGATACATGTGGGTGGATCCATAGTAAAGGCCCATCTTGCCACAGTACTCCAGTAGGCTGCCGCATAGTGGCAAGCACACATAACTGGAAAGGTTTATCACTCTGGAGCCTGCATAGAGTGGCATGCTGTATAGCTTGTTCTACTTTTATAAGGGCCGCTCTAGCCTCAGTAGTGAGGCTACGAGGGGAAGCAAGATCTGGATCACCGTTAAGAGTAGCATACAAAGGCTGGAGCACAATATTAGGAATATGTAAATATCCTCTTATCCAATTAATGTCTCCCAGCAATTTTTGAAAATCATTTAGAGTTTGGAAATCTTGAGTCCTGATGGTAATTTTTTGTGGTTTTAATTTGTCATACCCAATTGTCGCTCCCAAATACCTGATAGAATCCCCTGTTTGAACCTTTTCAGGTGCGATGTGCAGTCCATGTTGAGCCAACAGCATCACGAGTTCTTTATAAGCCTCATTAACTGTCTGTTCTAAATTTGCGGCCAATAACACATCATCCATATAATGAATGATCTTGGTGGAGGAATACTTATGTCTGAGAGGTGCGAGTGCCTTCCCCACATACATTTGGCACATCGTGGGACTGTTAGCCATCCCCTGTGCCAACACAACCCACTCAAACCTTTGATCTGGTTCCTCGTGATTACACGAGGGAAGGGTGAAAGCAAAACGTTGTGAATCTTTAGGATGCAAAGGAATGGAAAAGAAACAGTCTTTAATGTCAATAACAATTATATGCCAGCCTTGAGGAACAGAGGAGAGCAGAGGCAGCCCTCTTTGAATGGGTCCCATAAGTTGCATCTGAGCATTAACTGCTTGTAGATCATGCAGTAGGCGCCACTTCCCTGATTTTTTCTTAATGACAAATATGGGAGTATTCCATGGAGAAGTAGAAGGTTGGATGTGACCCAAATCAAGTTGTTCTTTGACTAGATCATGGGCTGCTGCCAGTTTAGCCGAGGGAAGAGGCCACTGAGGCACCGAAACAGGCTCCTCGGTGAGCCATGTTATGGGTATTTGAGCCCCAGTGGCCCCTAGGAAAAACCCAGAGCAAACCTGTTAAGCTTTTGATGAGCTAGCACAGGATGCTTACGCCCCTGTAGGTGCCTATTAGGGTCCCCAAAAATCTTTCCAGCGGCATCCACCATCCTTGCTACAAAATCTGAAAAGGGTTCTGTAGAGCCCTGCAGAATCTTAGCCAAGTAACCAGACACCTCTCCTCTATTTGGAAGTGACTTCCATGCCTGAATGCAAATGTTGTTAATTTGATCATATGCCTCAGGAGGGAATCCTGTCTGTTGATTAGCAAATCTGCCTTGTCCTAAAAGCATATCCTTGTCCCAATGGGGGTGTCCCGCCGCATAGTTTTGGGCGGCCTGCTCAACAGCGCCCTCTAGCAGAAAGGCTCTCCACTCCAAATATTTACCTGGAGAAACACAAGCCCGAACAAGGCTAGCCCAATCTGAAGGAGTCATACAAAATCTAGCAACTCCCTCCACCTGAGTAAGGGTGAAAGCGGCATCTACGCCATAAGTGCGGAAAGATTCCGCCAAGGTTTTAATTTTCTTAAAGTCTAAAGGCTCATGATATCTTCCCCTGTTATTGTCCTGAAATACAGGGTATGCAAGTCCCATATCTGTATTAACTGTCCTCCAAACTTGCGCATGAAAATATCTCCCGGAATTTTGGCTCCCCCCCACATACGGGGGTGGGGCAACCGGCACCATATCTTCTTTGAGATATTCTACCTCCTCCTCCTCAGAGTGTTGTTGACCGATATTGGATCCCGTCCCCTTTTTACAGTAGGCCTGCGTGCCCTGTATCCTTTTTTTCTTTTTCTTCACTTTTATCTTTCGTAGTTGTTGTAACAATATATCAAGGTCCTCAGAACTCTCTGAGCCGCTTGTGTTCTCAGGCGTTTTTAATTCAGCCAAGTCTGGGTAGAGCCTTCTCCTATTTTTAGTTTCAGGCTCTTTTGCCTTCTCACTACTCTTACTCCCAATGTTCTCTGCCACTTCACTATGTGATCCTTCAGACTTTTCCTCATGTAGTTGCTCAAAAACTTCTTGTCCTTTAGTAAGTGCTTCCTGACATCTGCCATCTGGGAGGCAACTACGGATCATCTTCCAAAGGGGTATCACCCCACCCTCTAATATGCCCTGCTCAGAAGCAAAGTCAAGATCTGTGCCTAAATTATCCCAGCTAGATATAGTAAGGCTGCCCGAGAACGCAAACCACGGTGCAGCAATATCTGTCTTCCGTAAAAATCTCTGTAAAGTACTACGTTTCACTTCTAGGCCCTTGCAACGTAACAGGTTATCTAGGGCCAGGAGAAGCGGACTTGAAGATACGGCACTCATGACACAACAAAAGACACACAAAAAACAAAAGTGAAAGTAAGAGCGAAAGTACACAGTGCAGCTGCAATAAGATGTAATGCTCTCTCTGGCTTTACAGAGGAGCTGCCGCTTTGATAGCGGGTCCCACTTACCTGGGACTAATCCCCGCTTTGACCGCGGGTCCCACTTACCTGGGACTAACCGGTGCACCACCCCTGACTGCTGAAAGTTCTGGTTCCCGGGTTTTCAGCACCACTTGTCGCGACCCCTTGCCCGCAAGGAAGATGCAACTCAGGAATCTTCTTTCAGCAGTTTATTCAGGCCCTTGATATTTCTTCTTCTTCCTTGTTGGATGCCCCTTCCAGCCTTAATAAAGCATCCCAAGCCCCAATGCAAAGCTTCCACGTGGAACTTTCTCACAGGGTGCTGAAAAACCATGCACCAACTCTCCCAAACAAGGAGTTGTTTGTTACAGACCACAGTGGAGCCAGCACCATCCTGCAATGGCGACCATAATCTGCAGAAGCGGCTCACCACACACAAACATGGAACTCTGCTGGCCTAAAGTCTTCTTAAGAAACTCCCTCTGAGGTTGGGCACATGTAATATATGTTGTTCTCAGGAGCTTTAGCTTCCATTGTAGTGAGACCATCAAAGCTGGGTCTGCATCTATGGGACCTGGAGGACATGGTTACTTATTTTAAAATGAACATGAGGAAGCATTGCTAAATCCTCTCTTTGTAGGTAAACTGTAGCCACTGGGGGCTAAGTGTCTCCCCATGTGCACTGTGAACCCATTTGTTCATACTCCATCTTTCGTGGTGTTTCTTGCTGCTGCACTGGGAGTTTGGTATTTGCTTCACGAATCAAGGAGTTCAACTGGGACACAGTGCTGGAGGGAGTTCTGTCACGTTTGGTGGGTCAGGGTCTGCAGGAAAATGCACCAACCAGGCTTCTATACCACAAGCTTGCCTCTTTGAGCATAGTAACATGATTCTGAACATTGCCCTGAAACTCCTCAATATCACAAGATGCCTTTACATAGAAGGGTCTGCTGGCTGCACCATATCAGTCTTAATCCATTTGGAAGCCAATGGCATATCCACATGGCCACACCACAGATTTTTTATCACACACCTGCCCACAATTTCTCTAGGCCCACTACTCAGCAGCCTCCAACTTACTAGCATGTCTCTTCTATATTATTTTCATGAAACCCAGTCAATCAAGGCACCTTCAGGTATACTTATGATCAGAAACAGGACATCCAAAGGTTCTCCAGTGCCACCTGCTCATGGGAATTTTAAGCATTTCATGGTATTTATCTAACCATTTTTCAAGGATGAAGTTGGAGGCACTGTGGGTTTCAATTCATTTAGGAACCATTAAATGGTGAGAAAGCTCATTTCAATGAAAGATCTGGAGAACTCTCACAGGCAAGGCTTCCCAAAGAGTGGCCAAAAGTTCACATGAAGCCAGGCCCATTGAGGTCTACAATGGGAGGTCCTTGTTTGTTTTGACTCTCAACTATGGTTGCCAAGTCTTTCAGAATAAAATAATGTGATATCCTGGCTGAGATTTCCAGTGCTTTGTGGAAAGCAACCCTGGGCAAAGACTCATTTTCCAAGGGCGACTCTCATGTGAGGCCTCCTAAAATCCCAACACAATTCATTGCAATACTTCTCTGAGGTCAGTTCCAGAAATCAGTCTCTAAGTGGAATCACACCAGAGTTGAAGCCCAGGTGTAACCAATCATCTCTTCCAACCGCCACAGAAGTGATCACATTTAAAACCAAAACACTCCCACCTAGCCCTCATCTTCTTCCATAAAGACACTCATAATAACCTCTGGCTGGAGGTTTACTTGAGAGGCACAGCCCAAGACAGTGTCCAAAAGAAGCTCCCTTACCACTCATTTGCCTAAAGGCCCGGACTCCCTTCCTGTGAACCAGGAGTGATTAAATATGCCTGCTGTTAATACTGCTTCACTTCTCCAATTTGTGGCCTACTGACTGTGGAGTTTAGATTCTTTATGTGAATTGGAGTTATGAGAAAACCCAAGCACCAATGGGCTAGACTCTACAGAGCTTTGAAGAACTCATTAGACCCAAGGAATCCCTATTCTCACTTGACGGAGGAAGGAACATTACAGAGGAAGGTGAGAGACTTCATGCACAATGACTGCTCTTTTGGCCATTTTCGTTTTGGATGCACACATGGGATCTTTCTTTAGACCCAACAGGTGCTGAGAATCTAAGCCACAGCCTCACACAGAACCAAGAGGCTGATTCAGACTCATCCCATTCCAAAGCAATTAAGCAAAGAGCCCAAGGTGATGCCCATTCATTTCCATCTGAAAACTGTTTTCTTCAGGCTTCACAAAGGGGCGACCTGAGGCAAAGACCTTCCTGACATTCAGGGCAACGGACAAATACGTAAGCAAAAGACCCAAAGCAGGGTTTCTCCACTGAGACTCTCCTAGTCACACTGATATCTGAGTTTTCTGATATGCTCCCATTCCCTTCAGCTATCCAGTACATAGCCATGTCACAGAGCTTGGAGGTGGTACATAACTTGGAAACAAAATCATGAGCCTATTCTAGAGAGAGGCCAAAATCAGGAAGAATACAGGAACTTAGGAAGATTGTAGGTGTTGTACATCTATAAGGCAAGCCACAGTCCATTCATAAATTAGGGAGGATGAATGCTGAGAAGCTTTCTACTAGACAAAACACATCCATTGATGCATTCTCTTTTCTAATATCTACAACCACAGACACAGTGGGATACACAGACATAGAAACACTCGCCTTGTCAAAGGACTTACTAGACACAGTCCATTCCAAACCAAACAAACTGCCTTTCCTACGTATTCTTAGAACATGAGACAAAACCACAAACTCACACCCATACCCACAAAGATACCTCTTTCCCCCAAGTAGGTATGTGACTATCCAGAGAGTCCTCTGACTGGTGGGCCATTTTTTGTTCCCCCGAAATGGCCTGTCCTGTCTAAGATCTGGTCTACTTGGCCAACTCTGTGAAGTTGTCAGGGCCCAGCAGTGAGCCACTACCTGCGTTCTTAGGAAAGGCCGCTCTTCAGAGCTCTCCTGGCATTTGGCCATACTCACATCAGTATTTACCAAGAAAGACAGACTCTGTCCTTGGTAAGTCTAAACAAGTGAGACCACTGGGACTGAGACTGGGCCTGCCTCTGGGTGCTTGGCTTCCTGGCTTCCAAGTTCAGAGAGTTCCATCACCAAGGAAATTAGGTAAGGTCACTTCCTTCAGAAACTGAATGAGGTCACTGCCTTGGCAACCACTTTGTCCTAACAGTTTCTTCAAACGGTCCTTTGAGATGGAGGCTGCCCCTATTTCCTGTGACAATTTCACAAGTTAGAATGTTATATTAACCATAGGCACTTGGAACAGCTCTCCACACAGGCCTGGTTTGGTTTATCTTCTCTACATTAAAAAGATAGAGGCTTATTCAGACACATCCCTTCGTCCTGACCAGGTTTCTTTTGCCATGTAATAGGACTTTCGCTTTCTCAGGTCCTTCATAGTTCCCTACATCTCCTCCAGGGATCATATCTACATGGACCTTTGAGCTTCTCAGCAGGTGAAAGATTCCCTATATTCCTGTATTGTAAGACCAACTCTGTGCCTGCTCTTTTGTAAAGTTAGATTAGGGAACAGTGTATGATTAGGGTTAATAACAGGTTTGATTAGGGTTAGGAATCATTCTGCTGGATGAATAATGGTATTGGTATTCTGTGATATTTAATAATATAGAGGTGAAATATAAGTATGAAAACAGAATTCTAGGTAAGATTTGAAGCCCAGAAGGGCATTGGTCACTTTAGTGGGATACTTACCTTTGAACTATGTTCTGCACAGATGTCTCAAATAAATAGATAAACAATGGCAAAGGACCATGTACCTTGGTTGATTGAATGTCTAAGAGAACATCCAGTCAAAAAGGCATAGTCGATAGGATTAGGAAGATAGTGTTGGTTTAGATAGAAAAGTGAGTATAAGATTTGGACCAAAAGTTCTTTAGCAATAGAGTTTTGGTTAGAGAGTGAATGTAAATGTCAGCACATGTGAAGAGTCGGTCACAGTGATGAACTGGAAAAAATATGTAGGAAAGCAGATATCAATAGAGACATTAGGAAATCAGGCAAAGTATATAGTGAGTGATAGGATTAGACATATTCAACAGGCTTGAGATTGAATATATAATCTTAGGAAGAAACAAATATGTAGTCACCAATAGGATAGACATTTGAGAGCATTAGGCAACCTGGACATGGGTGTTTTTAGTAATCCATGCACACTTTCTATTTAGGATTTGGTACAAACATAAGTGTGACATTTGCTTTTGTTGTGTCCAGAATATTACACTGATAAAATATATATGTAGATCAGATGACATGAGTATTTCTTCCACCATTTCTAGGAGCAATATATTGAAGACATATAAATTAGTATTGGGGGTACAAATAGGTGCACCCTTTTTCTATGAATATAGAGATAATGCATGACTAAACCATACTGTGAATAAATAGTATCACTGTTTTCAACTTTAAATAATGGATTGAATTGATATCTGAAAATATACAGGAAATTTTATATTTATGTACATACATTCATTCAAACCAGTTATATATCTATTGGTAATATTAGGGTTATAGTTTATCATGAAGTGTGTGTGAGTTTTGCTTCAAAATTGATTATGGAAATCGAAAACAATGTGTTTGGAAAGAAGTCTAATGAAAAGACCAATCAAGACATCTGGAGAAATACATGTGTTCAAAAGCAGGAATTGATTGTAAGTGAAACAAATGCCCATAAATTTGTGAATTTGTGGATGAAATATATATCCTATGATGTCCATTATATGAAGAAATATTAAGTACCAGTGTTGAATAAAATTGAACGTCAAAATACACACCTTGTCCCATCGGAATCTACTTGCATTGATGTTAAACTGGGTCAGTTACTGTAGAAATATTAGTTTTTGTATGCACCATTCATTCAACTTAGTGTTCAGTACTAGGATACAAATATGTTTTTCAGGTGGATGAATATTTCTGAGAATAATCTTGTGAAAAGTTGATTATAAATCCAAGTCCATGAACATGAATGAATTTAGGGAATTTAAATAAGACACATATATTTCATAGATTGAAAAATCTGGAGAGTGTGTATTTGTATATATATACACATATTTATATATACACAAAACACACAGAGAGACATTAAAAAGTAGTAATATATATGCCAATCAAAATTCATCAATAAATATATATTATCCACAGATGACAAAACATATATTTTACTGAACATGGATTTATGTATATTGTTGTTCTACCAGGGGACTCAACCATAGGTTGAATTTTCGTTTCCAACAGCGTTTAAGAGGAGTGATCTTTTTTCAGAATTTGTATCGGCCAAGTCAGCCACCTCACAAAAATGTACCTGTGATACCAGGTAGGATTCTATAAGTGCATGTAAAAATACATGTGATGAATAGGATACAGAGAAAGGGATACAGGAATTCACATATTTGTTAATTTTAAAAACACATGAAGAATTATTTCAATTGAAAATTTACTAGATTTATAACACCTAGTGTTTATCATGCAAAAGGCAAGTCCAACTATACACCATGCCTCCACTGAACTTCTTGTATTTCTATTCTGTTTGCATTATTTTTCTCCATCATCTTAGGATTAGTTGTCAGACTCTAGTAAGGTATGTGAATATTTCTCAGAATAATCTTGTGAAAAGATTATTATAAATCCACATTCATGAATATGAAAAATTTAGGAAGTGTAAAATAAGACACATATATTTCATATTTTGAATAATCTGGAGAGTGTGTGTGTGCGTGTGTGTGTGTGTGTGTGTATATATATATACACGCTCATGCACACACACACACACACACACACACATATACACAGACATTAAAAAGTAGCACTATATGTCAATTGAAAATCACCAAGAAATATATATCATGCACAGATTCAAATAAATTCATTTTACTGAACATGGATTTATGTATAATGTTGTTCAACTAGGAAGCTCACACATAGGTTGAATTTTCAATTCCAACAGCGTTTAGGAGGAGTGATCCCTTGTCAGAATTTGTATCTGCCAATTCAGCCACCACACAAGAATGAACGTGTGGTAACAGGTAGGATTCTATATGTGCATATAGAAATACAGGTCCTGAATAGGCATTAAAAACATATGGAGAACTATTTCCAAAAAAAATTGACTGGATTTATAACTCCTACCCTATATTATGCAAAAGGCAAGTCCAACTATACACCATGCCTCCTCTGAACTGCTTGTAGTTCTATTCTTTTTGGGTTATTTTTCTCCAACATATTAGGATTAGTATTCAGAATCTAGTAGAGTATGTGTTAATGTCAGGGATTCAGTATTTTGAATGGAAAATTGGAAAATTTATCCAATGTGTATGCAAATATGTGATACACAAAAATCTTCCCACTTTCATCCAGAACAATGCCTTGACATTACCTTCACCCCAAGTAAGACACAATTAGAGGAGAAGTGTTAGAAAATCTGTGAATACTTATCTGGAATGAAATATGATAAGGAGTTCACAACCATGGACGTGGTAGAGGAGTTTCCAAAAGTAAGGGACAGGGTAAACACTCCACAATAATGGAGCTCTGCTGGCCTAATGACTTCTTGAGAAACTGCCTCTGAGTTTGGGCACTTGAAATATATGTTGTTGTCAGGAGCTTTTGCTTTTTTTCTAGTGAGATGATCAAAGCTGGGTCAGCATCTATGTGACCTGGAGGACATAAATTGTAATATTCCAATGAACATGAGGGAAGAGTGCCGGATTCTCTTTTTGTGGGTATACTGTGGCCACTGGTGGCTAAGTGTCTCCCTGTGTGGACTGTATAGTCATTTATTGCTCTTCCACTCACCATTGTGTTTCTTGCTCCTGCACTGGGAGTTTGGTATTTGCTTCACCAAATACATGGAGCTCAACTGGGACACAGTGCTGGTGGGAGTTATGTCACGTGTGGTGGGTCAGGTTCTGCAGGAGAATGCACCAACCAGGTTTCTAACCCACATAGTTTACCCCCTTGAACATAGCAAGCTGATTCTGAACATTGCCTTGAAACCTCTCCATATATCAAGATGCCTTTAAATAGAAATTTATGCTGGCTGCACCATGTCAGTCCCAAGCAATTTGGAATCCAATGGTAGATCCTCATTCCCCTACCACAGATGTTTTATCACACATATGCCCACCACTTCTCTAGGCCCACTACTCAGCAGGATCCAACCTATAGGCTTCTCTGTTCTACACCATTTTCAGGAAACCCAGTCAATCAAGGCACTCTCTGGTATACTCATGTTCAGCAACAGGACACCCAAAGTTTCTCTAGTGCCACCAGGTCATTGAAATTTCAAAAATTTAATTGTATTTATATAGCCATTTTTCAAGGATGAAATTGGAGGCACTGTGGATTTCAATTCATTTAGGAACCCTTAAATGGTGAGAAAGCTCATTTCAATGAAAGATCGGGAGAACTCTCACAGGCAAGGGTTCCCAAAGAGTGGCCAAAAGGTCATATGAAGCCAGGCCCATTGAGGTCTACATGTGAGGTTCATGTGCGTTTTGACTCTCAATTATGGTTGCCAAGTCTTTCAGAATAAAATCATGTGATATCCTGCCTGAGATTTCCACTCTCTGTTGAAAGTGACCCTGATCGCATTTTCCAAGGGCAATTTTCATGCGAGGCCTCCTAAAATCCCAACACAATTCATGGCAACACTTCTCTGAGGTCCGTTCCAGCACTCAGTCTCTAAGGGGAATCACACCAGTGTTCAGGCCCAAGAGGACCCAGGCATCTCTTCCAACCGCCACACAAATGACCGCAATTAAATCAAAACACTCCAACATGGGCCTCATATTCTTCCATATAGACACTCATCACAACCTCTGGCTGAAAGTTTCCATTAGGGGTGCAGCCCAAGACAGTGTCCAAAATAAGCTCTTTTGCCACTCATTTGCCTAACATCAGGGTGGACTGTACACCCTTCCTTTGAACCAGGAATGATCAAATAGCCCTGCCGTTAATACTGCCCTGCTTCTCCAATTTGAGGCCTACTGACTGTCAGGTATTGATTCTTTCTGTGATTTGGAGTCATGACAAAACCCAAGCCCCTATGGACTATCCACTGTAGGGCTTTGAAGAACTCTTTTGACCCAAAGGATCCCTATTCTCACTTGATGGAAGTCAGGAACTGAAAAGTTCGGACGAACGTCTTAGGAAAAGACCACCAAGAGACTGTCTCATGCCACCGCAAAAGGGTTTATTGTGGGTCCAGCATGCTGGGGCTCAGAGCTCACTTCAGAGGAGCAAAGAACAAAGAGCCCCAGAACAACTTGAGCAGAGTTTATATACATTCTATGGAGAGGGCAGGGTTTTTACATACATCATAGCCTCTTTTAGAAAATCATCTTATACCCCAGCAAAATCAAATAACAACTCTAAAACATGATTAGCACATTCATTGGCGGGAACAGGTCGTGCAGTGGGTGATTGGTCAGCCCTGAGAAGGGGTTAACATTTAAACTAATTGGTTGAAGCCCTGAGATGTATACGTGCAGATCTGCATGGTTTCTGGGAAGGGGTGTTAAGTATCTAGCTGGTCAGGGAAGATTTCAACACACATCTAATAGGAAGATCTGGGAATTGTCTTAAGTGCCACAGGAATTTCAGGTTCTGAGTGCAGCTTGAAAGCTTACAAAACCTGGTTCTTTACATTTCAATTTCAATATATTTTATTCTTTCATTTCCCACTCCGTTTTCTGACTACTTTTAATCTTAAAAGTAATGTTTCATAATTATTCTGGCGTCTCAAATTCTATTTCTGCCAGTGGAGCATATTTCTGTCTGATTAGCATGAGTTTTACCTACCCAATCTGAGCCTGGAATAAGGAAACTATGCGGTTAAGCAAACATGGTCCCACAGTTAGCAACACCTTAAGGATGATCAGGGGTCAAGCGAAGTCTGATAGGAGTGTAGTTAACCAGGGGGACTGGGTAAAACATGACTCAAACCACCCTTGTTGAATATCCCTTTCTCTCTGGCGCTACTCAAATTATTTTCTTAATTTACTCATGGATTATTTTGCAACTCCAGTAGGGTCAGCATAAAAACAACAGTATTCTCTCAGTGCCGCACAGAGACCCCCTCCCTCATGAAGAGGAAATCTAGTCCTCCCCTGTTCTGTAAAACAAATGCAGAGAGAGAGAGAGAGGTTAAGGATTCCTGCAGCACTGTGATAGAGGTTTCTAACGTCTTCAAGTCTTGATCTATTGATGTTTCTAATTGGGCCAATTGTTGTGACCCACGGATCATAGCAGCTGTTCCCATACCCACTCCTGCAGGACCTCCTATCCCCAATAGGATGGCTAGAGTAAGGGACAATGGCTCCCGGTGAAATTGGGTTGTTTGTCCCCCAAGTAGACCTTCGAATGATTCTGCATCATGATAGAGCACCCTGGGGAGTATCTGCACCATTACACAATAATTTACAGAGCTGTCAAATACCTGGGCTGAAAAGCAATGAGTTCTGACTGTGTGGAGTTCAGTACCATAAACATTCCTTTAATTAGTTCCCAGGGGGTGGAGTCAGCTGTACTCTGGACTGGGGAAGTAGGCAAAGACGGAAACCGGGAATTATGAGATGGTAGAGGGGTTCTGGTAGATCTAGGCATGGGAGGTTTAGGAGGCTTAATTCCTGGCTTGAGGGGATTGGGCCATATTGCTGTGGGATTTTCTTTCTTTTTAAGCTGGAGGGTGAACCAGAGACCAAAGTCATAACCGGGGCCATAAATATAGAATTGCATTCCCCACGTATTTCTCATAGGCCATTTTGTTCTGAGGCAGCCCCTTCCTTTTGAAGTGAAAGTTATATTGAGGGGGTAACATAGACTATTCTTTCCACAGCGAGTTTTTGACACCACTTGGCTAGTGGCACATTTCTTGGGATCAATCCAGGTGTCATTTCATCCTACCCAAATCTTGCTGTCTGGGGAGTTTGGGTTCCACCATGCAGCTTCCGTTTGTTCACAACCCCAAGATCTAAAATAAAAGTTACTGGGTCCTCCACAGGTTTGGGCCTGTTTGCGACTTTGGAAATCTGCTGGGCACACATAATAGTCTTGACTGGCTAGTTTACACATGAGCTTGTGGAGATGACATCCATAATTCATGGGGTAAAGTGGTCTATGTTGCCCTGGTTTGCATTTGAGTGGGATCTGTGTGGGGTCCTCTATGTCAGGGAGATCCCAGTCAGAGAGGCCTATGGGAAGCTGACAAATGTCCGGGGGGAGAGATGGCCACCAATTCCATAAGGGGGCTGTATGTGAAATACACCACCCTACTTGCCCAGTAGGATTTATAACTTGCCATCGTTGCTGAACAGGCTGATGGGGATTAGGACTGCTGATGGTCAGGGGAAGAATCCATAGCCCTACCCACACGACGGACACGCAACTTGAGATGGTTACCAGTCTGTTTCAGTTTCCAGCCAGAGTCTGTACAGGGTGCAGGCATGAGATGGGTGGTATGGATCTATGAAGTGATCTCATCCACTTTCACCATTGTGGGTGTTATAAGCAGCACCTGGTATGGTCCTTTCCAGCAGGGTTCCAGGGATGACACCTGATGCCATCTCACGTAGATGAACTCTCCCACTTGATATCGATGTGGGGTTCCCTCATCTCCAGGCTGATTAGCAGAGGCCAACTGTTTCCACAGGTATCGCTGGGTGCTGGTTTTGTTCAAGGGCTTTAAGTCTGTCAAGCAAGGGGGTGTGAAAGGAATCATTAAGTCTCCTAGTTGGGGTTAGGTCCCTTACTGAAGGAGGGGCACCATAGAGAATTTCATAAGGGGTGAGGTTACACAAAGAGGAAGACTTGGTATTTCTTGCACAAAACAGTGCATAACTTAGGAACAGAGTCCAATTTTTCATGCCAGTCTCCAAGCTTTCTTTCGTTAAGGTCTCTATGATAGTTCTATTCATCCTTTCTACCTGTCCTGAGCTCTGGGGTCTATAAGCACAATGTAACTTCCAATTAATCCCCAGGGTCCTGGGAAATCCCTGTCTTACCTGGGCCATGAATACCGGTCACTTATCCGACCCTATTACCTTAGGCAGGCTGAACCTTGGAAAATGTCTTCTAGGATATTTTTGACCACCAGCTGAGCCGTATCTTTCTTCATGGGAAAGGCTTCGACCCATCCTGAAAAAGTATCTACAAAGACTAGGAGACATTTAAGTCCAATCCTTGCTGGCTTTATTTCAGTAAAGCTCACTTCCCAGAATTGTCCTGGTCTGATTCCTCATAAGCGCTTCCCTGAGGTAAGCTTCGATGGGTAAGTATTAACTAATTGGCCAACTTGACAAGCTGTAGTCACCTGCGCAGTTATTTCTTTCCTCTGTGAGTCAGTCAATAATAATTCCTTCTTTGGTCCTTTAAGAGTGCCTATAATTTCTTAGAGTCTAAGTGGGTGAGCTGATGTATGTCTTTGAGATAAAGGTGGGCTTTTGAAAATTGTGTACTTGGCTCTGTAGGTTCCCAGAGTTCTGTATCTGTCTCCTCAGATGATAAGTTGCCTGAATGTTCCGGTGCGGCCAAGTCTCCTGATTGTTGTTCCCCCCGGTGTGGAAAAAGTGAACAGAGGCACTCCGTTTAGGGCTGCCAATTAACTTCCTCATCTGCCCTTCTGTTTCCAACCGCCACGGGGTCGTTTTCCTTCTGGTGCCCTGGACAGTGCACTATGCCTAGGTCCGTAGGGCCCTGCACTGCTGAGAGAAGGTGGAGGATCATATCTTTGTTCTTTATTTCTTTATTTCTTTCCCAGCCGAGGTTAATAGCTACCTTTGCTGGTAAATAGCCCCGTGAACATTTGTAGTGCCAAATGCATAGCGGCTATCAGTGTATATGGTGGCCCTTTTGCCTGTTGCTAGTACCAATGCTTTCATAAGGGCAATCAGTTCTGCCTTTTGGACTGATGTCTCTTCTGTGAGACCAGAGAAACAGATGACATTAGTTTTGCTAACTACTGCTGCTCCAGCCCACCACGTACCATCTTGGAGGAAGCTGCTCTCGTTCGTAAACCATACGACTTCAGGGTGAGGCAGTGGCTGGATCCTTCAAGTCTCGTCCTATACTGGTTTCTCTGCCTCTTTTTGGGCCACTCTTTGTCCAAGTTTTCTTTTTCTTTTCAGTAGGCACATTGATCTGAGGCCAGGGGCAGCCTTTGGCATGGGCCCATGTATCCCTTCATGTCTCCGTGCTTTTTAACTTCTGGTCTATTTGCTGCTCTGACCAAAACCTTAGCCAATGATTTAGTCTGCCTTTTGCTCCTTTCATCCTCCTTTTGTTCCCTTTCCTTCTCTCTCATCTGTTCCCATTCCTCCTCAGTTTCTCTCTTATAATATACTTTCTCAGTTTATCTGACTAAATCTCTTAAGGTCATATCTTGTAATCCATCTAGACGTTGTAACTTTCTCTTAATATCTAGGGCAGCCTGCTGGATAAAGGCCATTGCAACAGAGGTTTTTTTGTCCTCTGCCTGAGGATCAAAAGGAGTATATTTTCTATTTGCTTCCATAATTCTCTCCAGAATCATAGAGGGAGACTCATTAGGACCTTGGATTATCTCTCTTACCATGGCCAAATTAGTCGGCCCTCTGGCGGCCACTCGGAGCCCCACTATTAGAGCCCGGTGATAAGTGGACAAATGCTACCAACCTTCAAAGGTGTTGGGGTCCCAGTTTTGTCGGTTCATGGGCCCATAAGGACGAAGAGGGAGCATCACAGTGGCTTCTGAGTTTTCTATTTTCCGTAGCTGGCGGGTTTCTTCAGGTGGCCCAGCTTCCACCAGAAAAGGAGGGGCTGCTGCTGCTGCGGAGAAGTCCCTTGGAGGGCTTGGGTCTGGCCCAATTGCCTCTAGTGGCGGAGAGGCTGAGTCAGTGGTGGGAGAATCATCTGGAATGTGTTGGCGGTTGGGGAGCGAGGGTAGAGGATAAGGAGGGGGAGGATTGTCCAGTCTTGTGACTCAGGAAGAATGGGGGGAAGATGGGGAGGGAACGGAAGGTTTGAATGATAGGATCCTGGGGAAGGGGTATATGGCTGTTGATCTGGGTGGCCACGTGGTCCCGGCTGAAAGACAATATCTCTGACTTTTCGGATTAGAGGGAAGTAGAAGGATCCTTCTGCGGGCCACCCGACTTTGAGGATGGGCCATTCTGAAGCACAGAGAGTATGCCAGGTCTGACATTTAACTGAAAAATAATGATTCTGGGCCCTTGAGCGGACATCAGTCCAATGATCAAGGGTCAGAAACAGAAGCATGAAAGTGCTTTGTCCCATAATGGGAGTTACTCAAAAAGAGACAGTGAAGACACAAACGCAACACAAAGACAAACAGTAAACGTTTAACATGGGTCCAAGACAAATATTAGAACTCAGTAACTGGCAAAACCTGATGGGTTAGACAATAAAGACAGACAGTAAACTCAACATGAGTTCGGGACAATGAACAAAACTGTGTAGCCAGCAAAACCTGATGGGCTGGCAAACCGAATCCTGAAGCAAAATATAACCGAGTTGAGGAAACTAATATTCCTTGATTTCCCTCATCCTCTGGAGTGTCCCCCAGGGACGTGGCCAGTAGCTCTGTGACACGTCTGCCAGCCACCGTCAGAGAGAGCTAATGCTCTTCACCGACAGCCACTTTGCCAAGCCCTCACCTGAAACCCGAAACCAGAAAGAGGCGCCTTTCTTACCCTGAGAGGAGTCCCTTGGGGTCTTTCGTCCGCTGCGCCAGATATCTCACCTGGGGCCTCCAGATGAAAAGGTGGGGCGAACATCGGAGGAAAAGACCACCAACAGGCTTTCTCATGCAACACCAAAGGGTTTATTGGGGGTATAGAGTGCTGGAGCTCAGGGCTCAATTCAGAGGAGCAAAGAACAAAGAGCCTTAAGAACCACTCGAGTGGAGTTTATATACATTCTTTAGAGAGGGTAGGGACTTTACACACATCATAGCCTCCTTTAGCAAATCATCATATTCCATGGGAAAATCAAATAACAACTCTAAAACATGATTAGCACATTCATTGGCGGGAACAGGTTGGGCAGGGGGTGATTGGTCAGCCCTAAGAAGGGGTATACATTTAAATTGATTGGTGGATGCACTGTGATGTATACGTGGTGAGCTGCATGGTTTCTGGGGAGGGGCTGTTAAGTAACTAGGTCCTCAGGGAAGATTTCAACACACATCTAATGTGCAAATCCGGGAATTGTCTTAACTGCCACAGGAATTTCAGGTGCTGAGTGCAGCTTGGAAACTTTACAAAACCTGGTTCTTTCCATTTCAATTTCAATTTCTTTTATTCTTTCAGAACCTTACAGAGGAAGGCGAGAGAGTTCATCGACAATTACTGCTATTTTGCCTATATTGGTTTTGGATGCACACATGGGATCTTTCTTTAGATCCATCTGGTGCTGATAATCTAAGCCATAGCCTCAAACAGGGCCAAGAGGCTGATTAAAACATATCCATTTCCAAAGCAATTACTACTCTGAAGTCAGTTACAGAACTCAGTCTCTTAGGAGAATCACGCCAGTGTTAAAGCCCAGGTGAACACAGTCATCTCATCCAAAAGCCACACAAGTTACCACAATTAAAATCAAAACAATCCCACATGGCCCTCATCTACTTCCATATAGTCACTCATCATAACCTCTGGCTGGAGGTTTCCTTAAATGGCACAGCCCAATAGAGTGTCCATAATAAGCTCCCTTCCCCTCATTTGCCTAAATTCAGGGTGGCCTGGACACCCTTCCTGTGAACCAGGATTGATCACATAGTTCTGCCATTAATACTGCTCTGTTTCTGCAATTTGAGGCCTACTGACTGTCAGGTATAGATTCCTTATGTGATTTGGAGTCATTATTAAACCCAAGCACCTTTGCAGGGATTGGAAGAACTCATTTGACCCAGAAAATCCCAATAGTCCCTTGATGGAGGTCAAGAACCAAACAGAGGAAGGCAAGAGACTTCATCCACAATGACTGATTTTTTGCCATTTTGGTTTTGGATGCACACATTGGATCTTTCTTTAGATCCATCAGATGCTGATAATCTAAGCCACAGCCTCACACAGGGCCAAGAGGCTGATTCAGAGACATTCCTTTCCAAAGTAATTAAGCACAGAGCCACAGGTGATGCCCATTCATTTCCATTTTAAAACTGTTTTCTTCAGGCTTCACAAAGGGTGGCCTGAGGCAAAGACCTTCCTGACATTCAGGGCAACAGAACAATAGGTAAGCAAAAGGGCCAAAGCAGGGTTTCTCCACTGAGACTTTCCTGGTCACACTGATATCTGAGTTTTCTGAGATGCTTGCCATTCCCTTCAGCTATGGATTACATGGCCATGTCACAGAGTTTGGAGGTGGTACATATTTTGGACACAAAACCATGAGCCTATTCTGGAGAGTAGCCAGAATTCAGGAAGAAAACAGGAACTTAGGAAGACAGTACATGTTGTCCATCGATAAGGCAACCTGCAATCCATTCCTAAAATGGGTAGGATGAATGCTGGGAAGCTTTCTACTAGACAGGACACATCCATTGATTCATTCTCTTTTCTAATGTCTACAACCACGGACACAGTGGGATACACAGACATAGAAACACTCGCCTTGTCAAAAGACTTTCTAGAAACATTCCACTCCAAACCAAGCAAGCCGCCTTCCCTACCTATTCTCAGAATATAAGACAAAACCACAAACTCACACCCACACTGAAAAAGGCACCTCCTTCCCCAAAGTAAGTCTGTGACTATCCGGAGTGTCCTCTGAATGGTGGGCTATGCTATGTTCCCCAGAAATGTCCTGTCCTTTCTCAGATCTGGTCTCCTTGGCCAACTCTGTGAAATATCAGGAGCCCGCGGTGAGCCACATCTTGCTTTCTCTGGAAAGGCCAGTCTTCAAACTTTCCTGGCATTTGGCCATCCTCACATCAGTAGGTACCAAGAAAGACTGACTCTGTCCTTGGTAAATTTAAACAAGTGATCCCACTGTACTGGGAATTGGACTGGTTCTGGATGCCTGACTTCCTGGATCCCAAGTTCACAGAGTTCCATCACCAAGGAAGTGAGGTGAGGTCACTTCCTTCAGGAACTGAATGTGGTGACTGCCTTAGCAACCACTTTTTCCGAACAGTTGCTTCCATACTTCCTCTGACACTTTCACAAGTTAGATAGGTATCTCAACCATAGGAACCCAGGAACAGCTCTCCACAAAGGCCTTGGTTGGTCCATCTTTTCTACATTAAGGAGAGAGGGTGAATGAGACACAACCCTTCATCCTTACCAGGTTGTTTTCCATGGAATATGACTTTTGCTCTCTCACGTCCTTCATAGTTGCCTACATGTTCTCCAGGGATCATTTCTGCATGGACCTTTGAGGTTTTCAGCAGGTGAAGATCCACTACATTCCTGTATTGTAAGACCAACTCTGTCCCTGCTGTTCTGTAATGTTAGATTGAGGGAACAGTGTATGGTTAGGGTTAATAACATGTGTGATTTGGGTTAGGAATCATTCTGCTGGATGAATAATGGTATTGGGAACCTGCGATATGTATGAGAATATATAGGTGAAATATATGTATGAAAACAGAAATCTAGGTAAGATTTGAAGCCCAAAAGAGCATTGGGCCCTTGATTGGAATACTTAGCTTTGAATTAGGTTGTGCACAGATGTGTCAGATTAATCAATATACAATGGCATAGGACCTTGTACCTTCGATGATTGAATGTCGAAGAGAACATCCAGTCAAAAAGGGATAGTCGGAAGTGAAAGGTTTATAAAATAGGTATTTGTCACTTCCTGGGAAGAATTTTGTGTTTACTCCGAGCATAATGTAGTTGTAAAAAAAAATGATTAAATTAAAAAGACACCTTGAAGAGCGTCAATGAGAGAGTGAGAGGACCAAAAAAAGTGGTTTGAGTCTTGGTTCACCTAGTCCCCCTGTTTGACTACTTTTTTTATCAACCCTGGCCTGTCCAATAATAATCTCCATATTATTGCTAACTATAAAACCCTGTTTGCTCAACCGTGTAATTTCTTTTCTCTAAGCTCAAATTGGACAAGTTAAACTTATGGTAATACCCCACTAGCAGACATAGAATGTGACACCCCCCAATGATCACTTTTATGATTAAAAGTAGCTAGAAGAAGAAGTGGGGAATGAAAGATTAATAAAATATGTACTTGTCACTTTTTTTTTCTGTATGCTTAACAAAACACTGTTGAAATCTTGAGAACTGTTTGCTAATCTTGTTCCCAGAATGTCCTGTCCCCAAATGCCAAACTGCAGAATGTACTCCCTCACCCGGTTGAATGCACACCGCCCACTCTCCCTCACCCATCAATAAACTTCGCTCCCTGCCCTCCCCAAAGAAAGTATATAAGCTCTGCTTAAGCTCTTCTCAGGGCTCTCTGCTCTATTCAAGTGAGCTCGGACCCCCTGCATGCTGACCCCCTATAAACCCTTTGCTGTTGCATGAGATAGTCTTTTGGTGGTCTCTTCCTCCGAAGCTCGCCCAATGTTTACTTTGATGATTGGGTGTAGAAAAGAACATTCAGTCAAAAAGGGATAGTCGGTAGGATTAGGAAGATAGTTGTTAGGTTTAGGAAGAAGAGTGAGTATAGGTTTTGGAAAAAAATATTCTTTATCAATAGGGTTTTGTTTAGAGTGTGAATGTAAATGTTAGCCCATGTGAAGAGTCAGTCAAAATAGTGAACCGGAGAAAATATGTAGGAAAACAGATATCAATAAAGATATTACGAAATAAGGCAAAGTATAAAGTGGGTGATAGGATTAGACATTTTCAATAGGGTTGAATTTGAATATATGATCTTAGGAGAAACCAATATGTAGTCACTAATTGGATTGATATTTGAGAGCATTAGGCAACCTGGACATGGCTGTGTTTAGTAATCCATGTTCATTTTCAATTTAGGCTTTGGTACAATAATAAGTGTGAACCTTGCATTTTGTGTCCAGAATATTACTGTGATAAAATGTATATGTAGATCAGGTGACATGAGTAATTTTTCCATCATTTCTGGGAGCAATATTTTGAAGATTAATAAGTTAGTATTGGGGGTACAAAGACGTGTACCTTGTGTCTATGAATATAGAGCTAATGCATGAATAGACCATACTGTTAATAAATAATATAACTGGTTCCACTTTATATAATGCATTTGATTCATATCTTAAAATATATAAGAAATCTTATATTGATATACATACATTCATTCCAACTAGTTATACATCTAATGGTAAAATTAAGGTTATGGTTTATCATGAAAAGTGTGTGAGTTTTGCTTCAAAAGTGATTATGGAAATCAAAAATAATGTGTTTGGAAAGAAGTCTCATGAAAAGACCAGTCAAGAACCATGAAAAAATACATGTGTTCTGAAGCAGGAAGTGATTGAAAGTGAAACAAATGCCTCTAAATTAGCGAACTTGTGGATGAAATATATATCCTATTATGTGCATAAACTGAAGAAATAGTAATGTACCAGTTTTGAATAAAAATGAACGTCAAAATACACATCATGTCCCATAGGAATCAATTTGCATTGATGTTAACCTGGGTCAGTTACTGTATTAATTTTAGGATTTGTAGGCACCATTCACTGAAGATAGTTTGCAGTACTAAGAAACAAATACGTATTTCAGGTGGATGAATATTTCTGACGATAATCTTGTGAAAAGTTGATTATAAATTCACATATATGAATATGAATGAATTTAGGAAATGTATAATAAGACACATGTATTTCATATTTTGAAAAATCTGGAAAGTTTGTGTATATATATATATATATATATATATATATATATATATATACACACACACACACACACACACATGCACGCAGACATTGAAAAGTAGCAATATATATGGCAATTGAAATTCACCATGAAATATATATCATCCACAGTTTCAAAAATATTCATTTTACTGAACATGGATTTATGTATAATGTTGTTAAACTAGGAAGCTCACAGAGAGTTCGAATTTTAACTTCCAACAGCATTTAGGAGAAGTGATCTCTTCTCACAATGTGTATCTGCCAAGTCAACCACTTCACAAGAATGTACGTGTTGTACATTGTAGGATTCTATATGTGCATATAAAAATACATGTGCAAATAGGCTACAGAGAAAGGGAGACAGGAATTCACATATTTGTTAACTTTAAAAACACATGGAGAACAATTTCAACAAAAGTTGACTAGATTTATAACTCCTACACTACATAATGCAAAAGGCAAATTCAACTATACACCATGCCTCCTCTGAACTGCTTGTGTTTCTATTCTGTTTGGATTATTATTCTCCATCATATTAGGATAAGTAGTCAGAGTCTAGTAGGCTATGGGTTAGTGTCAGGGATTCAGTATTTCGAATGGAAAATTGGAAAAGGTATCCAATGTGTATGTAATTATGTGCTATGAAAAATCTTCCCACTCTTATCCAGAACAATGCCTTGACATTACCTTTGCCCCAAGTAAGACACAATTACAGGAGAAGAGTTCGAAAATCTGTGTGTGTGTGTGTGTGTATATATATATATATATATATATATATATATATATATATATATATGGAATGCAATATGCTCAGTTGTTCACAAAATATGGAATGCAATATGCTCAGTTGTTCACAAACTTGGAGGTGGTAGATGAGTTTACAAAAGTAACGAACAGGGTAAACCCTCCACAAAAATGGAGCTTTGCTGGCCTAAAGACTTCTTGAGAAACTGCCTCTGAGGTTGGGAACTTGAAATATATGTTGTTGTCAGGAGCTTAATCTTCATTTGTGGTGAGACAATTAAAGCTGGATCTGCATCTATGTGACCTGAAGGATCTTGTTTCTTATTTTCCAATGAACATGAGACAGCAGTGCTGAATTATCTCTTTGTAGGTAAACTGTGGCCACTGGGGGCTATGTGTCTCCCTGTGAGGACTTTGAAACCATTTGGTCATCCTCCAATTTTTGTGGTGTTTCTTGCTGCTGCACTGGGAGTTTGGTATTTGCTTCGTGAAATACAAAGATTTCAACTGGGACACAGTGCTAGAGGGAGTTCTGTCATGTGTGGTGTGTCAGGGTCTGCAAGAGAATGCACCAACCAGGCCTCTATCCCACATAGCTTGCCCCCTTGACCATAGCAACCTGATTCTGAACATTGCCCTGAAAACTCTCCATATAACAAGATGCATTTACATATAAGGGTTTGCTGGCTACACTATGTCAGTCACAAGCTATTTGGAAGCCAATGGCAGGTCCACATGACTCCACCACAGATGTTTTATCACACACCTGCACACCACTACTCTAGGCCCACTACTCAGGAGGCTCCAACTTACTGGCATCACTGTTCTTCAACATTTTCATGAAACCCAGTCAATCAAGGCACTGTATTGTATACTCATGATCAGCAACAGGACATCCAAAGTTTCTCCAGTGCCACCTGGTCATGGGAATTTCAAAAATTTGATGGTATTCATCTAGCCATTTTTCAAGGATGAAGTTGGAGGCACTGTGGGTTTCAATTCATTCGGGAACCACTAAATGGTGAGGAAGTTCATTTCAATGAATTCTCTGGACAACACTCACAGGAAAGGCTTCCCAAAGAGTGGCCAAAAGGTCACATGAAGCCAGGCCCATTGAACTGTACAATGTGAGGTCCATGTGTGTTTTGACTCTCAACTATGGCTGCCATGTTTTTCATAATAAAATCATGTGATATCCTGGCTGAGATTCCCAGTGCTCTGTGGAAAACCAACCTGGGACTAGATTTCAGATTCCAAGCGTGAATCTCATGCGTGGCCTCCTAAAATCCCAATTCAATTCATGGCAATACTACTCTGAGGTCAGTTCCAGAACTCAGTCTATAAGGGGAATCACCCAAGAGTGAAGCCCTGGTGGACCGAGTCATCTCTTCCAACTGCCACAAAAATGACCACAATTATAACCAAAACACTCCCACATGGCCCTCATTTTCTTCCATATAGACATTCATCATAACTTCTGGCAAGAGGTATCCATAAGTGGCGCAGCTCAAGACAGTGTCCAATATAAGCTTCCTTGTCCCTCATTTGCATAAAGTAAGTGTGGCCTGGACACTCTTCTTGTCAACCAGGAGTGATCAAATAGGCCTGCCATTAATACTGCTCTGCTCCTACTATTTGAGGCCTACTGACTGTCAGGTATAGATTCTTTATGTGGTTTGTAGTCATGAGAAAACACTAGCACATCTGCAGGGCTTTGAAGAACTCATTTTACCCAAGGGTCCATAATCACACTTGATGGAGGTCAGGAACCTAACAGAGGAAGGTGAGAGACTTCATCCACAATGACTGATCTTTTTGAATTTTGGTTATGGATGCACACATGGGATCTTTCTTTAGATCCATCAGGTGCTGACAATCTAAGCCCCAGCTTCACCGAGAGCCAAGAGGCTGATTCAGACACATCCATTTCCAAAGAAATTAAGCAAAGAGCCACAGGTGATGCCCACTCATTTCCATTTGAATACTGTTTTCTTCAGGCTTCACAAAAATGTGGCCTGATCCAAAGACTTTCCTTACATTTAGGGCAACAGAAAAATAGGTAAGCAAATGACCCAAAGCAGGGTTTCTCCACTGAGACTTTCCTGGTCACAATGATATCTGAGTTTTCTGACATGCTCCCCTTCCCTTCAGCTCTCCAGTACATGGCCATGTGACAGAGCTTGGAGGTGCCACATAGCTTGGACACAAAACTGTGAGCCTATTCTGGAGAGTGTCCAGAATTCAGGAAGCAAACAGGAACTTAGAAAGATAGTAGGTTTTGCCCATTGATAAGGCTAGCCGCAATCCATTCATAAATTGGCAGTACGAATGCTGGGAAGCTTTCTACTAGACAGAACACATCCATGATGCATTCTTTTTCTAATACCAAGACCACAAACAGAGTGGGATACACAGTAATAGAAACACTCACCTTGTCAGAGGACATAATAGATAAAGTCCTCTCCAAACCAAACAAGTCGCCTTTCCTACATATTCTCAAACTCACACCCACACTCAAAAAGGCAGCACCTTCTCCAAAGTAGGTCTGTGACTATCCGGAGTGTCCTATGATGGGTGGGATATACTATATTTCCACGAAATGCACTGTGCTGTCTCAGTTCTGGTCTCCTTGGCCAACTCTGTGAAGTTGTCAGAAGTCACTGGTGATCCACTACCTGCTTTCTCAGGAAAGGCCCCTCTTCTTAGCTTTCCTGGCATTTGGCCATCCTCACATAACTAGGAACCAAGAAAGACTGACTCTGTCCTTGGTTTACCCAAACAAGTGAGACCACTGGAACTGGGACTGGAACTGGCTGTGGTCTCCTGGCTTCCTGAATCCCAAGTTTATAGAGTTCCATTACCAAGGAAGTTATGTGAGGTAACTTCCTTCAGGAAGTGAATGAAGTCACTGCCTTGGCAAACACTTTGTCCTAACAGTTGCTTCCAAGGGTCCCATGAGATGGAGGGTGCACCTACTTCCTGTGACATTTTCACAAGTTAGAATGATATATCAACCATAGGCACCTGGGAACAGCTCTCCACACAGGCTTGGTTTGGTCCATCTTCTCTACATTAAGAAGAGAGAGGCTGATTCAGACACATCCCTTCACCCTGACCAGGTTGTTTACGATGGAAGTTGACTTTTCCTCCCTCAGGTCCTTCATTGCTGCCTACATCTTCTCCATGGATTATTTCTGTATTGACCTTTGAGGTTCTCAGCAGGTGGAAGATCCCCTACACTCCTGATTGTAAGACAAACTCTGTCCCTGCTTTTCTGTAAAGTTAGATTGAGGGAACAGTGTATGGTTAGGGTAATAACAGGTTTGATTTGGGTTAGGAATCATTCTGCATGATAAATAATGGCAATGGGAACTTGTGATATTTACAAGAATATATAGGTGAAATATAAGTATGAATACAGAAGTCTAGGTAAGATTTGAAGCCCAGAAGAGCATTGGGTCCATGATTGGGATACTTAGCTGTGAAATACCTTCTGCACAGATGTCTCAGATAAATCGATAAAAAATGGCATAGGACCTTGTAAATTGGATGATCAAATGTAGAAGAAAACATCCACTTAAAAAGGGTAGTTGGTAGGATTGGAAAGATAGTCAGTAGGTTTAGGAAGAAGAGTGAGTATAGGATTTGCTCCAAAAGTTCTTTAGCAATAGGGTTTCTGGTAGAGAATGAATGTAAATGTCAGCACATATGATGAGTCAGTTACAATGATTAACTGGGGAAAATATATAGGGAAGCAGATATCAATAGAGACAGGAAGAAATCAAGCAAAGTATAAATTGAGTGATAGGATTAGACATTTTCAGCATGGTAGATGTTGAATATACAATCTTAGAAAGAAACAAATATTTAGCAACAATAGGATTGACATTTGAGAGCATTAGGCAATCTGGACTTGGATGTTTTTAGTAATCCATGCTCACTTTCCATTTAGGATTTGGTACAATCATAAGTGTGAACTTTGCATTTTGTGTCCAGAATATTACTGTGATAAAGTGTATATGTAGATCAGGTGACATGAGTATTTCTTCCACCAATTATGTGGTCAATATTTTGAAGATGTATAAATTAGTATTGGGTGTACAAATAGGTCTACACTGTGTCTACAAATATTGATAAAATGAATGAATAGACAATACTGTGAATAAATAATATAACTGGTTCCAACTTTAAATTATGGATTGAATTGATATCTTAAAATATACAGGAAATCTTATATTGATATACATACATTCATTACAACCATTTATAGATCTAATGGTAATATTAGGGTTATGATTTGCCATGAAGAGTGTGTGAGGTTTGCTTCAACATGATTATTGAAATCTAAAATGAAAAGTATTCTCATGAAAAGACCAGTCAAAAAACATGGAGGAATATATGTGTACTGAAGCAGGAAGTGATAGAAAGTGAAACAAATGCCTATAAATTTGCAAACTTGTGAATGAAATATTTATCCTATGATGTGCATAAACTGAAGAAATAGTCATGTAACATTGTTGAATAAAAATGAACGTCATAATACACATCATGTACCATAGTAATCTACTTGCATTGATGTTAAAGTGGGTCAGTTACTGTAGAAAAATTAGGACTTCTATGCACCATTCACTGAATTTAGATTTCAGTACTAGGAAACAATATGTATTTGAGGTGGATGAATATTTCTGAGAATAATTTTGTGAACATTTAATTATAAATCCACATACATGAATATGAATGCATTTAAGGATTGTATAATAAGACACATATATTTTATATTCTGAAAAATCTGGAGAGTGTGTACACACACACACACACACACGCACACGCACAGACATTAAAAGGTAGCAATATATATGCGAATCGAAATTTATCATGAAATATATATCATTCACAGATCCAAAAATATTCATTTTACTGAACATGGATTTATGTATTATCTTGTTCAACTAGGAAGCTCACCCATAGTTTTAATTTTCAGTTCCAACAACGTTCAGGAGGAGTGATCTCTTTTGACAATTTGTATCTGCCAAGTCTGCCACCTCACAAAAGTGTACATGTGTTACCAGGTAGGATTCTATATGTGCATACAAAAATACATGTGCTGAATAGGATACAGATAAAGGGCGACAGGAATTCACGTATTTGTTATCTTTAAAACACACGGAGAACTACTTCAATTTAATATTGACTTGATTTATAACACCTACCCTTTATCATACAAAAGGTAAGTCCAGCTATACACCATGCCTCCTCTGAACTGCTTGTATTTCTATTCTGTTTTGGTTATTTTGCTCCATCAATTTAGGATTGCCACAGTCTGGCTGGGCACAATTCAGGAGCCACTTGTCAAAAGCTAACTTTATTTTTAGAACCACACACGCCAAAAAATAGCTCCTCGGGAAAAACACTCAGAGCACAACTGCCACCACCGGCTTCCCACAAGCTCTCAACCTCCTCACTCCTCCTGCTCTTGAGGTCGATTGGCTGGGTTGTTTGAGCAGAGCCAAAATAGTCCCCCAAGAAGCAGCTCCATAATTTGAAAGGGTGGGGAAACAGCCCAATGGGCATCACCGCAGAGGAGCCAATCAGCTAGATGTTGCTGAGGCCGCTGTGAGCCAACCATCAGCTGGCAGTCTGAAAGTTTGCTTTGGCCCCCTGGGCTGTGGCTCTCAACATCTAACCCTCTCTGTTTAAACAACAAGCATGTGGCTTAGGGACCGTGCCTGCCTTAGGTTGTCCAATAGTACATATGGTTCTTACCCATTATCGAATGAGCTGACCTCAAGGTGTCAGCCTCCTGTCTTAGATTGGTACCATTGTAATTGGATCTTACCCATCACTGACTACAGGTCCAGTATACATCCACACCTGTGGAGAGGTCTTTGTACCAGGGGCGGGTGAGGTTCTTTGCCTCATCTCTGTTGGCACCCAAATTTTAGCTGAACGACCATGACAAGCAGAAGGGAGGAAGATACACCAAGGCAATTGATGGCTCTTTTTGAAAAAATTGTACCACCGATGACATCATCAGAGAAATACCCCAACACTACCACAAGTCGCTGCACCAACAGATAGTTCACAATGCATGCAGGTGAGTTCACAATGCATACAAGTGATACATAGTCCAGGCAAGTTCTGCAAGCAGTTCAGTGATGGCTATTGCAGAAGCTGTAGATTGGTTTTATCTTTGTCTTCACGTGCACTGGGATGAAGTTAGAAATTCTGGCAACAATGCCTAAAGAAAGAATTATGTAACATTCCAAAAGGCACTAAAAGAAAACAATTTTCTTAACAATTTACATTGTCTCGAAGAGAATTATTAAATATAATGCAAAGAAAAGGTGGATCCAACATGGCGGCGGGCAGAGAGGCTGCGCTTTTAATGCACTCACAGTGATGGGGTCATAAAGTCGCAAGGATAACTCTTGGATTCTACCAATGGAGATTCTCCTAGCAAAATTCCACTGAAGGGAGACCGCCTGGGAGCTACTAGAATTTTTTTGAAGTGTCTGTGTGACCCGGACGAGCGGGACCCTGCCACTAGACGCGGAGTTCGAGATTCACCAGCCACAGTCCGCGCACCGCGGGCACAGCTGCAGATCCATCCACCCGCCCGCAGCCAAAGTGACTGGGTCCTGCTAGACGCTGAGACACAGCTTGGCAGGAAGAAGTCTTTAGCCAAGCCTCCACGCGCCAGGAGCTGAGGCGAACCGGGCCGGGCCAGTCCCACCCCTCCCCTCGGTCAATCCGGCAAGAAGCCTGGGGCCCGCCATAGCAGAGAGTTGACGTCATCGGAGTTCGGCTGGCGAAATTCCTTCCCAGCAGAATCCACTTTAGCAGGTGCGTGACTCCCCATACTGATACAAGCAGCCAGGAAACTTCATTGACTTCTCAGGGGTCATGTCCGTAGGGAAGCAGAGGGGAGCCCAGACCCCAAGGGCCCCATATCACCAGCGGTGACCCCTAAGGTCTTAGCCGCCAGTTTACCACAGCACTGGGGCTTAAAAGGGACACTCGGTGGGGCTGCAAGTGTAACTAGATCTCTGGAGAATCACTTCTGGGAAACAGGACCTGGCTGGCAGGCTGACAGGAGGAAGGGGGTTAAGAGCTGGAGAAGTGAAATGGCTCTGGACTGACAAGTCTGAGAAACCCCCAGAAGACGCAGTACAGGGATAGCTCTCGGCAGGTAGAGAGCAGACACTCCGCTTGGAAGGCACAGCTCTGCCTACTGGAAGAGAAGAAGGTGGATCTCTAAGACTTTAATTTTTTTTTGTTGTTGTTGTTGTCGCTGTTGTTGACATTTTTTTCTCTCCTTCTTCTCTCCCTGTTCCTTTCCCCCCTTTTCCTTCTCTCTTTCTATCCCATTTCAAGTTTTATTGTTCTTTTTATTCCCCTCTAATCTATCTCTCCCTCTATCATTTTTTCTTTTTAAGAGCACCTTCATTCTCCTACCGCCCAACTCTCATCCCAAGCATTACATCTTCCATTGTGTGTAATTGTCTAAATGCAAATAGGTGAATGTCTCGAGGCTGTCTATAAGACTCCTAAATACCTAGCTACTACCAACACCCTGATCCAATTGCCTGGTAGTATCCACCTTCAGTGGAGCAATCTTCTAAAGTAGCCAAGTCATACTAACCATTGTACCACCAGAGCACCCAACCTAAACATATAGTCCTAAGAACAAACAGCAAATCATTATATGCATACAGAACCTAGAAGCCTTATATGAATTGAATGAATCAGCTTTAAAGTACAACAAAGCCCAAAATTTCTAGGCATAATCTCCCACCACAAAAGAGAGACAACAGAGATATACAAAGCCAAAACAAATGTATAGGAGAAAGCAGTTACAAAGCAGTCAAACAGAGCTGGAAAGCAACGTGAACAATATGAAAAAACAAGGGAAAAAAGGGTTACGAACAATGCAGTACAATCTAAATATACAGGAGGACCTAGAAGAATCAGAAATATGGACAGGGAAAGAAATCAAGGCATTCCTAATTCAGATGGAACAGAATATTAGAGAAGACATGAGACAGCAAATCCAAGCATTGAAAGTATATTTTGAAGAGGAACTAACCACACAAATTAAATCCACAAAGAATGAGCTTTATCAGGAGATAGAGGTGTTAAAAATAATCAAGTTGTAATCATAGAAATGCAAGAAACCGTAAATCAGATTAAAAGTGCTAATGAGAATATTACAAACAGACTAGATCAAGTAGAAGTCAGAACATCAGATAATGAAGACAAAGTATATCAACTTGAAAAGAATATAGTCAACACAGAAAAGATGCTGAAATCAAACATATAACACAAAACACAAGTGTGCACACCTAATATAATACATACAACACATGACATAATATTAAAGGCCTTATGACTTTTTACAGGTGAAATCTCCATTGCAATGTCTAAAAACTCTATTGTCCAAAAATAGAACTGATCAGCAAAACATTAACCTAGGTCTGTATGAGCTAAAAAAAAAAACAAAATAAAACTTCATGATATGAGAAAGGGCAATGATAAAATAGATGTTGAAAAAAACATTCTGGTTCTGTCACAGATGTAAGAACAGCCAAACTGGAGTTCTGGATATCAGCTCTTACTGATTTGAGCCAAATCATCTTATTTTTGGTCTGTAGAAATCTCTTTAGTTAATCTCTCTGGAATCCAAATTGGCTACTCTTCTCCCTGTAGAAACACAAAAACAGACCCCGGACTCCAGACAATAACTGGGTCAGGACCTTTCCATTGTTCTGTTAGAATATCCTTCCAAAGTACCTTGGGCTTATGTACATTATTTGGACATATATGCCTTTCTGCAGCACTAAGCCCTGATGAACCCAAATTTAAAAAGTTTAGAGTAAAAGGGTTATTTTAAGTTTATCTTTGGGGAATATATACCCCTTCCCAATTCCTTCTTTTTGCTTTAATATGTATGTTTTAATAGTTTGATGTGATATTTCAACTATGCCTTGTCCCTGTGGATTGTATGGGATTCCTGTTATATGAGTAATGCCAAATGATGAGCAAAATTGTTTAAAAGAGGTAGAAATATAATCAGGGGCATTATCTGTTTTTAACTCTTTTGGAACGCCCACAGTGGCAAAATTTTGTAAGCAATGACCTATAACATCTTTAGTTTTTTTCTCCAGCAAGAAGGGAGACCATCAAAAATCCAGAAGAAGTATCAACTGTAACATGCAAATATTTTAATTTTCCAAATTCTGGCAAGTTTGTGACGTTCATCTGCCAAATATGGTTAGGTATCAATCCTCTAGGATTGACTCCAAGATTAACTTGTGGTAAAAAGGTCACACAATTTTGACATTGTTTTATTATTTGTCTAGCTTGTTCCTTAGTTATTTTGAAATGCTTTTGTAAAGTATTAGCATTGACATGGAACTTTTTATAAAAATTTATGGCTTCTTCTAGTGTAGAGAAAATATGTATATATGTCATGTGTTGTTTTATCTACTAAATAATTGCCCAAACTAAGGGCTCCAGGCATTCCTGTATGTGTCCTGAAATGTCCTATAAAGAACGGATCTTTCCTGTCCCAGATTAGACTTTGTATAGTGGAAAGCAAAGAGAAAAGAGTAGAGGAAGGGGAAATCCTTCCACCTTCAAGTGATACTATAGCAATAACTATATACTGATTATCAGAAAATAAATTAATTACAGATGCTTTAAGCATCACAAAAGCTTGTAATACTGCATTAAGCTCTACATTTTGAGCTAATTGTTTTCGTACTAAAAATGTAAAAGTTTGATCAGGTGTAACTATTACTGCTGTACCATTATTTGACCCATCAGTGAATATATTTGTAGCATTTATAATAGGTGTTTTTCTTCTCATTTTTGGGAAAATCACATGATGTGATGACCAAAAAGACAATAAAGGATTAGATGGTAAGTGGTTATCAAATGAAACATTAGATTTGCACATGATTATTGCCCAAGTATTTAACTAATTATCTAACTCATCAATTTGATTCATAGTATATGGAGTAATAATTTTATTGGAAGACATTCCAATCAGTCCCTTTGCTGCTTTTATTCCTTTGAGTATTAATTGTCCTAAAGCCTCAGTATACCTAGTAAGAATAGTGTTAGGAGAACAAGATAAATGTATTCATAATAATGGACCTTCTTGCCAAAAATACTTCTGTAGGAATATTTTTTTGGTGGTAGTACAATAAATAATAAAGGCATTCTTAAATCAATTCTATCCAAATGAATATTTTCCATACATTTTTCAATGATTTTTAATGCCTTTCTTGCTTCAGGTGTTAACATTCGGGGTGCATTTGGATCTGATAGACCTTTTAGGATATCAAATAAAGGTTCAAACTCTCCTGTTGGTATACCTAGATAAGGCCTTATCCAATTTATGGCTCCTAATAACTTTTGAAAGTCATTAAGTGATTTGAGTTGATCTATTCGTATTTGAATTTTTGGTGGATGGACCATGATTGAGGATAAAAGAACTTCTAAATAATTAATTGAAAAATTTAATTGTACTTTATCTATTGCTATCTCTAGTTTATAATTTTTTAATAAGTTTGTAAGTGTGGCATAACATTCTAGCAATGCGTTTTTAGCTTTCTGTGCTAATAATACACCATCCATATAGTGAAATATTTGTAGTTCAGGATTTTGATTTCTAAGTGCCTGGATTAATTTGTTAACATAAATTTGACACATAGTTGGACTGTTAGCCATCCCTTGAGGGAGCACTTTCCATTTGGATCTCTGATCAGGACCTTCATGATTCAGTGCAGGGATAGTAAATGCAAACCATGGACTATCCTCAGGATGAATTGCAATTGAATAAAAACAATCTTTAATATCTATAATTAAAACATACCAGGTTTTTGGCAAAGCAGAACATTGAGGAATTCCCAAATGAGCAGGTCGCATAATAAACATCTCATTATTAATGGCTCTTAAATCTTGCAATAATCTCCATTTACCAGATTTCTTTTTGATGACAAAAATGGGAGTATTATGGGGAGATACAGACGGTTGTATATGTCCTTCCGCTAATTGTTGTTTCACCATGTCATGGGTTGCTTGTACCTTTTCTTTAGTCAGGGGCCACTGAGGAACCCATACTGGTATTTCTGATTTCCAAGTAGTTTTTATTGTCTTAGTGGCCCTTTCTTAAAATCCAACCCATGTCTGTCTGTTCTTTGATCTATTTGTATTGGGGCTGCTATACCTTGTTCTTGTTTTTCTAATCTTTTTCCTTTCCTAAAACCTTGTCTAACCATAATTGTGGGTACATTTTGATTGATGTTATTTGTTAATGTCAAACCTAATCGATCTAGGACATCTCATCCCCATAAATTTATGGGAAGATGATCCATACATATGGCTGTTTAGTTCCTTCACATCCTTCAGGATCCTTCCAATCTAATACCATTGCTCTTCTATGGGGATTAGTCACCAATCCTAGGCCTTGAAGCATTTGAGTGTATTGTTGCAATGGCCAATGTTTTGACGAGAGATGATGCTAAGTTCTTGATGAGAGATGATGCTAAGTTCTGCATCTGTATCCAATAGCCCATTAAATTCATGTCCTTGAATATTTAGTTTTAGCATGGGGCGAGAATCTAAATTTAAAGAAACATAGCCCAATCTACACGTGTGGAGCCTAATCCCTTGGAACCTCTTTCTACAGCATGACTGAAAAATTTATCATGTAGGCTTGGTATTATTAGTAACTGTGCTATTCTGTCTCTTGGTGAAATTACAGATATACCCTTTGGAGAACTGGCTATAATTTTTAATTCACCTTCTATGGTCTACAAGCACGGACACAGAGAGATACACAGACATAGAAACAGTTGCCTTGCCAAAGGACTTACTAGACACAGTTCACCCCAAAGCAAACATTCTGCTTTTCCTACCTATTGTCAGAACATGATACAAAACCACAAACTCACACCCATACCCACAAGTCACCTCCTTCCCCAAAGTAGGTCTGTGACTATCCAGAGTTTCCTCTGACTGGTGTGCCATAATATTTTCCCACGAAATGGCCGGTACTGTCTCAGATCTGGTCTCCTTGGCCAACTCTGTGAAGTTTTCAGGAGCCAGCTATTTCCTGCTTTCTCAGGAAAGGCTCCACTTCAGAGCTCTCCTGGCATTTGGCCATCCTCACATCAGTATGTACCAAGAAAGACTGACACTGTCCTTAGTAAATCCAAACAATGAGCCCACTGGGACTGAGACTGGGACTGGCTCTGTGTCCCGGGCTTCCAGTTCAGAGAGTTCCATCACCAAGTAAGTGAGGTAGGTCACTGCTGGCTTGTGGGAAGCCGGTGATGGCAGTTGGGTTCTGAAGGTTTTCCTCAGGAGCTGTTTTGTTTGGCATGTGTGGTTCTTAAAATAAAGTTCGTTTCTTTTGTCAAGTGGCTCCTGAATTTTGCCCAGCCAGACTGTGGCATTTGGAGGGCCACAAGGGGAATGAGTGAGGGTAACTGATAAGGTAAACTGCTCACCTCTGAAGGCAGGGCGAGAGGATGGGAAGCCATTTTAAAATTCCTCTTTTGTTTTCCTTCACTTTTGTTTTAAGTTGCCTGTCCCTGGAGATGGGTAAGATGGAAGAAAAACCACTCACATCTGAGGAACTGATTGAGAGAAAAAAGAGATGGACATTTCAGGAGGATAGAAAAGCTATTATAATGATTTTCTGTTGTTCCACTTTTGTTTCATTCTGGTTCAGTTTTGTTTGGTGATATCTTCTTGGGTTGTATTATAGTTATAGTAGAAATATTCAAGTAAAAGAGAAGGTCTCTCAAGCTAGTCAGACAGAGATAAAAATTCAATTAAAAGAGAAGGTCTCTCTAGCTAGTTAGACAGAGGAAAAAACAGGTGATTGATCCTGATAATGTGTCTGAATCAGCCTCTTGGACCTGTGTGAGGCTGTGGCTTAGATTCTCATCACCTGATGGATCATTCCGTGTGTGAATCCATACCCAAAATGGCCAAATGAGCAGTCCCTGTGGATGAAGTCTCTTGCCTTCCTCTGTAAGGCTACTGACCTCCATCAAGTGAGAATACGCATCCTTTGTGTCAAATGAGTTCTTCAAAGCCCTGGAGAGTCTAGCACATAGCTTCTTTGGTTTTCTCATGAATCCAATTCACATAAAAATATCTACACCTGACAGTCAGTAGGCCTCAAATTGGAGAAGCAGAGGTGTATTAAGGGCAGGCCTATTTGATCACACCTGGTTCACAAGAAGGGTGTCCAGGCCACCATGACTTTAGGCAATGAGGGGCAAGAGAGCTTATTTTGGACACTGTCTTGGACTTCGCCACTCATGTAAACCTCCAGACAGAACTTAGAATGAGAGTGTATATATGGAAGAAGATGAGGACCATGTGGGAGTGTTTTGGTTTTAATTGTGGTCATTTGTGTGGTAGTTGGAAGATATGACTGGGTACACCTGGGCTGAACTCTGGTGTGATTCCCCTTAAAGACTGAGTTCTGGAACTGACTTAGAGAAGTGTTATCATGAAATATGTTGGGATTTCAGTTGGTCACGCATGAGAGTCGCCCTTGGAAACCGAGATCTAGGCCCAGGTTTGCTTTCCACAGAGCACTGGGAATCTCAGCCAGGATATCACATGGTTTTATTCTGAAAGACATGGCAGCCATATTTGAGAGTCAAAACACAAATGGACCTCACATTGTAGACAGCAATAGCCCTGGCTTCCTGTGAAATTTTGGCCACTCTTTGGAAGCCTTGCCTGTGAGATTTCTCCAGAGCTTTCATTGAAATGAGCTTCCTCACCATTTAATTGTTCCTGAATGAAGTTAAACACACAGTGCCTCCAACATCATTCTTGAAAAATGGCTAGATAAATACCATGAAATTTTTGAAATTCCCATGACCATGAAAATGGTGTAGAACAGAGATGCCAGTAAGCTGGAGCCTGATGTGAAGTGGGCCTAGAAAAGTCGTGTGCAGGTGTGTGACAAAATATCTGTGGTGGGGCCATGTGGATCTGCCATTGGCTTCCAAATGGCTTGTGACTGACATGGTGCACCCAGCAGACCCTTCTATGTAAAGGCATCTTGTTATATGGAGAGTTTTCAGGGCAATGTTCAGAATCAGATTGGTATGGTCAAGGATGGGATTGAAGCCTGGTTGGTGCATTATCCTGCAGACCCTGACACACCACACGTGACAGAACTCCCTTTAGCACTGTGTCCCAGTTGAACTCCTTGTATTTTGTGAAGCAAATACCAAACTCACATTGCAGCAGCAAGAAACACATCGACAAGTGGAGGATTGCTGGATGGCTTTACAGTCCACAAGGAAAGATTTTCCCCCCAGTGGCCACAGTTTACCTAAAAAGAGAGAATTCAGCACTGCTGCCTCATGTTCATTAGAAAATAAGAAACCATGTCCTACAGGTCACTTAGATACATACCTAGCTTTGATGGTCTCTCTACAAAAAAAGCTAAAACTCCTGACAACAACAAATATTTCAAGTGCCCAAACTCAGAGGCAGTTTCACCAGAAGTCTTTAGTCCAGCAGAGCTCCATTTTTGTGGAGTATTTACCTGTCCCTTACTTTTGGAAACTCCTCTGCCACCTTCAAGGTTGTGAACTCTTGAGCATATTACATTCCAGATATGTATTCACAGATTTTCTAACTCTTCCACTCTAATTGTGTTTTACTTGGGGTGAAGGTAAAGTCAAGGCATTGTTCTGGATTAGAGTGCGAAGATTTTTGTGAAGCACATATTTACATACACATTGGATTCATTTTCCTATTTTCCATTCAAAATGCTGAATTCCTGACACTAACCCATACCCTACTAGACTCTGACTACTAATTCTAATATGATGGAGAAAAATAACCCAAACCGAATAGAAATACAAGCAGTTTAGACGAGGCATAGTGTATTGCTGGACTTGCCTTTTGCATTATACAGGGTAGGACTTATAAATCTAGTCAATATTTTGTTGAAATAGTTCTCCATGTGTTTTTAAAGTTAACAAATAGATGAATTCCTTTCTGCATTTCTCTGTAGCCAATTCAGCACATGTAATTTCATATGCACATATTGAATCGTACCTGTTATCACATGTACATTCTTGTGAGGTGGCTGACTTTGCAGATACAAATTGGGAGAAGAGATCACCCCACCTAAACACAGTTGGAACTGAAAATTCAACCTATGGGTGAGCTTCATAGATGAACAACATGATAAATAAAATCATGTTCAGTATAATGAATATTTTTGGATCAGTGGATGATATACATTTCATGATGAATTTCGATTTCCATATATATTGCTACTTTTTAATGTCTGTGTGTGTGTGTGTGTGTGTGTGTGTGTGTGTGTGTATACACTCTCCAAGTTTTTCATAATATTAACTATATGGGTCTTAATGTACACTCCCTAAATTCATTCGTATTCATGTGTGTGGATTTATAATCAAATATTCAAGAGATTATTCTCAGAAATATTCATCCACCTAAAATACATATTTGTTTCCTAGAACTAAAAACTAACTTCTGTGAATGGTGCATACAAATCCTAATATTTCTACAGTAACTGACCCAGTTTAACACCAATGCAAGTAGATATTTATGGAACGTGATGTGTATTTTGATGTTCATTTTTAGTCAACACTTGTACATTACTATTTCTTCAGTTTATGCACATCGTAAGATATATATTTCATACACAAGTTAGCAAATTTATAGGCATTTGTTTCACTTTCAATAACTTCATTCTTCAGAACACATGTATTCCTCCATGTTTTTTGACAAGACTTTTCATGAGACTTCTTTCTAAACACATTATATTCGATTTCCATAATCACTTTTGAAGCAAAACTCACACACTCTTCATGATGAAATATCACCCTAATATTACCATTAGAAGTATAACTGGTTGGAATGAATGATTTAATATCAATACAAGATTTTCTGTATATTTTCAGATATCAACTCAGTCCATTATTTAAAGCGGACCAATTATATTATTTATTCACAGTATGGTCTATTCTTGCATTATCTCTATATTCTTAGACAGATACTACACCACATTCTACCCCCAATACTCATTTATACGTCTTCAAAATATTGTTCCCAGAAATGGTGGAAGAAATACTCATGTCACCTGATCTACATATACATTTTATCACAGTAATATTCTGGAAAATAAAGCAAAGGTCACACTTATGATTGTACCAAAGCCTAAATTTAAAGTGAGCATGGATTTCTAAAAACATCCATGTCCAGGTTGCCTAATTCTCTCAAATGTCAATCCAATTGTTGACTACATACTTGTTTCTTTCTAAGATTATATATTCAAACTCAACCCTGTTGAAAATGTCTAATACTATCACTCACTTTAAACTTTGCCTGATATCCTAATGTCTCTATTGATATAGGCTTTCCTTCATAATTTCCCAGTTCATCATTTTGACTGTTCATTTGTGCTGACATTTACATTCACTCTCTACCTGAAACCCAATTGCTAAATAACTTTTGGTCCAAATCCTATACTCACTCTTCTTTCTGAATCTACTGACTATCTCCCAAATCCTACTGACTATCCTTTTTTGAATGGATGTTCTCTTCGACATTCAATCATTCAAGGTACAAGGTCCGATGCCATTGTGTATTGATTTATCTGAGACATCTGTGCAGGACATAATTCAAAGATAAGTCTCCCAATCAAGGCTCCAATCCCTTTCTGGGCTTCAAATATTACTTAGATTTCTGTTTTCATACATATATTTCACCTCTATATTTTTATAAATATTGCAGATTTCCAATACCATTATTCATCCAGCAAAATGATTCCTAACCCAAATCGAACAAGTAATCAACCCAAACCATATACTATTCCCTCATTCTAACTTTATAAAGGAGCAGGGAAAGTCTTGGTCTTACAATATAGGAATGTAGGGGATATATCACCTGCTGAAAACCTCAAAGGTCAATGAAGAAATAATCCCTGGAGAAGATGTAGGCAGCTATTAAGGACCTGAGAGAGCAAAAGTCATCTTGCATGGAAAACAACCCTGTCTGGAGAGGGGTTGTTTCTGACTCAGTGTCTCTGTTCCTAATGTACAGAAGATGGACCAATCCAGGCCTGTGTGGAGAGCTGTTCACGGGTGCCTATGGGTGATATACTATTCTAACTGGTGAGAGTGTCACGAGAAATAGGGACAGCATCTATCTCATGGGACCCTTGAAAGCAACTGTTAGGAAAAAGTGGTTGCAAAGGCAGTGACCTCATTCAGTTCCTGAAGGAAGTGACCTCATCTCTATTCCTTGGTGATGGAACTCTCTGAACTTGTGAAACAGGAATCCAGGCACCCAGAGCCAGTCCTAGTCCCAGTCCCAGTGGGCTCACTTGTTTCGATATTCCAAGGACAGAGTCAGTCTTTCTTGGTATCTATTGATGTGAAAATGGCCAAATGCCAGGAAAGCTTTGAAGACTGGCCTTTCCAGAGAAAGCAAGTAGTGGCTTACCACGGGCTCCTGACAATTTCACAGAGTTGGCCAAAGAGACCAGATCTGATACAGGACAGGCCATTTTGGAGGTACATAGTAAGGCTCACCAGTGAGAGTACACTCCGAATAGTCACAGACCTACTTGGGGGAAGGCGATGCCTTTGTGGTTTTTGTTGTGTGTTTGTGGTTTTATCTCATGTTCTGAGAAAAGGTAAGAAAGGTGGTTTGCTTGGTTTGGAGTGAACCGTTTCTAGTAAGTGATTGGACAAGGCAAGTGTTTCCATGTCTGTGTATCCCAATGTGTCTGTTGTTGTAGACATTAGAAAAGAGAATGCATCAATGTATGGGTCCTGTCTAGTAGAAAGCTTCCCAGCATCAATCCTGCCCAATTTATGAATGGACTGTGGCTTGCATTATCGAAGGGCAACACCTACAAACTTCCTTAGTTCCTGTTTTCTTCCTGAATTCTGGCTACACTCAAGAATAGGCTCATGGTTTTGTGTTCAAGATATTTACCACCTCCAAGCTCTGTGATATGGCCATGTACTGGATAGCTGGAGGGAATGGCGAGCATCTCAGAAAACTCAGATATCAGTGTGACCAGTAAAGTCTCAGTGGAGAAACCCTGCTATGGGCCTTTTGCTTACCTATTGTTCTTTTGCACTGAATGTCAGGAAGGGCTTTGCCTCACGCCACACATTTGTGAAGCCTGAAGAAATCAGTTTTCAAATGGAAATGAGTGGGCATCACCTGTGGCTCTTTGCTTAACTGCTTTGGAAAGGGATGTGTCTTAATCAGTCTCTTGGCCCTGTGTGAGGCTGTGGCTTAGATTACCAACACCTGGTGGATGTAAAGAAAGATCCCATGTGTGCATACAAAATCAAAATGGCAAAAATTGCAGTCATTGTAGATGAAGTCTCTCGCCTTTCTCTGTAAGGTTCCTGACCTCCAACAAGTGGGAATAGGGATCCTTTGGGTCAAATGAATTCTTCAAAACCATGCAGAGGCTAGTCCATAGGTGCTTCGGTTTTTTCTTGACTCCATTTCACATAAAGAATCTAAATGCCAAAGTCAGAATGCCTCAAATTGGAGAAGTGGAAAAGTATTAATGGCAGACCTGTTTGATCACTCCTGGTTCACAAGAAGGGTGTCCAGGCCACCGTGACTTTAGTCACACACACACACACACACACACACACACATATATATATATATATATATATATATATATATATATATATATATATATATACTCTCCAGATTTTTCAAAATATGAAATATGTGTCTTATTTTACACTCACCAAATTCATTCATATTCATATACGTAAATTTATAATCAACTTTCCAAAGATTATTCTTAGAAATATTTATTCACCTGAAAAACATATTTTTTTCCTATACTGAAAAGTAACTTCAGTGAATGATGCACACAAATCCTAATATTTCTACAGTACCTGACCCAGTTTAACATCAATGCAAGTAGATTCCAATCGGACATGATGTGTATTTTGACGTTCATTTTTATTCAACACTGGTAGATTACTATTTCTTCAATTAATGCACATCATAGGATATATATTTCATCCACAAGTTAGAAAATTTATAGGCATTTGTTTCACTATCAATCACTTCCTGCTTCAGAGCACATGCATTCCTCCATGTTTCTTGACTGGTCTTTTCATGAGAAAAGGGATGGACAAGGCAAGGTAAGGCAACTAAGATAGCACCGAAGACACGGAAACAGTCCTATTTGGTTACAACCGGATTTAGAGGGCATTGCTTCTGTTGTAATCATTTAATCCCCTGCACCCCAAGTTTAAATTGTTTCAGAATTTTGTACCCAACATGTAAGGGAGGGGCTCAGAAGTTCACAGTCTGCAGAAGTTCATAAAAAGCAGTTTTTGTTTCTGTTTTTTTTTCTCTGTTCTGGGCAAGTTAACATTTTAAGGACACCGGGAATGGGGCAGAGCTATTTTCTTCTCTTTTTTTTTTCTCTCTGCCAGCTGTTACCATGAAGCCCAGTTGGTAACTTCTTTATCTTAGAAATGTAGCAATCTCTGTGAAGCCCCAGCTCAAGCTCAGAGGCCTTGTTTACATATTGCCAGCATTGTGACTGACTCTTTCCAAACACATTATTTTTGATTTCCATAATTACTTTTGTAGCAAAACTAACGTATCTTCATGATAAACCGTAACCCTAATATTAATATTAGATGTATCATTGGTTGGAATGAATGATTGTATATAAATATAAGATTTCTTATATATTTTCAGATATCTATTCAATCTGTTATTTAATGTGGAACCAGTTATATTATTTATTCACTTATGGTCTATTCATGCATTATCTCTATATTCAATGACACAGTGTACACCTTTTTGTACCCCCAATACCCATTTATATGTCTTCAAAATATTGCTCCCCGAAATAGTGGAAGAAACACTCATGTCACCACATCTACATATACATTTTATCACAGTAGTATTCTGGAGACAAATGTAAAGGTCACACTTGTGATTGTACCAAAGCCTAAATGGAAAGTGAGCATGGATTACAAAAAACATCCATGTCAAAGTTGCCTAATGCTCTCAAATGTCAATCCTATTGGTGACTACATTTTGTTTCTTCTTAAGATTATATATTCTAACTCAATTCTGTTGAAAATGTCTAATTGTATCACTCACTTTATACTTTGCCTGATTTTGTAATGTCTTTATTGATATCTGCTTTCCTACATATTTTCCCCACTTCATTATTGTGACTGTTCACATGTGCTGACATTTACATTCACTCTCTAACCGAACCCCTATTGCTAAAGATATTGTTTTCCAAATCCTATACTCACTCTTCTTCCTAAACCTACCGACTATCTTCTTAATCTTACCGACTATCCCTTTATGACTGGATTTTCTCTTCTACATTCAAACATCCAAGTAATGTTCCTGCAAGCGTTGGAGGAAGAGATCACCAAGAGAGTGTCTCATGCAACAGCAAGGAGTTAATTGGGGGTCCAGCAAGCTGGGGCTCAGAGCTCACATGAATAGAGCAGAGAGCCCTGAGAACAGCTTAAGCAGAGCTTATATACTTTCCTTGGAGAGGGCAGGGACGGAAATTTATTGATGGGTCAGAGCGAGTGGGCCGTTAGTGTGAAAGTGGGTGAGGGAATACATTCAGAAATTTGACAGTTGGGGACAGCACAATCTGGGAACAAGATTACAAACAGTTCTCAAGATTTCAACAGTGTTTTGTTAAGCATACAGAAAAACAGGAAGTTACAAGTACCTTTTTTATTAACCTTTCATTCCGCACTTCTTCTTCTTGCTACTTTTAATCATAAAAGTGATTATTGGGGCGTGTCACATTCTATGTCTGCTAGTGGGGTATTACCATAAGTTTAACTTGTCCAATTTGAGCTTGGAGTAAAGAAATTACATGGTTGAGAAAACAGGGTTTTATAGTTAGAAATAATATGAGGATTATTATTGGACAGGCCAGGGTTGATAAAAGCGTAGATAACCAGGGGGACTGTGTGAACCAAGACTCAAACCACCCTTTTTGGGCCTCTCTCTCTCATTGACGCTTTTCAAGGCATCCTTTTATTTTACTCATAGGTTTTTTTTACAACCTCAGTATGGTCGGCATCAGAACAACATTCTTATATCAATGCAGCACAAAGGCCCCCTTCTCTCATGAAGAGGAGGTCCAACCCTCAACTGGTGTGTAAAACAAATTCAGATACAGATGTTAAAAATTCCTGCAAAGCTGTGATGGAGGTTTCTATTATCTTTAAGTTTTGGTCTCTTGCTGCTTCTATTTGGGTCATTTGTTGTGTACCATGGAGCAGGGCAGTGGTTCCTGTGATTACCCCTGCCGCAACTCCAATTCCTAATATGATGGCTAAAGTGAGGGATATATGTTCCCAGTGGAACCGGGTTGTATGCCCCCCTGTTTGAACTTCAAATGAACCTGGGTCATTATAGAGCAATCTGGGACACATCTTCACCATTACACAATTAATCAAATCTGTTGACCATTTCATGAAAACATAAACAATGTTTAAGTATATAGAATTATACTGTTGTAGGGACGGACAAGGCACGGCACTTAAGATAGCACCAAAGACAGGGAAACAGTTCTATTTGGTTGCAACCGGATTCAGAGGGCATTGCTTCTGTTGTAATCAATTAACTCCCTGAACCCCAAGTTTAGGTAGTTTCAGAATTTTGTACCCAACATGAAAGAGAAGAGACTCAGAAGTTCACAGTCTGCAGAATTTCAAAAAAAGGAGCTTTTCTTTTCTGTTTTCTCCTCTATTGTGGTCAAGTTAACTTTTCAAGGACACCTGGGAGGCAGAGAGCTTTTTTTTTTTCCTTTTCTTTTATCCCCCTGCCAACTGTTACAATGGAGCCCAGTTTGTAACTTTTTATCTTAGAAATGTAGCCATCTCTGTGAAGCCCCAGCTCAAGGCCAGAGGCCTTTTTCACACATTCTGTGAAAAACTATTAAGGGGGTGTCTAGCTTAGGAGTGCTGATTTTTCCAGCCAGTAGCCAAGTAGAACAGGGCAACAGAAAAAGAGGAAGTTAATCTACACTGAACTCATTTATAGAGACTCTTTTGCTGAAAGTCGTAAAGTCAGCCATGGTGAAGACTTCTGGAGAAGTTCAGTGAAGATTTTTCTGTGGGCCTGGTACAGATGGGGAAGACGGGGAAGGCGGGGGGTGAGAGCAGCTCCGTGGATCTGAGAATAAGGAAGGAGAAATGTAAAAGAATAATGGGAAAGGGTTTTGGGATTTTCCTAGCAACATAAATTGAGCAGTAGAACCGGTAGAGCAGAAAGGAAGACAGGAGTTAGTATCCCAAAAAGCCTGTGAGGGACTTTAAATTCTTAGTAACCTGTTTTCAGTGATGACAAAGCAACTTTAAAGGCCATTTTCATTACATCTTCGATAGGGGTCTGAGGGTTCTCCTAAGCTGGTTTGAGCTTTGGGTTAGGTGGTAAGAGGATCTGGTGGGACCCGGTGTGGGCACTGACAGGAAAAGAGAGAAGTGAGTGGGTGGATGGGTACCTCAGTACCTGCTACCTCAGCAAGGGGGCAATGCTCTGAGAACCGGCGGAGGTTTCGGTTTTTGATCTAGTAATTGGAGAAGAGAAATCAGGTTTGCTGAGGTGGGACTTACAGCAGAGAGTATGGAGCAGAAGGCTGAGTTTGAGGAACTATTGGAGAAGCATAGTTCAGGATGTGAGCAAAAGAGGAAAAAGGCCTTCACATAGGGGAATTTCCTTTCACCCTTTTGAGCACTTGCAGAAGTTAAAAACGTCACACAGAATTTGAGGATCTAGAGACTCATCTGGGGGCCATCAGTTTGGGTTGTCTAAGTGGTAATATGGCCAATGCTGTGTACTGAATTTGATGAGGATTTTGGGTTCCACCAGGTAGCCCCTGTATGCTCAAATCCCCATGACTTACAGAAGAAGTCGGCTTTTCCCGCACACAGCCATGGCGGTTTGTGGCTTTGATAGTCTGCCGGGCAAACATACTAATATAGGCTAGCCAACCTGCATCTGGCTTGCCTGTCCCTACAACCATAATGTTTGTTTCCATTATCTATGGTACGGAAAGGATTTAATGGAATTTTAATGGGATCCTCTTCATCAGGGATATTCTAATAGGAAAGACTTATAGCCAGCTGACAAATGTCTGGGTGGAGAAATGGCCACAAGTTCCCTAAGGGGGCTGTATGCAAGATAGACCATACTTCTGGTCTAGTAGGATTTGTGATCAGCCATCGCTGCTGAAGGGGCTGATGAGCGTTAGGACTACGGGTGGCCAAGGAGAGAGTCTATAGCCTTACCCACGTGGCGAATATGCAATTTGAAAGGGTTAACAGTCTTTTCCAGTTTCCAGCCAGAGTCTGGACATGGCACAGGCTTGAGATGAGAGGCATGGATGCAGGATGTGATTTCCTCTACTTTTACTGCTGTAGGTGGTATAAGTAGCACCTGGAATGGTCCTTTCCAGCGGGGTTCCAGGGATGACACCTGATGTCATCTTATTCAGAGGAAGTCTCTTTCTTGATATCAACGTGGATTCCCCTCGTCCCAGGTTGGAAGCCAGTAGCCACCTGTTTCCACAGGTATAGCTGAGTTCTTAAAAGAGATTTAAGTCTATCAAGCAAGGGTGTGTGGAATAGATCCTTAGGTCTTAGAGTCAGGGTTAGGTCTCTTAGTGGAGGAGGGGCCCCATAGAGAATTTCATAGGGGGTGAGGTTACACAAAGAAACAAAGGGAGTATTTCTTGCATGAAACAGTGCATAAGGCAGGAGCATAGTCTAATCTTTTATGCCGGTCTCTAAGCTTAATTTCGTTAAGGTCTCTTTAATGGTTCTATTTATTTTTTTTATGTGTCCTGAGCTCTGGGGTCTATAAGCGCAATGTAAATTCCAATTAATCCCTAGGGTCCTGGCTAACCCCTGATTTTCCTGGCCCATGAAGGCTGTTCAATTATCAGACCATGTTACATTAGGCAGGACGTGTCTTTGATAAATATCTTTCAGGATATTCTTGACCACAATTTGTGCCGGTTTTCTTTTCTTTTTTCTTTTTTTTTTTTTTTGGTGGGAAAGGCTTCAATCCATCCTGAAAATGTATCTACAAAGAATAGGAGATATTTAAGTCCATACCTTGCTGGCTTAATTGCAGTAACGTCCACTTCCCAGAATTGTCCTGGTCTGGTTCCTCATAGGTGCTTTCCTGCAGGAAGCTTGGAAGGGTAAGCATTAACCAATTGACAGAACTGACAGGCTTTTGTTACCCATTCAATTATTTCCTTTCACTGTGAGTGAGTTAGTCTAAAACTCTGTTCTTGATCCTACAGTAATGCCTGCAGTTTTTTTGAACCAAGTTGATTGAGTTGATGTACATTTTTAACGTAGTGTAGGGCTTTCTGAAATTGCAGCCTGGGCTCAGTGAAGTTGAGGAGTTCAGTGTTAGTGTTCTTAGATGTTATCAAAAGCTTGCTGGTGCTCAAGGGTCCATTGGAATTGGGCATTCTCATTTAACAGCTGGTATAAAGGAGGAGCCAAGAACACAAACCCAGGTCCATAACCTGCTAAAGCCAGCAGTCCCAAGAAACTCTCTATGTTGTCTCCTGTTAAATGGGGGTGGTATCTGCACAACGGTTTGTTTCCTGGGCTCAGTGAGCCATCATTTACCGCGCCTAAGGGAATACCCCAGGAAGATTACTTCTTGCAGGCAAATTGGGGCCTTTATGTCCGAAGCTCTCTACCCGAGTTGAGCAAGCTCAGATAATAGTGCTTGGGTCTCAGACTCACAGTTTTCTTTGGTGTTGGCTGCCAGTAGCTGGACATCCACATATTGAAGCAGAATGACTTTGGGGTGCGTAGTTCTGAAGTTGTTGAGATGTCTGTGAAGGGCTTCATCAAAGGGAGTGGGGGAGTTTTTGAACCCCTGTGGGAGTCTAGTCCAAGTTAGTTGACAAGATGTTCCGGTTTCTGGGTCTATCTACTCGAAAGCAAACAGCAACTGATTATCTTTATGCAGAGGCAAGCAAAAGAAAGCATCTTTTAAGTACAGAACAGTATACCATTTTCACTCGGCCACAGCAAAGAGGTTATTGGGGGTCCAGCATGCTGGGGCTCAGAGCTCACTTGAATAGAGCAGAGAGCCCTGAGAACAGCTTTAACAGAGCTTATATACTTTTCTTGGAGAGGGCAGAAAGGGAAATTTATTGATTGGTCAGGGCGAGTGTGCGGTTTGCGTGCACCCGGGTGAGGGAGTATATTCTGCAGTTTGGCAGTTGGGGACAGCACATTCTGGGAACAAAATTAGCAAACAGTTCGCAAGATTTCAACAGTGGTTTGTTAAGCATACAGAAAAACAGGAAGTGACAAGTGCCTATTTAATTAACCTTTCACCAAAGCAAAATGGAAAGTGAGCATGGATTACTAAAAACAACCATGTCCAGGTTGCCTAATGCTCTCAAATGTCAAACCTATTGGAGGCAACATATGTCTTTTTTCCTAAGATTATATATTCAACTTCAACCATGTTGAAAATGTCTAACCCTATTACATTATACTTTGCCTGATTTCCTAATGTCTCTAATGATATCTGCTTTCCTACATATTTTCCCCAGTTCATCATTGTGACTGACTCTTCATATGTGCTCATATTTACGTTCACTCTCTACCCAAAACCCTATTGCTAATGAAACTTTCGTCCAAATCCTATATTCACTCTTTTTTCTAAACTTACTGACTACCTTCCTAATCCTGCCGACTATTCCTTTTTGACTGGATGTTCTCTAGAACATTTAATCATCCAAGGTACAAGGTCCTCTGCCATTGCACATCAATTTATCTGAGATATCTGTGCAGAACATAATTCAAAGCTAAGTATCTCACTAAAGGGCCCAATGCCCTTCAGGGCTTCAAATCGTACCTAGATTTCAGGTTTCCTACTTATATTTCACCTATATATTCTTATGAATATCGCAGGTTCCCAATACCATTATTCATCCCGCAGAATGTTTCCTAACCCAAATAGAATATGTTATTAACCCTAACCATACACTGTTCCCTCAATCTAACTTCACAAAAGAGCAGGGACAGAGTTGGTCTTACAATTCAGCAATGTAGGGGATCTTCCACCTGCTGAGAACCTCAAAGTTTGATGCAGAAATGATCCCTAGAGAAGATGTAGCAGCTATGAAGGACCTGAGAGAGCAAAAGTCATCTTCCATGGCAAACCACCTGTTCAGGATGAAATGATGTGTCTGAATCAGCCTCTCTCCTACTGATATAAAGAAGATGGACCAAACCAACCCTGTGTGGAGAGCTTCTCCTGGGTGTCTACGGTTGATATACCATTCTAACTTCTGAAAGTGTCACAGGAAGTAGGGGCAGCCTCCATCTCAACGGACCCTTGGAAACAAGTGTTAGGACAAAGTGGTTGCCAAGGCAGTGACCTCATTCCCTTCCTGTTGGAATTGACCTACCTCACTTCTTTGGTGATGTAACTCTCTGAACTTGGGATCCAGGAAGCCAGGGACACAGAGCCAGTCCCAGTCCCATTCCCAGTGGACTTACTTGTTTGGATTTACCAAAGAGAGAGTCTGTCTCTCTTGGTACCTAATGGTTTGAGGATGACGAAATGCAAGTAGAGCTCTGAAGATGGGCCTTTAATGAGAAAGCAGGTAGTGGTCAGCACAGGCTCCATACAACTTCACAGAGATGGACAAGGAGACCAGACCTGACACAGGACAGGCCATTTTGGGGGAACATAGTATGGCCCACCAGTCAGAGGACCCTCTGGATAGTTACAGACTTACTTGGGGGAAGGAGGTGACTTTTTGAGTGTGGGTGTGAGTTTGTGGTTTTGTCTCATGTTCTGAGAATAGGTAGGAAAGGCAGTTTGTTTGGTTTAGAGTGGACTGTTTCTAGAAAGTCCTTTGACAAGGCGAGTGTGTCTGTGTCTGTGTATCCCACTGTGTCCTTGGTTGTACACATTAGAAAACAGAATAGATCAATGGATGTATCCTGTCTAGTAGAAAGCTTCCCAGCATTCATCCTGCCCATTTTAGGAAAGGACTGCTGGTTGCTTTTCGATGGGCAACACCCACTATCTTCCTAAGTTCCAGTTTTCTTCCTGAATTCTGGCCACTCTCCAGAATAGGCTCATGGTTTTTTGTCCAAGATATGTACCACATCCAAGCTCTGTGACATGGCCATGTACTGGATAGCTGAAGGGAATTGCAAGCATCTCAGAAAACTCAGATATCATTGTGACTACTAAAGTCTCAGTGGAGAAACCCTGCATTGGGATTTGCTGACTTATTGTTCTGTTACCCTGAATTCAGGAAGGTCTTTGCCTCAGGCCACCCCTTTGTGAATTTTGAAGAAAACAGTTTTCAAATGGAAGTGAATCGGCATCACCTGTGGCTCTTTGCTTAACTGCTTTGGAAAAGTATGTGTCTGAATCAGCCTTGTGGCTCTGTGTGAGGCTGTGGCTTAGATTATCAGCGCCTGATGTATCTAAAGAAAGATCCAATGTGTGCATCCAAAACCAAAATGGCAAAAAGATCAGTCATTGTTGATGAAGTCTCTCGCCTTCCTCTGTAAGTTTCCTGACTTCCACCAAGTGAGAATAGGGATCCTTTGGCTCAAATGAGTTCTTTAAAGCGCTGCAAAGTTGCTTTGGTTTCCTAATTACTCCAAATCACATAAGGAATCTAAACCTGACAGTCAGTAGGCCTCAAATTGGAGAAGCAGAGCAGTATTAAAGGAAGAACTATGTGATCAATCCTGGTTCACAGGAAGGGTGTTCAGGCCACCCTGAGGTTAGGCAAATGATGGGCAAGGGATCTTATTTTGGACACTCTCTTGGGCTGCGCCATTCATGGAAACCTCTAGCCAAAGGGTATAATGAGTGTATATATGTAAGAAGATGAGTGCCATATGAGAGTGTTTTGGTTATAATTGTGGTCATTTGTGTGGCAGTTGGAAGAGACGACTGGGTCCACCTGGTCTTGAACACTGGTGTGATTCTCCTCAGAGACTGAGTTCTGAAACTTACCTCAGAGAAGTAATTGCTTTGGAAAGACATGTGTCTTAATCAGGCTATTGGCCCTGTGTGAGGCTGTGGCTTAGATTATCAGCAACAGACGGATCAAAAAAAAGATCCCATGTGTGCATCCAAAACCAATATAGCCAAAAGAGCAGTCATTGTGAATGAAGTCTCTCACCTTCCACTGTAAGGTTCTGAAAGAATAAAAGAAATTGAAATTGAAATGTAAAGAACCAGGTTTTGTAAAGTTTCCAAGCTGCGCTCAGAAACTGAAATTCCTGTGGCAGTTAAGACAATTCCTGGAACTGCCCATTAGATGTGTGTTGAAATCTTCCCTGACCACCTAGTTACTTAACAACCCCTTCTCAGAAGCCGTGCATCTCACCACGTATACATCTCAGGGCTTCAACCAATCAGTTTAAATGTGTACCCCTTCTCAGGGCTGACCAATCACCCCCTGCCCCAACTTTTTCCGCCAATGAATGTGCTAATCATGTTTTAGAGTTGTTATTTGATTTTCCCGTGGTACATGATGATTTCCTAAAGGAGGCTATGATGTATGTAAAGTCGCTGAGCTCTCTAAAGAATGTATATAAACTCTGCTCAAGTTGTTCTCGGGGCTCTTTGTTCTTTGCTCCTCTGAAGGGAGCTCTGAGCCCTAGCATTCTGGACCCCCAATAAACACTTTGCTGATGCATGAGAAAGCCTCTTTGTTGTCTTTTCCTTTGACGTTCGCAGCACCTTTTCATCTGGAGGCCCCAGGTGAGATATCCGGCAGCGGTGGACAGAAGACCTCAAGGGACTCCTTTCGGGGTAAGTAAGGCGCCTCTTTCTGGTTTTGGGTTTCAGGCTAGGGTGTGGCAAAATGGCTGTTGGTGAAGAGCATTAGCTCTCTCCTATGGTGTGACAGACGTGTCACAGAGCCAAGGTCACGTCCCTGAGGGACACTCCGGAGGACTAGGGAATTCAAGGAATAGTAGTTTCCTCAACTCGGTTATGTTTTGCTTCAGGATTCGATTTGCCAGCCCATCAGGTTTTGCCGGTAACTCAGTTTTGGTCATTGTTCTGAACTCATGTTGAGTTTACTGTCTGTCTTTATTGTCTAACCCATCAATATTTGCCAGTTACTCTGTTCTAATCTTTGTCATGGACTCATGTTAAACGTTTACTGTTTGTCTTTGTCTGTGTTGTGTTTGTGTCTTCACTGTCCCTGTTTGAGTAACTCCCACTATGGGACAAAGCACTTCCTCTTCTCTGTCTCTGACCCTTGATCATTGGACTGATGTCCGCTCAAGGGCCCAGAATCTTTCTTTTTCAGTAAAACACCGTACCTGGCAGACTCTCTGTGCTTCAGAATGGCCCATCCTCGAATTCGGATGGCCCCAGAAGAATCCTTCCACTTTCCTCTAATTCGAAAATTAAGAGATATTGTCATTCAGCCGGGGCCACGTGGCCACCCATATCAACAGCCATATACTCCTTCCCCCACATTCCTATCATTCAAACTTTCCACTCCTCTCCCTCTTCCTTCCATTCTCCCTGAGACACAAGACTGGACACTCCACCCCCTCCTTATCATCTACTCTCCCTCCCCAACCCCCAACACAGTTCCTGATGATCCTCCCACCGCTGACTCAGCCTCTCCACTGCTTGAGGCAATTGGGCCAGACCCAAGCCCTCCAGGGGACTTCCCGGCAGCAGCAGCAACCCCTCCTCCCCTGGAGGAAGCTGGGCAACCTAAAGAAACCCACCGGCGACGGATAATAGAAAACTCAGAAGCCCCTGTGATGCTCTCTCTCCATCCCTATGGGCCTATGAACCGACCCAACTGGGACCCCAACACCTTTGAGGGTAGGAAGCATCTGTCCACTTATTGCCGGGCTCTAATAGTGGGTCTCCAAGTGGCCGCCAGAGAGCCGACCAATTTGGCCAAGGTAAGAGAGATTATCCAAGGGCCTAATGAGTCTCCCTCTATGTTTCTGGAGAGAATTATGGAAGCATATAGAAAATATACTCCTTTTGATCCTCAGGCAGATGACCAAAAGGCATTTGTTACAATGGCCTTTATTGAGCAGGCTGCCCAAGATATTAAGAGAAAGTTACAATGTCTAGATGGGTTACAAAATACGACCTTAAGAGATTTAGACAGAGAAGCTGAGAAAGCATAAGATATATATTATAAGTATATATTATAAGTATATAAGTATATTATAAGAGAGAAACTGAGGAGGAGAGGGAACAGAGGAGTGAGAAGGAAAGGGAACAAAAGGAGGATGAAAGGAGCAAAAGGCAGACAAAACATTGGCTGAGGTTTTCTTCACAGTAGCAAATATGCCAGAAATTAAAAAGCAGGGAGTCAGAAAGGGATACTTGAGCCCACGCCAAAGGCTGTACCTGGCCTCAGATCAATGTGCCTACTGTAGAGAAAAAGGACACTGAGTCAAAGAGTGCCCCAAAAAGAAGAAGCCACGGCAGCCCGCCATGCTGACTCTAGAAGAGGACTAGGAATGTCAGGGCTCGGATCCCCTCCCCGAGCTCAGGGTAACATTTGAAGTGGAGGGGACTCCAGTGAACTTTGAAGTGGATACAGGAGCAGTATACTTAGCCCTTAAGGCTTCACTGGGCCCCATATCAAATTAATGGTCCCTAGTTCAAGGGGCTAATGGCACTACATATCGGGCTTGGACAACTAAGAGGATTATGGAAGTAGGAAAATGAAAAGTCCACCACTCTTTCCTAGTAATCCAAGAATGCCCAGCCCCATTGATGAACAGGGATCTGCTTACCAAACTCGGGGCTAGAGTAACCTTTAACCCTGATGGTCCCCAAGTGGATGTTCTAAAACCTTCAGTAAAAACTCCCATAGTCACAGAATTGACATTGTCTGTAGAAGATGAACATCAACACTTCGTGCCCCCTAGGACTGATCAAAGAGGCAAACTACAACAGAAATGGATAAAAGATTATCCTAATGCCTGGGCAGAAACTACTGGGTTAGGTCTAGCCATAAAACAACCTCCAATAGTAGTAGAATTAAAAGCCTCTGCCTCTCCAATCAGTGTTAAACAATATCCTCTAAGCAAAGAAGCTAAGGATGGGATAAGTCCCCATGTTCAGAAATAATTGGCCCTTGGTGTCCTAAGGCCCTGTCAATCATCCTGGAATATCCCCTGCTACCAGTAAGACAGCCAGGAACTAGGGACTACAGTTCTGTTCAAGACCTAAGAGACATCAACAACAGAGTTCAGGACATTCACCCCACAGTACCCAATTCATATAATTTGCTTAGCACTCTGAATCTGGAGCGGGAATGGTACACTGTGCTGGACTTAAAAGATGCTTACTTCTGCTTGCCCCTACATAAGGACAGTCAGTTGCTGTTTGCTTTCGAGTGGATAGACACAGAAACTGGAACATCTGGCCAACTAACCTGGACTAGACTCCCACAGGGGTTCAAAACCCCCCCCACTCTCTTTGATGAAGCCCTCCACAGGGACATAAATGACTTCAGAACTGCACACCCCGAAGTCACCCTACTCCAATATGTGGATGATCTGCTACTGGCAGCGGACACCAAGGAGAACTATGAGTCTGGGACCCAAGCACTATTATCCGAGCTTGCTCGGCTTGGATATAGGGCTTCTGCCAAAAGGCCCAAATTTGTCAGCAAGAAGTAATCTTCCTGGGTTATTCTCTTAGGGGTGGCAAATGATGGCTAACTGAGAACAGAAAACAAACCATTGTGCAGATACCACCCCCATCTAATAAGAGACAACTCAGAGAGTTTCTTGGGACTGCTGGCTTTTGCAGGTGATGGATTCCTGGGTTCGCCTCTCTGGCTGCCCTTTTATACCCGCTGATAAAGTGGAATGCCCAATTCCAATTGAACCCTGAGCACCAACAAGCTTTTGATAATGTCAAAAAAAGGTGCTGCTATCTGCTCCGGCCTTAGAACTCCCAGATATAGATAAACCATTCACTCTCTACATCGAGGAAAAGAAAGGAATAACACGGGGAGTGTTCACTTAGACTTTGGGACTTTGGAAAAGACCGGTAGCATTCTTATCAAAAAAACTGGACCCAGTGGCTACTGGGTGGCCCTGTTGCTTAAGAGCTATAGCAGCGGCAGCGCTTCTAATAAAAGATGCTCATTAATGAACGTTGGGACAGAAGCTAACCATTATAGCCCCCCATGCCCTGGAGAGCATCATCTGTCAACCTCCAGAGAGGTGACTATCAAACTCCAGAATAAACCACTACCAGAGCCTCTGGATTAGCAAAGACAGAATAACTCTTGGACCTTCTGCTCCACTCAACCTGGCTGCCAGAAGAATCATCAGGACCTGTTGCTCATGAGTGTCAACATATACTGGCAGAGGAAACCAGTATAGGACGAGACTTGTAGGATCCAGCCACTGCCTCACCCTGAAGTCGTATGGTTTACGAAAGAGAACAGCTTCCTCCAAGATGGTATGTGGCAGGCTGGAGCAGCAGTAGTTAGCAAAACTAATGTCATCTGATCCTCTGGTCTCCCAGAAGAGACATCAGTCCAAAAGGCAGAACTGATTGCCCTTCCAAAAGCATTGGAACTAGCAACAGGCAAAAGGGCCACCATATACACTGATAGCCGCTATGCATTTGGCAATGCTAATGTGCACGGGGCTATTTACCAGCAAAGGGGGCTATTAATCTCCACTGGGAAAAAAAATAAAGAACAAATTTGAGATCCTCCACCTTCTCTCAGCAGTGCAGGGCACTAAGAAACTAGCTATAGTGCACTGTCCAGGGCACCAGAAGGGAAACGACCTCGTTGCACTTATAAACAGAAGGGCAGATGAGGAAGCTTAATTGGCAGCCCTAAACGGAGTGACTCTGTTAACTTTTTCCACACCAGGGGGATCAACATTCAGGAGACTTGGCCACACTGGAACATTCAGGCAACTTATCATCTGAGGAGACAGATACAGAACTCTATGACCCTACAGAGCCAAGTTTACAATTTCAAAAAGCCCACCTTTATGTCAAAGACGTACACTAGCTCACCCACTTAAGCTCAAAGAAGATATAGACACTCTTAAAGGACCGAAGAAAGGATTTATTATTGACTGACTCACAGAGGAAAGAAATAGCTTAGCAGGTGACTAGAGCTTGTCAAGTCTGCCAATTAGTTAATGCTTACCCATCCAAGCTTCCTGCAGGGAAGCGTTTACGAGGAACCAGACCAAGACAATTCTGGGAAGTGGACTATTCCTGAAATTAAGCCAGGAAGGTATGGACTTAAATATCCCCTAGTCTTTGTAGATACTCTTTCAGGATTGGTTGAAGCCTTCCCCATGAAGAAAGAAACGGCTCAGACGGTGCTCAAAAAGATTCTAGAAGACATTTTTCCAAAGTTCGGCCTGCCTAAGGTAATAGGGTCCAATAATGAACCGGCATTCCTTGCCCAGGTAAGTCAGGGATTCACCAGGACCCTGAAGATTAATAGGAAGTTACATTGTGCTTATAGACCCCAGAGCTCAGGACAGGTAGAAAGGATGATTAGAACTATCAAAGAGACTTTAACGAAATTAAGCTTGGAGACCGGCATAAAAAATTGGACTATGCTCCTGCCTTAAGCACTGTTTCGTGCAAGAAATACACCCTCTGCCTCTTTGTGTAAACTCACCACTTATGAAATTCTCTATGGTGCCCCTCCTCCAGTAAGGGACCTAACCCCAACTCTGAGACTTAATGATTCCTTTCACACCCCCTTGCTTGACAGACTTAAATCCCATGAACAAACACAGCACCCAGCGATACCTGTGGAAACAGTTTTCCACTGCTTATCAGCCTGGAGACGAGGGAACCCCACATCGATATCAAGTGGGAGTCTGCGTCTACGTGAGACGTCATCAGGTATCATCCCTGGAACGCCGCTGGAAAGGACCATACCAGGTGCTGTTTATAACACCTACAGTGGTGAAAGTGGATGGAATCACTTCCTTCATCCATGCCACCCATCTCAGGCCTGCGCCCTGTCCAGCCTCCGGCTGGAAACTGGAACAGACTGGTAACCTTCTCAAGTTGCGTGTCCGTCGTGTGGGTAGGGCTATGGATTCTTCCCCTGATCACCAGCAGTCCTAATCCCCATCAGCCTGTTCAGCAACAATGGCAAGCTATAAATCCTACTGGGCAAGTAGTGTGGTCTATTTCACATACAGCTCTCTTATGGACTTGGTGGCCATCTCTCTACCTGGACATTTGTCAGCTTGCCATAGGCCTCTCTGACTGGGATCTCCCTGACATAGAGGACCCCACACAGATTCCACTCAAACCCAAACCAGGGCAACATAGACCACCTTACCCCATGAATTATGGATATCATCTTCCCCAGCTCAGGTGTAAACTAGCCAGTCTTGATTTTTATGTGTGCCCAGCTGATTTCCGAAGTCGCAAACAGGCCCAAACCTGTGGAGGACCCAGTGACTTTTATTTTAGATCTTGGGGTTGTAAAAAAAAGGGAGCTACATGGTTGAACCCAAACTCCCCAGACAGTATCATTCAGGTAGGAAAAAATGACAGCTGGTTTGATCCCAAGAAATGTGCCGCTAGCCAAGTTGTGTCAAAAACTCGCTGTGGAAAGAATAGTCTATGTTACCCCCTCAATATAACTTTCACTTCCAAAGGAAGGGGCTACCTCAGAACAACATGGTCTATGGGAAATACGTGAGAAATGCGATTCTATATTTATGGCCCTCGTTATGACGTTGGTCACTGGTTCACCATCCTGCTTAAAAAGGAAGAAAATCCCACAGCAATAGGGCAAAATCCCCTCAAGCCAGGAATTAAGCCTCCAAAACCTCCCATGCCTAGATCTACCAGAACCCCTCTACCATCTCATACTTCCCAGTTTCCATCTTTGCCTACTTCCCCAGTCCAGAGTACAGCTGACTCCTGCCCCTGGGAACTAATTAAAGGAACCTTAATTGTACTGAACTCCACACAGTCAGAACTCCTTGCATTTCAACCCATGTATTTGACAGCTTTGTAAATTATCGTGTAATGGTGCAGATACTCCCCAGGGTGCTTTAATATGATGCAGAATCATTTTAAGGTCTACTAGGGGGACAAACAACCTGATTTTGCTGGCATCCAGTGTCCCTTACTCTAGCCATCCTATTGAGGATAGGAGCTGCTGCAGGAGTGGGTATGGGAACAGCTGCTATGATCCACGGGTCACAACAAATGGCCTGATAAGAAACAGCAATAGATCAAGACTGGAAGACATTAGAGACCTCCATCACAGTGCTGTAGGAATCCTTAAACTCTCTCTCTGAAGTTGTTTTACAGAACAGGTGAGGATTAGACCTCCTCTTCATGAGGGAGTGGGGCCTCTGTGCTGCACTGAGAGAAGAATGTTGTTTTTATGCTGACCATACTGGAGTTGTAAAAGAATCCATGAGTAAATTGAGAAAATGCCTTGAAGAGCGCCAGAGAGAAAGGGAGATTCAACAAGGGTGGTTTGAGTCATGGTTTACCCAGTCCCCCTGGTTAACTACACTCCTATCAGGCTTAGCTTGACAACTGATCATCCTTATGGTGTTGCTAACTTTGGGACCTTGTTTGCTTAACCCCATAGTTTCCTTTCTCCAGGCTCAAATTGGGCAGGAAAAACTCATGGTAATCAGACAGAAATACGCTCTACTGGCAGAAATAGACTGTGAGACCCCGCAATAATTATGATTCATTGCTTTTAAGATTAAATATAGTAAGAAAAAGGAGTGGGAAATGAAAGAATAAAAGAAATTAAAATTGAAACTTAAAGAACCAGGTTTTGTAAAGTTTCCAAGCTGCACTCAGAACCTGAAATTCCTGTGGCAGTTAAGACAATTCCCGAAACTGCCAATTAGATGTGTGTTGAAATCTTCCCTGACCACCTAGTTACTAAACAACCCCTTCCCAGAAACCGTGCAGCTCATCACGTATACATCTCAGGGCTTCAACCAATCAGTTTAAACGTATACCCCTTCTCAGGGCTAACCAATCACCCCCTGTCCGACCTCTTCCTGCCAATGAATATGCTAATCATGTTTTTGGGTTGTTATTTGATTTTCCCGTGGTATGTTGATTTGCTAAAGGAGGCTATGATGTATGCAAAGTCCCTGCCCTCTCTAAAGAATGTAAATAAACTCTGCTCAAGTTGTTCTTGGGGCTCTTTGTTCTTTGCTCCTCTGAAGATAGCTCTGAGCCGCAGCATGCTGGACGCCCAATAAACCCTTTGCTGTGGCATGAGACAGTCTCTTGGTGGTCTTTTCCTCCGACTTTTGACCGACCTTTTTACCTATGAAGGACCTGAGAGAGCAAAAGTCAAATCCATGTCAACTTCCATGTCAAACAACCTGGTCAGAATGAAGGAATGTGTCTGAATCAGCCTCTCTCTTCTTAATGTAGATTAAATGGACCAAACCAGGCCTGTGTACAGAGCTGTTCCCAGATGCCTATGGTTGATATACCATTCTAACTTGTGAAAGTGTCACAGGAAGTAGGGGCAGCCTCCATCTCATGGGACGATTGGAAGCAACTGTTAGGACAAAGTGGTTTTCCATGGCAGTGACCTCATTCAGTTCCTGAAGGAAGTGACCTACCACACTTCCTTGGTGATGGAACTCTCTGAACATGGGATCCAGGAAGCCATGCACCCAGAGCAAGTCTTAGTTTCAGTCCCAGTGGTCTCAATTGTTTGAATTTACCCAAGACAGAGTCATTGTTTCTTGATACCTACTTATGAGATGATGCTCAAATTTCAGGAGAGCTCTGAAGAGCGGCTTTTTCTGAGAAAGCAGGTAGTGGCTCAACCATGGCTCCTGACAACTTCAAAAAGTTTGCAAAGAAGACCAGATCTGAGATAGGACAGGCCATTTCGTGGGAACATAGTATGGCCCACCAGTCAGAGGACACTCAGGATAGTCACAGTCATACTTGGGGGAAGGAGGTGCTGTTGTGGGTGTCAGTGTGAGTTTGTGGTTTTGTCTCATGTTCTGAGAATAGGTAGGAATGGCAGTTTGTATGTTTGGACTGGAAAGTTTCTAGAAAGTCGTTTGACAACACGAGTGTTTCTATGTCTGTGTATCCCACTGTATCCGTGGTTGTAGACATTTGAAATGCGAATGCATCAATGGTTGTGTCCTGTCTAGTATAAAGCTTCCCAGCATTCTTCCCACCCAATTTAAGAATGGAGTGCGGCTTGCCTAATGGATGGTGAACAGCTACTATCATCCTAAGTTTCACTTTTCTTCCTGAATACTGGCCACTCTCCAGAGTATCCTCATGGTTTTGTTTCCAAGATATGTACCACGTCCAAGCTCTGTTATATGGCCATGTACTGGATAGCTGAAGGGAATGGGAGCATCTCAGAAAACTCAGATATCAGTGTGACCAGTAAAGTCTCAGTGGAGAAACCATGCTTTGGGCCATTTGCCTACTTATGTTTCTATTACCCTGAATGTCAGGAAGGTCTTTGCCTCAGGCCACCCCTTTGTGAAGCCTGAAGAAAACAGTTTTCAAATGGAAATGAATGGGCATCACCTGTGGCTCTTTGCTTAATTGCTTTGGAAAGGGATGTGTCTGGAACAGCCACTTGGCCTGGTGTGGTGGCAGTGGCTTAGATTCTCAGCACCTGATGGATCTAAAGAAAGTTTCCAAGTGTGCATCCAAAACCAAAATGGCCGAAAGAGCAGTCATTGTGTATGAAGTCTCTCACTTTCCTCTGTAAGCTTCCTGAGCTAAATCAAGTGAGAATAGGGATCATTTGGGTCAAATCAGTTCTTCAAATCCCTGCAGAGGCTAGTCGATAGGGGCTTGGGTTTTCTATGACACCAATTCACATAAAGAATCTATACCAGACAGTCATTAGGCCTCAAATTGGAGAAGCAGATCAGATATAGGGCAGGCCTATTTGATCACTCTTGGTTCACAGCAAGGGTATCCAGGCCACCCTGACTTTAGGCAAATGAGGGGCAAGGGTGCTTATTTTGAACAGTGTATTGGGCTGTGCCCTTCATGGAAACCTCCAGCCAGAGTTTATGATGAGTGTCTATGTGGAAGAAGATGAGGAGCATGTGGGAGTGCTTTAGTTTTAATTGTGGTCATTTGTGTGGTGGTTGTAAGAGATGCCTGGGTCCACCTGGGCTTGAACTCTGGTGTGATGCCTCTTAGAGAATGCGTTATGGAACTGAGTTCAGAGAAGTATTGCCATGAATTGTGTTGGGATTTTAGGAGGCCACACATGAGAGTCGCCCTTTGACACTGAGATCTAAGCCCAGAGTGGCTTTCCACAGAGCACTGGGAATCTCAGCCAGGATATCACATGATTTTATTCTGAAAGACTTGGAAGCCATAGTTGGGAGTCAAAACACACATGGACCTTACATTGTAGACCTCAATGGGGCTGGCTTCATGTGACCTTTTGGCCAGTCTTTGGGAACCCTTGCCTGTGAGAGTTCTCTAGATTATTCATTGAAATGTGCTTCCTCTAAATTTAATGGTTCCTTAATGAATTGAAACCCACAGTTTCTCCAACTTCATCTTTGAAAATGGCTAGATAAATACCATGAAATTTTTGAACTTCCCATGGCCACCTGCCACTGGAGAACCTTTGGATGTACAGTTTCTGATCCTGAGTGTACCAGACAGTGCCTTGATTGACTGGATTTTATGAAAATGGTGTAGAACAGCGATGCCAGTAAGTTGGGGCCTGCTGAGTAGTGGGTCAAGAGCTGTTGTGTGCAGTTGTGTGATAAAACATCTGTGGTCGGGACATGTGATTCTGGCATTGACTTCCAAATGACTTGTGGCTGACATGTTACAGTCAGGAATCACTTATATGTCTGAAACCTCTCCATAAAAGGCATTTTGTTATAAGGAGACGTTTCAGGGCAATGTTCAGAATCAGGTTGCTATGGGCAAAGGGACAAGCTATGTGGGATAGAAGCCTGGTTGGTGCATTCTCCTGCAGACCCTGACCCACCACACGTGACAGGACTCCCTCCAGCACTGTGTCCCAGTTTAACTCATTGCATTTCATGAAGCAAATACCAAACTCCCAGTGCAGTAGAAAGAAACACCATGAAAAGTGGAGGATGACCAAATGGCTTCACAGTCCACATGCAGAGACACTTAGCTTTCAGTGGCCACAGTTTACCTACAGAGAGAAGTCAGCACTGCTGCCTCATGTTCTCTGAAAAAATTGAAACAATGTCCTCCAGGTCTCATAGATGTAGACCCAGCTTTGATGGTCTCATTTGAATGGAAGCTAAAGCTTCTGACAACAACATATATGTCGAGTGCCCATCGTCAAAGGCAGTTTCTCAAGAAGTCTTTAGTCCGGCAGAGCTCCAGGTTTGTGTAGTGTTTACCTTTTAGACCAGGTTGCAAGAAAAGACCACTGACTCCAATTAAAATCAGATTAAAGCAAGCTTATTATCTCCACCACCCTGGCTGCCTCTCCCTCCCAAAACGTCGGGAACAGGAGAGCTGCCCAGCTTTATAGCCCAGAAAGTTACACAAAAGTGGGGTTACAAATAACAGAATTCTGACAAGCATCACACTAATGGTAGTTTACATTTTTGTTTGCTGGCTCCAACATCAGAATTTATGAGGACCATTAGAGCCTCAGAGAGTGTCGTCTGGCCAAGGAAGGCCAATATTTATGAGGTGTCAACAAAGTTTCAGAGAGGGCTGTTATCTGGTCAGAGAGCCAGGCATGGGTGAGTTCAAGGCACGGGCAGGCATTCCAAGCAGGTTCAGAATTTGGTGTAATTTATAGTTAAGCCAAAATTATCTTTTCATGGCTTTGTGGCAAGATGGCTCCCAATTTTAATAAAAGATCAGGTTGGGTCAATCATTCCCCCCTTTTCTAATGTGTTCCTTTCATATATTTGATTGGGTAGGAAGAGCACTGTGGGAATTTTAATCCCTCAGGTAACAGTCTCCCGATTTTTTGAACTCACCCAGAAACAGGTCTCCCTGATTTTACCTGACTTAATTAATTACTTATATTGATATTCTATTTATTTTTGTCTCCATTGTTGTAAGAAGAGAGGCGTCACTCATTTAGACTTCTTCTGAGCTGAGAGAGGGTGATGTGAGGGGGCACCGCCTGAGGGACATTAGTTGCCTTTTAGAAGTCAGTTAGGTTTGAAGTCTGGATGGGGAAGAACAGGTAGTAAAGCCATCTGGGGATGGGTTCTTCTATGAGAGAAACAAAAAAACATGAGTACTTAATAAATGTTGTAGCAGCTGGAACATGTCACTGTATAGAAGTTCCCTCACCAGTCTTTAATATCCCCAGTTATCAGGACTGTCAACTTAATATTTAACTTTTAGTGTTACATTTGTCCCTCCCCATAAGATTCAGTTTAATAATTTAATGTCATCTGATCTTGCAAAATACTTTTACTAGTATGACCTCTGTGTCTAATAGAGAAACCTTTAATTCTCTTACTCATTGCTGGATAATCATACTAACAAATACCAAGCCTATGTGCTTAGGTTAAGAATATCTGTAGACCTTAAACTAAAAACTTCTGCCTCTGGCAGATAATCTTGATAGTCTCTTTTTATAGTTATCAGGCATTCCTGTCTGAGAATCCTTCTTTGTAGCCTCCAGTCTTACTTATTTTGGGAGGCTAACATAAAGTGTATACCTTAAAATATTATTATTACTATTATTATATAAAATGCCCAGGAATGGCTGTAATTTGTTTTTAACTGTCTTTTCTAAGTGTTTAAGATGAAGCAGTCAAACTGACTTTTGTTTCTATCTATTGTGAACAGTCAGCTGAGCTTTTATGGGAGTCATTCCTGGGGAAACTTGAGAGCAGCTTCTCAGTTCTGCTAGTGCCATTTGCGCTAGGTGGGTCCAGGTCTTGTTTGACCATGTGGCTTCCCTCGGAAGCATAAGGGATGTCTCCCTTCTCTGATGACTCTCCTCTTCGTAGCAAATGCACTGATTGGCTTTCTGTTCTCCAGTGGTCTCATTAATCTCCCTGATCAGGAAGTTATGTGGTTCAGAGTTGCAAAGCTCTTTAGAGAAGTCCGCTGTTCCCTGGATACAGACTGACTCAGAGGGCAAGAGCCAAATATTGGTTTTCTTGTCCCTTTTCATATAACTTTAATTTTAAATCCTAATCTTAAACATCCATCAAATAAATTTTAACAGACTTATATTAAGAGTACTGGGCTTTAATGTCTATAATTTAAAATTATTTATCTTTTTATTATTTGGGATCTGTATTATTCTGTCTGTCTTGTAGGTGATGGCTAATTATCTTAAATTAACCAATGTTGTGTTCTTAAAGCAACACTTCTGTAAAACACTAACAGGGAATCTTTATATCACCCATAAGGAAATTACAAAATAAAATTAACAACAGTAAACAAACTTAGTTCCTGTAATAGCTACCCTAAAATTTTTGGCTGAGTTATACATTATATCCTCTGTTTGAGATGCTAGTAATATTGACAGGAAAAAAAAAACTTTTGAAAATATCTTTAAATGAAATAACATCTGACCTACTGTTTTCGTAGTCATTCTCACATAATAAGATGGGACACAGAGCGTTATCTCAGGTAAGGAAGGGCTCTTTATTAATCTTAAGTGTTTTAATTCTAAAGCTAATCTTTGATTTTTAAACATCATTTTACAAAGTTTACATAAATTGTTTGAGGTCACATGAACATTAGCTAAGACCATATGATATAGCATTTAAAACATGAATTAAAAAAAGGCTGAAAGTTTTTAACCTTTACATAGATTAGGCTCTCATTAACTTAAAATACATTTAAATTGTTCCCCAATATAAAAAGTAACATAAAAGTTTACATATCTTATTGACAACACGTAAATAAATCCCAATATATATATATTTTACCATACAACTTCAGAACACCAGCTTGATATAATGCTCTTTTAAAGTTTCTACCTTACAGACTTGTATACCTGGAAGATATGAGCACATTAATAGCATCACAATTGCATTGATTTTTCTACATTAACCAAGTTTAGCTTTTAAAGAAATGGCAGTACAGTGCTCTAAAATAACAGTTCTTATTTAATCAGTTGTTTAATTTTTATGGTTGCTTGCTCTAGAAAAATAAAACTTAATAACCACAATGTTATGGGTAAACTTACGTTTTAAGAAATTTTTGTCTCTTTAACACATGACTGATTTTTACAATCTTATACAGACTTTAGGACAAACTTATACAGACCTTAGTAAATCAATCAGATATCTAACAAAAGTATTCATGAATGAGTAATCCCATATCAAATTTACTTTACTTATTTATCAAAATATTAGACAAATGTATTGAACAGTGTACCATTTTTTGTTGAAGAAAAAGTCCTAGAACCAAGGCATATTAGACCTTTTGTCGGCATTAATATTTTATTAGATTTTTGAACACCTAGAAAAACTTGTAAGGTTAAATTTAAAGACATTTATTTTTATCTGTTTATCCAATTTAAATTGTACCAATTAAATCACTTGAATTAAAGATCTTTGGATCCACGTTTTAAAATTTGTTTTTATGAGTGCTTTTTTTATGAGTGCTCCTTATATGTGTTAATTTGTATAACATATATATGATATAGGGATATATGTATATATAGACATACAACACATAACAAAAGTGTGCACACATAATAATAGTAAAGGCCTTGTAGCTTTTTGCAGTTGAAATCTCCATTGCAATGTTTCAAAAACTCCACTGTTGGTCAAAGATAGAGCTGATCAGAAAAACATTAACCTAGGTCTGTAGGATCAAATTCATGAGCTCAAAAAAAGAATACAGAATCTAAGGAAAAATAAGAGTCCTAGAAAAAATGACTGCCCAGTAATTAATAAATACCATACAATTTACCTTTTTTCCTGCCTTAGGCCTCAGATCAGTCTCCTACTGAGCTTGCAGGCTTCTTTCATTTGCATTTCAACAAAACTCCTGGCTGAGGTCTGAAAGGAGCAGGGAAAAACTGCTATTCTGAGCAGACACCTCAGGCCTAAGGCATTTTAACCATAATTTTGAGGTTCGGATGTTGAAAATTATGATACAATTTTAAGATGAAATTCACAAAATTTTATATCTTTACATCTTGTTTTGTCAACAGATACCATACTATGATTTACTATCCTTGTCCAAATTAATGCACTGGTACACACTGTGATATTTTCTCAGTCTACCCAATTCAAAATTAGTGACAAATAAAACTGAATGTTTGGGAAGTTACTTGCCAACTTGGAAGTAGAGTGCTTTAGTTTTCCATCCTAAGTATTTAAGTTATCTGGCATGAATTATCTGAAATCATAAACTAAACAATTACCTAAACCCGACTTTTAACTGCAAGATTGAGCAATGCTACAAAAACCCATCCAGATACCAGATTGTTACAATAAAACATCATCATTTAGACACACATTGAACTAATATCATTCCCAAGAAACAATTTATAATATCAGCACATTATTGCACATGTCTTAAAGGGCCAGAAACAAAGACACAAGACGGACAGAAAGGAGCTCCAGACTATGGCTGACAGACAGAAGCCTTAAAAACAGAGCAGATAAGAGAAAAATTTCCTACACCAGTGGCAGAATAGATGTCCTCACAAGGGGATCAGATGTTTTCACAGAGGGCAACCTGAATTGTAATATCAAGGGTTTCCATGGTGACTTTACTGCATTTAGTGTCCCCTTTTTCTTTTTCTTTTTTTTAAGAAGACAGAGGTGGCATAATCCTTACAGTGCAGGGAACGAAGGAAGGAATTCCTTGAAGCAGCAGGGCTTTGGTAGATGCTGGGAGTCCCTCAGTCCCTCCTTTTACTTATGGGACTAGCTCCTCTGGTTTGGTTCCACCCCAATCTCGCTCCATCTCCTAACATTTCAGTAGTCAGCTCTCAAAAAGTTCCAGGGTCGGGGGGTTATCAAAATTTGTAACTTAAATTTCGGTTTCTGACCTTGAAGCGAATTAATACCTATTTAATAATGAGGACAAGGTTTGAGAAAAATAAAAAGGGAGGTTTGCTGCTTTGCTAACAAAGCAGAAACACAGGGGACTCTGCCCAAAGGTTGTGACTCTCTTGAACTGGAGCAACAAGGGGTTTTAAAGGATTTTCCATTGTTAACCTGGGAGATACTCTGTTCCTTGGTGGCCAGCAGGCATTGCCCTCTGCAGTGGGTGAGTTCCAGGCTGCCAGCTAGGGGCTTTTCTCATCCTGCTTAACAAAGGGGGGTAAACTTCATCACAGTTTTTTAGAACACAGTCCAAAGGGTGTCAGGCTTACTTGCTTTATTACCCATTTTTACGTCCAATATCTTTAAGTTTTTACCACAGAAATCAAACAACAAAATGCACAAAAACAAACAAACAAAAAACATATAGAACACAAAACAAAACACAAAGAAACAGAAACCTGGTGAAGATACAGAAAAACTGAGGAGCAATGAAATGTCTTGCTGAAGCTCCGGGGTAGGAGCTCCTGCGTGCCCGGCTGCACCTTTCTACCCTTTCAGAGAAATTCCATACAGAACAGAACAGAGGACAGAACATTTCTTGTTACTGTCCTGGACAGGAGTACATGTGAGCGTCCCCAGGCCACCTCTCTGTAATCAGAAGACATCTCCCTTAACCAGATATCAGATGTTATAAAGGCACCACCTACCAATGGAGGCCTCCTCCACCAGGTGCTTGCTAATAGTTTTAGTGTGATGGTTCACTGCAGTGCTCCCTGGACCGAAGGCTCACTCCAAGGCTTTGGAACTTGGCTCTCCAGCCCTGAGCCCTGGAGGAAAGGCCAGCATCAGAATTTCCAGCAGTCTGGTCTTGTGATCTGGTCACGTCATCTCGCTGGGGAACTCCAAAATGTTAGACCAGGATACAAGAAAAGACCACTGACTCCAATTAAAATCAAATTAAGGCAAGCTTATTAGTTCAACCGGCTAGGCTGACTCTCCTTCTCAAAACGGCGGGAAAAAGACAGCATCCCCACCTTTCCTACACCCCAGCTTTATAGCCCAAAAAGTTACACAAAAAGGGAGTATCAGAAAACAGAACTTTGACAAGCATCACACTAACTGTAGTTAACATTTTTTATTTGCTGGCCCCAGCATCAGAAATTATGAGGACCATTAGAGCCTCAGAGAGGGTCGTTGTCTGGCCAGGGAAGGCCAATATTTATGAGGTGTCAGTAAGGTTTCAGAGAGGGCTGTGATCTGGTCAGTAAGACAGGCATGGGTGAGTTCAAGGCATGGGCAGGCATTCCAAGCAGGTTCAGAATTTGCAGTAATTTATAGTAAAGCAAAAATTATCTTTCCATGGCTTTAAGGCAAGATGGCTCCCAATATTAATGAAAGATCAGGTTGAGTGATCACCCCTGTCCCTTCCTTTTGGAAACTCCTCTACCACCTCCAAGGTTGTGAACTCCTGATCATTTTCCATTCCAGATAAGTATTCACAGAATTTCTAACTCTTATCCTCTAATTGTGTCTTACTTGGGGCAAAGGTAATGTCAAAGCATTGTTCTGGATGAGAGTGGGAAGATTATTGTATATCACATATTTGCATACACATTGGATTCATTTTCCAATTTTCCATTTGAAATACTGAATTCCTGACACTAACCCATACCCTACTAGACTCTGACTAATAATCCTAATATGATGGTGAAACATAACCCAAGCAGAATAGAAATACAAGTCGTTCAGAGGAGGCATGGTGTGTAGTTGGAATTGCCTTTTGCATTATATAGTATAGGAGCTATAAATCTAGTCAATTTTTTGTTGAAATAATTCTACATGTGTTTTTAAAGTTAACAAATATGGGAATCCTGTCTCCCTTTCTCTGTAGCACACGTATTTTTATATGCACATAGAGAATCCTACCTGGTATCACACGTACATACTTGTGAGGTGGCTGAATTGGCAGATACAAATTGTGAGAAGAGATCACTACTCCTAAACGCTGTTTGAACTGAAAATTCAACCTTTGGTGAGCTTCCTAGTTCAATAACATTATACATAAATCCATGTTCAGTAAAATGAATATTTTTGCATCTGTGGATTATATATATATATATATATATATATATATATATATATATATATATATATCATGATGAATTTCGATTGGCATATACATGGCTACTTTTTTTTCTTTTTTTGGTTGTTCAAAACGTTACAAAGCTCTTGACATATCATATTTCATACATTACATTCAAGTGGGTTATGAACTGGCATTTTTACCCCAAATAAAGTTTGCAGAATCACATTGGTTACATATCCACATTTTTACATAATGCCCTATTAGTTACTGTTGCATTCTGCTACCTTTCCTATACTCTATGATCCCCCTCTTTTCCCCTCCCATCTTCTCTCTCTACCCCATCTACTGTAATTATTTTTTCTCCTTGTTTATTTTCCCATTCCCTTCACAACGTGTTATATGTAATTTTGTATAACAATGAGGGTCTCCCTCCATTAACATGCAATTTCCCTTTTCTCTCCCTTTCCCTCCCACCTCATGTCTCTGTTAATGTAAATCTTTTCTTCCTGCTCTTCCTCCCTGCTCTGTTCTTAGTTGCTCTCATTATATCCAAGAAGACATTTGGTATTTGTTTTTTAGGGATTGTCTAGTTTCACTAAGCATAATCTGCTCTATTACCATCCATTTCCCTTAAAATTCCATGATTTTGTCATATTTTAGTGCTGCGTAATACTCCATGGTGTATAAATGCCACATTTTTGTTATCCATTCATCTATTGAAGGGCATCTAGGTTGGGCCCACAGTGCAGCAATTGTGAATTGTACTGCTAAGAACATCGATGTGGCAGTATCCCAGAGGTATACACTATTTTAAGGTCTTCAGGAAATAGTCCAAGAAGGGCAATAGCTGGGTCAAATTGTGGTTCCATTCCAAGCTTTCCCAGGAATCTCCATACTGCTTTCCAAATTGGCCACACCAGTTTGCGGGAACAGCTCTCCTCATAGGCCTGGTTTGGTCCATCTTCTCTACATTAAGAAGAGAGAGGCTTACTCAGACACAACCCTTCATCCTGAACAGGTTGTTTGCCATAGAAGATGACTTTTGGTCTTTCAGGTCTTTCATAGCTGCCTACATCTTCTCCAGGGATCAAATATGCATGGACCTTTGAGGTTCTCAGTAGGTGGCAGATCCCCTACATTGCTGTATTGCAAGACGAACCCTGTCCCTTCTCTTTTGTAAAGTTAGATTGAGGGAACAGTGTATGGTTAGGGTTTTAATAACATGTTCAATTTGGGTTCGGAATCATTCTGATGGATGAATAATGGTATTGGGAACCTGTGATATTTATAAAACTATAGAGGTGAAATATAAGTATGAAAACAGAAATCTAGGTAAGATTTGTAGCCCAGAAGGGAATGAGGCCCTTGATTGGGATACTTAGCTTTTAATTATGTTCTGCACGGTTGTCTCAGATAAATTGATAATCAATGGCATAGGACCTTGTACTTTGGAAGATTGATTGTAGAAGAGAACATCCACTCAAATTGGGATAGTGGGTAGGATAAGGAAGAGAGTCGGTAGGTTTAGGAAGAAGAGTGAGTATAAAATTTGGATCAAGTGTTCTTTAGCAATAGGGTTTCATTTATACAGTGAATGAAAATGTCAGCACATGCGAAGAGTCAGTCCCAATGATGAACTGCGGAAAATATAGGAAAGAAGATATCAATAGAGACATTACAAAATCAGGCAATTGTAAAGTGAGTGATAGGTTTAGACATTTTCAACAGGATCGAGATTGAATACATAATTTTAGGAAGAAACAAATATGTAGTCACCAATAGAAATGACATTTGAAAGCATTAGGCAAACTGGAAATGGAAGTTTTTAGTAATCCATATTCAACTTCCATTTAGGATTTGGTACAATCATAAGTGTGACCTTTGCATTTTGTGCCCAGAAAATTATTGCGATAAAATATATATGTAGATCATGTGACATGAGTATTTTTTACACCATTTCTGTGAGCAATATAAATTAGTATTGGGGGTACAAAGTGGTGTACCCTGTGTCAATGAATATAGAGATAATGCATGAATAGAACATACTGTAAATAAATAATATAACTGGTTACACTTTAAATAATGGATTGAATTGTTATCTGAAAATATATAAGAAATCATATATTGACATACAATCATTAATTCCAACCAGTTATATATCTAATTGTAATCTTAGGGTTATTTTTTATCATGAAGTGTGTGTGAGTTTTGCTTCAAAAATGATTATGGATCGAAAATAATGTGTTTGGAAAGAAGTCTCATGAAATTACCAATCAAGAAATATGGAGGAATCCATGTGTTCTGAAGCAGGAAGTGATTGAAAGTGAAACAAATGCCTATAAATTTGCTAAATTGTGGATGAAATATATATCCTGTGATGTGCATAAACTGATGAAATAGTATGTACCAGTGTTGAATAAAAATGAACGTCAAAATACACATCATGTACCATACGAATCTACTTGCATTGATGTTAAACTGGGTCAGTTACTGTACAAATATTAGGATTCACGTGCATCATTCACCGAAGTTAGTTTTCTTTTTTTTTTAAATTTTTATTTATGCTTGTTCAAAACATTACATAGTTCTTGATACATCATATTTGTCACTTTGATTCAAGTGGGTTATGAACTCCCATTTGTACCCCGTATACAGATTGCAGAATCACATCAGTTACACATGCATTGATTCACATATTGCCATACTAGTGTCTGTTGTATTCTGTTGTATTCTGCTGCCTTACCTATCCTCTACTATCCCCCCTCCCCTCCCCTCTCCCACCATCTTCTCTCTCTACCCCCTCTACCTTAATAAATTTCTCCCCATGTATTATTTTTCCCTTTCTTCTCTCTTCCTCTTGTATGTAATTTTGTATAACCCTGAGGGTCTCCTTCCATTTCCATGCAATATCCCTTCTCTCTCCCTTTCCCTCCCACCTCTCATCCCTGTTTTAATGTTAATCTTCTTCTCATCCTCTTCATACCTATTCTGTTCTTAGTTAATCTCCATATATCAAAGAAGACATTTGGCATTTGTTTTTAAGGGATTGGGTAGCTTCATTTAGCATAATCTGCTCGAGCACCATCCATTTCCCTGCAAATCTATGATTTTTTGTCATTTTTTAATGCAGAGCAATACTCCATTCTGTATAAATGCCACATTTTTTTTATCCATTCATCTATTGAAGGGCATATAGGTTGGTTTCACAGTCTTGCTATTGTGAATTGTGCTGCTATGTACATCGATGTAGCAGTGTCCCTGCAGCATGCTCTTTTTAGGTCTTTAGGGAATTGACCGAGAAGGGGAATAGCTGGGTCAAATGGTGGTTTCATTCCCAGCTTTCCAAGAAATCTCCATACTGCTTTCCAAATTGGATGCACCAATTTGCAGTCCCACCAGCAATGTACAAGTGTACCTGTTTCCCCACATTCTCACTAACACTTGTTGTTTGACTTCATAATGGCTGCCAATCTTACTGGAGTGAGATGGTATCTTAGGGTGGTTTTGATTCACCTTTCTCTGACTACTGGAGATGGTGAGCATTTTTTCATGTACTTGTTGATTATATGTCCTCCTCTGAGATGTCTGTTGAGGTCCTCGGCCCATTTGTTGATTGGGTTATTTGTTATCTTATTGTTTAATTTTTTGAGTTCTTTGTATACTCTGGATATTAGGGCTCTATCTGAAGTGTGAGGAGTAAAGATTTGTTCCCAGAATTTAGGCTCCCTATTTACCTCTCTTATTGTTTCTTTTGCTGAGAAACAACTTTTTACTTTGAGTAAGTCCCATGTGTTGATTCTAGTTATTAACTCTTGTGCTATGGATGTCCTATTGAGGAATTTGAAGCCCGACCCCACAGTACGTAGATCGTAGCCAACTTTTTCTTCTATCAGACGCCATGTCTCTGATTTGATATCAAGGTCCTTGATCCATTTTGAGTGAACTTTTGTGCATGCAAGAGAAAGGGATTCAGTTTCATTTTGTTACATATGGATTTCCAGTTTTCCCAGAACCATTTGTTGAAGATGCTATCCTTCCTCCATTGATGCTTTTAGCTCCTTTATCAAATAGAAGATTGTTGTAGCATTGTGGATTAATCTCTGTGTCCTCCATTCTGTACCTTTCGTCCACCCGCCTGTTTTGGTACCAGTACCATGCTGTCATTGTTACTATTGCTCTGAAATTTAGTTTGAAATCTGGTATCGCTATACCGCCTGATTCACACTTCCTGGTTAGAATTGCTTTTGATATTCTGGATATTTTATTTTTCCAAATGAATATCATGATTGCTTTCTCTATTTCTACAAGAAATGCCGTTAGGATTTTGATTGGCATTGCATTAAACCTATAGAGAACTTTTGGGAATATCACCATTTTGATGATGTTAGTTCTCCTAATCCATGAACAGTGTATATTTTTCCATCTTCTAAGATCTTATTCTACTTCTCTTTTTAGGGTTCTGTAGTTTGCATTGTATAAATCTTTCACCTCTTTTGTTAGGTTGATTCCCAAGGATTTTATTTTTATTTTTTGAGGATATTGTGAATGGAGTGTTTTTTTTCTCATTTCCGTTTCAGAAGTTTTGTCACTGATATACAGAAATGCCTTTGACTTATGAATATTGATTTTATATCCTGCCACATTGCTGAAATCATTTCTTAGTTCTAGTAGTTTTTTTTTTTTTTTGTAGACCCTTTTGGGTCTTCTATATATAGAATCATGTCAGCTGCAAGTAGTGATAATTTAAGTTATTCTTTTCCTATTTTCATGCCTTTAATTTCTTTCATCTGTCTAATTGCTCTAGCCAGTGTTTCGAGAACTATATTGAATAGAAGTGGTGGTAGAGGACATCTCTGTCTTGTTCCAGATTTTAGAGGGAATGCTTCAATTTTTCTCCATTCAGAATAATGCTAGCCTGAGGCTTAACATAGATAGCTTTTACAATGTCGAGGTAAGTTCCTGTTATCTCTAATTTTTCTAATGTTTTGAACATAAAGGGATGCTAAGGGTCTATTGTTCTTATTTATTTTTCGCAGAACCAAGCTTTAGTTTTGTAATTTTTTCAATAGTTTCTTTTGTTTCAATTTTGTTGTTTTCCGCTCTGATTTTAGTTATTTCTTGCCTTCTGCTTCATTTGCTGTTGTTTTGCTCTTCCTTTTCTAGGGCTTTGAGATGAAGTGTGAGCTCATTTATTTGTTGTTCTTTCCTATTTTTGAGGAATGACGTCAAGGTGGTGAATTTCCCTCTTAAAACTCCTTTCATTGTGTCCCATAGATTCCGATATGTTGTGTCTGTATTTTCATTTATCTCGAAGAATTTTTTGATTTTCTCATATATGTCTTCTGTAACACATTAATCATTCAGTAAAATGTTGTTCATTTTCAATGTGATGTAGGATTTTTCCTTCCTTCTTTTTCATTGGTTTCCAGTTTCATTCCATTATAATCAGATAAAATTCATGGTATTATGTCCACCACTTTATATTTATTGAGGGTTGCTCTATGGCATAATATATGGTCTATTTTTGAGAAGAATCCATGTGCTGCTTAAAAAAAAAGTATATCCACTTGATGATGGTTGATATATTTTATATATATCAGTTAAGTCTAGGTTATTGATTGTGATATTGAGTTCTATAGTTTCTTTATTCAACTTTTATTTGGAGGATCTGTCCAATGGTGAGAGAGGTGTGTTGAAGTCACCCATAATTATTGTGTTGTGGTCTATTTGATTCTTGAACTTGAGGAGAATTTGTTTTATGAACGTTACAGCACCATTTTATGGTGCGTAAATATTGATAATTTTTATGTCTTGTTGGTGAATGGTTCCTTTTAACAGTATATAATTTCCTTCATTATCCCTTTTGATTAAATTAGTCATGAAGTCGATTTAATTCGATTTGAGGATGGCCACCCCTGCTTGCTTATGAGGACCGTGTGCATGGTATATTTTTTCCCAACCTTTCACCTTCAGCCTGTGTATGTCTTTTCCATTCAGATATGTCTACTGGAGGCAACATATTGTTGGATTTGTTTTTTGAATCCAAGTTACAAGCCTATGTTGCTTTATTGGAGAGTTTAAGCCATTAGTGTTTAGAGCTACTATTGATATATGGTTTCTACTGCCATCCATGTTTGAATATTTATCGTTTTTTTAAATTTACTTTGTTTCTCCATGATTAGCTTTTCCCCCGCCCTCTGTCATTACTGAGGTACTTCCCACTGATGGTTTTGGTTGTTGTTTTTCATTTCTTCCTCGTGTAGTGTTTTGCTCAAGACACTTTGCAATGGTGGTTTTCTTGCTGCAAATTCTTTTAGCTTTTCTTTATCATGAAAGATTTTTATTTTGTTGTCGTACCTGAAGCTGAATTTTGCTGGATACAGAATTCTTGTTTGGCATCCATTGTCTTTCAATGTTTGAAATACGTTGTTCCAGGATCCTCTCACTTTCAGTGTCTATGATGAAAAATAGGTTGTTAACCATATTGGTTTACCCCTGAATGTAATCTTCCTCCTTTCTCTTGAAGCTTTTAATGTTTTCTCTTTGTTCTGTATATTGGATATCTTCATAACAATGTGTCTTGGCGTTGGTCTACTGTGATTTTGTGTGCTCTGTGTCCTGTAAGCATCTTCAATTTGTATATCCGTTTCCTTTTTTATTTCTGGAAAATTTTCTGTAATTATTTCATTCAACAGGTTACTCATTCCCATGGTTTGAATCTCTGTACCTTCCTCTATCCAGATGACTCATAAGTTTGGTTTTTTTGTGTTATCCCATATCTCTTGGATGTTTTTCTCGTGATTTTTTACCAGCCTTTCTGTGTTGGCTACACTCTTTTCAAGATGATATATTTTGTCTTCATTATGTGACATTCTGTCTTCTACTTGCTCCCCTCTGTTAGTGATACTCTCAATTGAGTTTTTAATTTGGTTTATCGTTTTCTTCATTTCTAGAATTATTCTTTGAATTTTTATAATCTCTATCTCCTGATAAAGAAGATTAACTTCTTCTTTTATCTGTTTATGTAATTCATTTTCAATGTTTTCTTTCACTGTATTTATTTGCTCTCTCGTATCCTTTTTAAGGTTTCATTCCATCTGTCTAAGGTATTCCTTGAGTTTTTTATATGACCATTTTTCTGATGATTCTAGGTCCTCCTGAATATTTAGGTTATCCTTCATTGTTTGTACTCCTTTTCTTTCTTGCTTTTTTATGCTGCTCATGTTACTTCTTGTTTGTTTGAGTGCTGAGTTACTGCTTATTCTTATAAATTTATTTGAAGCTTGGGAGGAAAGATATTAGAAGGGATGGGAAGAAGTCACTAAAGAGAATGAGAATAGGCAGGTAGAATTCAAGGATGAGGGAATAAGAAAATTGAAAAGAAATGAAAAAACAAAAGAAAAAATAGAAAATAAAGAAAGAAATAATTTTTTAAAAATAATAATGATAATTAAAAATGAAAATTAAAATTTAAAATAATAATAATAATAGTAAAATTTAAAAAATAAAAACATTAAAATAAGTTAAAGAACAACAACAAAAAATGAAAATGAAAGAAAAAAAGTAAAAATAAAATAATAATAATAATAATACATGCAGTCATGGAGTTCAATTAACTTCTCTTCCAGTAGGTGGAGCTGTGCTCACTGGGCCAAGCTTCTCCTCTCAATAGGTGGGAACCAATCACTGTGCAGCAGCTCTTCCTCCCAGACTGGGCGGGTCTCCAATCCTGAGTGCCTAGGACCTTCTCTAGTGTTTCCTCAAGCCAGGCTCCGCTCAACTGTGACACTCACCACAATACTTGCTACACGTCAGGTCTCTGTTCCTGGTAGTCCTGTTTTCATCAACGCCTGCCACTCTCTCCCTGTTTGCCTCCCTCAGACCCTAAGTTTGTAGAGCTTGGGGCTGGGAACCCCCAGCGAATTTGCTTGCTCTCTGGTATCCATGCCCACATTAGCTGGTGTAAGAGACCTCAGTTGTCAGCACTGGTGGGAGCGGTAGCCGGGAATTCCATGCCACGAGTCCCACAGCACACATGATTCCCTCGGTCTGGCCATCTTTCTCACGGGAGACCTGGGAGGGCCCCTTAAAGGAGAGCTGGAAGGGGCCCTTAATGTTTCCCCGCTGTGTGGAGAGAGATGCATAGGGAATTACACACCTGTCGTACTGGTTTCAATGAAGTTATCTCCTCTGCCCATGACGTCAGTTCTCTTCCATGGTGGTATCCCATGCAAATGGTGACCGTTCATTCCTTTTGCCAGGTGACCAATGCAACGGATGGGTCCTGACTGTGTCTCCGAAGCCCCATTTCAATTCAGTGGCCTTTTACCTCTGTAAATTCAGAAGGGCCGACCAGTTATTTCAGAGGGAATGTTAGTTCTGAGACACAAGAAGCAGGCAAATCTGAGCTTCTATGCAGCTGATCCGGGCTCTGTGTGTTTTCTGAGGGGCCCAGACTGTTCGCACCAGGTCCATGTCAGGTCAGCATTGCCTAGTGATTCTGAATAAACAGCATTTAGACAGTTTATGACTCCCTATGCCTGCGCAGCTTAAGAGGTCCGAGACTTGATTTCTCCATGTTCGCCACCATGTTGGATCTCCTATATTGCTACTTTTTAATGTCTGTGCGTGTGCGTGCATATATATATATATATATATATATATATATATATATATATACTCTCCAGATTTTTCAAAATATGAAATATATCCCTAAATTCATTCATATTCATATATGTGGATTTATAACAAACTTTCCACAAGATTATACTCAGAAATAATCATCCACCTGAAATACATATTTCTTTCCTAGTACTGAAAAGTAACTTCATAGAATGGTGCATACAAACTCTAATATTTCTACAGATACTAACCCAGTGTAACATCAATGCAAGTAGATTCCTAGGGGACATGATGTGTATTTTGACGTTCGTTTCTATTCAACACTGGTACATTACTATTTCTTCAGTTTATGCACATCATAGGATATATATTTCATCCACAAGTTAGAAAACTTATAGGCATTTGTTTAATGATCAGTCACTTCCTGCTTCAGAATACATGTATTCCTTCATGTTTCTTGACTGGTCTTTTCATAAGACTTTTTCCAATCACAATATTTTCATTTTTCATTATCTCTTATGAAGCAAAACTCAAACACCCTTCATGATAAACCATAATCCTAAAATTACCATTAGATGTATAACTGGTTGGAATGAATGATTATATATCAATATAAGATTTCTTATATATTTTTAGATATCAATTCAATTCATTATTTAAAGTAGAACCAGTTAAATTATTTATTCACAGGATGGTCTATTCATGCATTATCTCTATATTCATAGACACAGGGTACACCTCTGTGTACCCCTAACACTAATGTATATGTCTTCAAAATATTGCTCCCAGAAATGGTGGAAGAAATACTCATGTCACCTGATCCACATATATATTTTATCACAGTAAAATTCTGAACAAAAAATGTAAAGGTCACACTTATGTTTGTACCGAAGTCTAAAAGGAAAGTGAACATGGATAACTAAAAACATCCATGTGAAGATTGCCTAATGCTCTCAAATGTCAATCCTATTGGTGACAACATATTTGTTTCTTCCAATGATTACATATTCAAACTAAACCCTGTTGAAAATGTCTAATCCTATAACTCACTTTATACTTTGCCTGATTTCATAATGTCTCTATTGATACCTGCTTTCCTACTTATTTTCCCCAGTTCATCGTTGTGACTGACTCTTCACATGTGCTGAAATTTTCATTCATTCTCTAACAGAAACCCTATTGCTAAAGAACTTTTGGTCCAAATCCTATACTCACTCTTCTTCCTAAACCTACCGACTATCTTCCTAATCCTACTGACTATCCATTTTGACTGGATGTTCTCTTCTACATTAAATCTACCAAGGTACAAGGTCCTGTGCTTCAAATCATACCTAGATTTCTGTTTCCATACTGATATTTCACCTCTATATTCTTGTAATTATCGCACGTTCTCAATACCATTATTCATCGCCCAGAATGATTCCTAACCCAAATTGAACCTGTTATTAACCCTAAACATACACTGTTCCCTAAATCTCATTTTACAGAAGAGCAGCAACAGAGTTGTTCTTAAAATACAGGGAATTAGGGGACCTTCCACCTGCTGAAAACCTCAAAGGTCCATGCAGAAATGATACCTGGAGAAGTTGTAGGGAGGTATGAAAGACCTGAGAGAGCAAAAGTCCTATTCCAAGTCAAACAACCTGGTCAGGATAAAGGGATGTGTCCGAATCAGCATCTCTCTACTTATTTTAGAGAAGATGGACTAAACCAGACCTGTGTGGAGAGCTGTTCCCAGGTGTCTATGGTTGATATACCATTCTAACTTGTGAAAGTGTTCCAGGAAGTAGGAGCACCCTCCATCTCATGGGACCCTTGGAAGCAAGTGTTAGGACAAAGTGGTTGCCAAGGCAGTGGCCTCATTCAGTTCCAAAGAAAGTGACATACCTCATTTCCTTGGTGATGGAACTCTCTGAACTTGCTATCCAAGAACCAAGACACCGAGAGGCAATCCCAGTCCATGTCCCTGTGGGCTCACTTGATTGGATTTTCCAAGGACAGAGTCAGTCTTTCTTGGTACCTCCTGATGTGAGTATAGCCAAATACCAGGAGAGCTCTGAAGAGATACTTTTCCTGCGAAAGCAGGTAGTGGCTGGCCACTTTTTCCTGACAACTTCACAGAGTTGGTCAAGGAAACCAGATCTGATAGAGGACACGCCATTTTGGCTGAACATAATATGGCCCACCAGTCAGAGTTAACTCCGGAGAGTCACAGACCTACTTGAGGGAAGGAGGTGCATTTGTGAGTGTGGGTTTGTTGTTTTGTCTCATGTTCAGAGAATAGGTACGAAAGGCGGTTTGTTTGATTTGAAGTGAACTGTTTCTAGTAAGTCGTTTGACAAGATGAGTGTTTCTATGTCTGTGTATCCCACTGTGTCCGCGGTTGTAGACATGAGAAAAGAGAATGCAACAATGGATGTGTCCTGTCTAGTAGAAAGCTTCCCATTATGCACCCTGCCTAATTTATGAATAGAGTGTGGCTTGCCTTATGGATGGGCAATACCTACTACCTTCCTAAGTCTCTGTTTTCTTCTGAATTCTGGCCAATCTCCAGAATAGGCTCATGGTTTTGTGTCCAAGATATGTAACAACTCCAAGGTCTGTGACATGGCCATGTACAGGATAGCTGAAGGGAATGGCCAGCATCTCAGAAAACTCAGATATCAATGTGACCAGGAAAGTCTCAGTGGATATACCCTGCTTTTGGCCTTTTGCTTACCTATTGTTCTGTTTCCCTGAATATCAGGAAGGTCTTTGCCTCAGGCCACCCCTTTGTGAAGCCTAAAGAAAACAGTTTTCAAATGGAAATGAATGGGCATCACTTGTGGCTCTTTCTTAATTGCTTTGGAAAGGGATGTGTCTGAATTAGCCTCTTGGCCTTGTATGTGGCTGTGACTTTGATTCTCAGCAGCTGATGGATCTAAAGAATGATCCCATGTGTGCATCCAAAACCATAATTGCCAAAAGATCAGTCATTGTGGATGAAGTCTCTCGTCTTCCTCTGTTAGGTTCCTGACTTCCATCAAGTGAGAATTGGTATTCCTTGGGTCAAATGAGTTCTTCAAATCACTGCAGAGGTGCTTATTTTTTTGCATGACTCCAAATCACATAAAGAATCTATAATTGAAAGTCAGTAGGCCACAAATTGGAGAAACAGAGCAGTATTAACGGGAGGCTTATTTGATCACTCCTGGTTCACAGGAAGGGTGTCCAGGCCAACATGACTTTAGGCAAATGAGGGGCAAGGGAGTTTATTTGGACACTGTCTTTGGGTGAGCCATTCATGGAAACCTTCAGCCAGAGGTTACGATGAGTGACTATATGGAAGAAGATGAGGACCTTGTTTGAGTGTTTTGGTTTTAATTGTGGTCATTTGTGTGGTGGTTGTAAGAAATATCTTGGTCCACCTGGGCTTGAACTCTGGTTGGATTCCCCTTAGAGACTGCGTTCTGGAACTGAACTCAGAGAAGTATTGCCATGAATTGTGTTGGGATATTAGGAGGCCACGCATGAGAGTCGCCCTTGGAAACTGAGATCTAGGCCCAGGGTGGCTTTCCACAGAGCACTGAGAATCTCAGCCAGGATAACACATGATTTTATTCTGAAAGACTTGGCAGCCATAGTTGAGTGTCAAAACACACATGGACCTCACATTGTAGACCTCAATTTACCTGGCTTCATGTGACCTTTTGGCCACTCTTTGGGAAGCCTTGCCTGTGAGAGTTCTCCAGAGCTTTCATTGAAAATGAGCTTCCTCATTATTTAATGGTTTCTGAATGAATTGAAACCCACTGCCTCCAACTTCATCCTTAACAATGGCTAGATGAATACCATGTAGTTATTAAAATTTCCATGACCAGGTGGCACTGGAGAACCTTTGAATGTCCTGTTGCTGATCATGAGTATACCAGACAGTGCCTTGATTGACTTGATTTCATGAAAATGTTGTAGAAAAGAGATGCCAGTACGTTTGAGTCTGCTGAGTAGTGGGCCTAGAGCACTGGTGGGCAGGTGTGTGAAAAAACATCATTAGTAGGGCCATGAGGATCTACCATTGGATTCCAAATGGCTTGTGACTGACATGGTGCAGCCAGCAGATCCTTATTTGTAAAGTCATCTTTTTATATGGAGAAGTTTCAGGGCAATGTTCAGAATAACGGTCATATGGACAAGGGGGCAATGGGGCAAGCTATGAGGGATAGAAGCTTGGTTGGTGCGTTCTCCTGCACACCCTGACCCACCACACGTGACATAACTCCCTCCAGCACTGTGTCTCAGTTGGGCTCCTTGTATTTCATGAAGCAAATACTAAACTCTCAGTGCAGCAGGAAAAACACCACAAAAAGTGGAGGAGGACAAAATGGCTTCACAGTTCACATGGGGAGACATTTAGTCACCAGTGGTGACTGTTTACCAACAAAGAGAGGATTCAGGCCTCCTGCTTCATGTTAATTGGAAAATAAGAACCCATGTCCTTCAGGTCAAAGTGATGGAGACCCACCTTTGATGTTCTCACTACAAAAGAAGATAAAGCTCCTGAAAACAACCTAAATTTCAAGTGCCCAACCTCAGAGTGAGATTCTCAAAAAGTCCTTAGGCCAGAAGAGCTCCATGTTTGTGGAGTGTTTACCCTGTCCCTTACTTTTAGAAAGTCCTCTACCTCCACCAAAGATGTGAAATCTGGAGCATTTTCCATTCCAGATAGGTATTCACACATTTTCTAACTCTTCTCCTATAATTGTGTCTTACTTGAGGCGAAAGTAATGTTAAAGCATTGTTCTGGATGAGAGTGGGAAGATTTTTGTGTAGCATATATTTGCATACACATTGGATTCAATTTCCTATTTTCTATTCGAAATACTGAATCCCTGACACTAACACATACCCTATCAGACTCTGAATACTATTTCTAATAGGATGGAGAAAAATAACCCAAACAGAATAGAAATACAAGCAGTTTAGAGGAGTCATGGTGTATATTTGGACTTGCCTTTTGCATGATACAGAGTAGGAGTTAAATCTAGTCAATTTTTTGTTGAAATAGTTCTCCATGTGTTTTTAAAGTTAACAAATTGTGAATTCCTGTCTCCCTTTCTCTGTAGCCCATTCAGCACATATATTTTTATATGGATATATAGAATCATACCTGGTACCACACATACATTCTTGTGAGGTGGATGAGTTGGCAGATACAAATTGTGAGAAGAGATCACTCCTACTAAACCGTGTTGGAACTGAATATTCAACCAATGGGTGAGCTTCCATGTTCAGTAAAATGAATATTTTTGGATCTGTGGATGATATATATTTTATGATGAATTTTGATTGACATATATGTTGCTATTTTTTTTTCTGTGTGTGTGTGTGTTTTGTGTCACTCACCTGTTCTGTAAAACAACTTCAGAGCGAGAGGTTAAAAATTCATGCAAAGATCTGATGGAGGTATCTAATATCTTAGTTTTGGTCTATTGCTTCTTCTAATTGGGTCATTTGTTGTGTCCCATGGACGAGGGCAGTGGTTCCTGTGCCCACCCCTGCAGCAACTCCTATTCCGAATAGAATGGCTAAAGTGAGGGATATATGTTCCCAGTTGAAACGGGTTGTATGCCCCCCTATTTGATATTCAAATGAATCTGCATCATGATAGAGCACTCTGGGAAACATCTGCACCATTACACAATTAATCACATCTGTTGACCATTTCATGAAAACATAAACAATCTTTAATTATATACAATTATGCTGTTGTAGGGACGGACAAGGCAAGGCACCTAAGATAGCAACGAAGACAGCGAAACCGTCCTATTTGGTTGCAACCAGATTCAGAGGGCATTGCTTCTGTTGTAATCAATTATTCTCCTGAAACTCAAGTATAGGTAGTTTCAGAATTTTGTACCCAACATGTAAGGGAAGGGGCTCAGAAGTTCACAGTCTGCAGAAGTTCAAAAAAGCCGTTGTTGTTTCTGTTTTTTCCTCGGTTCTGGGCAAGTTAACTTTTCAAGGACACCTGGGAGGGAAAGAGCTTTTTCCTACCTTTCTTATTTTTCGCCCCTGACAGCTGTTACCATGGAGCCCTGATGGTAACTTCTTTATCTTAGAAATATAGCCATCTCTGTAAAGCCCCAGCTCACGGCCAGAGGCCTTGTTCATATATTTTGTGGAAAACAAGTAATGGGGTGTCTAGCATAGAAGTGCTTATTTTTTTAGCCAGTGGCCAAGTAGAACAAGGCAACACTAAAAGAGGAAGTTTATCTACATTGAACTCTTTTATAGGGACTCTTTTGCTGAAAGTCCTAAAGTCAGCCATGGTGAAGACTTCTGTAGAAAGTCAGTTAAGAATTTTCTGTAGGCCTGGTACAGAAGGGGAAGACAGGGAAGGTGGGGCTGACAGCAGCTCCGAGGATCTGAGAATAAGGAAGGAGAGATGTAAAAGAATAATGGGAAAGGGGTTTGGTATTTTCCTAGTAACAAAAACTTGAGCTGCAGAACAGGTAGAGCAGAGGGGAAGACAAGAGTGAGTATCCCAAAATGCATGTGAGGGACTTTAAATTTTTAGTAAACTGTTTTCAGTGATGACAAAGCAACTTTAAAGGCCATTTTCATTACATCTTTGATAGGAGTCTGAGGGCTCTCCTCTGCTAGTTTCAGCTTTGTGTTAGCTGGTAAGAGGACCTGGTGGGACCCGGTGCGGGCACGGACAGGAGAAGAGAGGAGTGAGTCGATGGATGAGAACCTGAGTACCTGCTAACTCAGCAAGGGGGCGATGGTCTGAGAACCGGGAGAGGTTTGGGATTTTGATCTAATAATTGGAGGGGAGAAATCAGGTTGCTCAGGTGAGAGTGACAGCAGAGACTCTGGAGCACAAGGCTGAAGGTGAGGATCTATTGGATAAGCATAGTTCAGGATATGAGTGAAGGATGGAAAAGGCCTGCCCATAGGGGAATCTCCTTTCACCCTTTTGAGCACTTGCAGAAGTTAAAAAGGTCACACAGGCCTGGGGATGTGGCTCAATTGTAGCACGCTCGCTTGGCATGCATGCGCCCCGGGTTTGATCCTCAGCACCACATACAAACAAAGATGTCGTGTCCGCCAAAAACTAAAAAATAAATATTAAAAATTCTCTCTGTCTCTCTGTCTCTCGCCTCTCTCTTTAAAAAAAAAATGGTCACGCAGAATTTGAGGATCTAGAGACCCCTCTGGGGGCCATCGGTTTTGGTTATCTAATTGGTAATATGGCCAATGCTGTGTACTGAATTTGATGAGGAGTTTGTATTCCATCAGGCAGCCCCTGTATGCTCACATCCCCATGACGTACAGAAAAAGTCGGCCAGGCATTCTGGAATTACTAAAAAGGAGTGATGGATTTTTCCTTTCCCCAAGTCCATGATCCTCTTAGTTGTACATGTCCGATATTTACTGCCATTAGCCCCTTGAACTAGAGACCTTTTATTTGATAGAGGGCCCAATGGGGCCTTAAGCACTGAGTTTATTGCCCCTGTATCCCCTTCAAAGTTTACTGGGGTCTCCTCCACTTCAAAAGATACGCTGAGTTCAGGGAGGGGATCTGAGCCCCGACTTTTGTAGTCATGCTGAAGAGTCAGAATGGCTGGCTGGCGTGGCTGCCTCTTTCTACGGCACTCTTGAACCCAGTGTCCTCTTTCTTTACAGTAGGCACATTGATCTGAGGTCAGGGGTGGCCTCTGGCGTGGGACCAGGTATCCCTTCCTGTCTCCCTGTTTCTTAATTTCTGGCCCTTTTGTTGTTGTGACCGGGACCTTAGTCAACTCCTTAGTCTGTCTTTTGTTTCTTTTATCGTCCTTTTGCTCCCTTCTCTTCCTCAGTTTCTCTCTTATAGTATACTTTCTCGGCTTCTCTGACTAAATCTCTCAAAGTCATATCTTGTAATCCATCTAAGCATTGTAACTTTCTTTAAATATCCAAGGCAGCATGCCCAATAAAGGCCATTGTGACAGATGCCTTTTGATCCTCTGCATGAGGATCGAAAGGAGTATATCTCCTATATGCCTCCGTAATTCTCTCTAGAAACATAGAAGAAGATTCATCAGGCCCGCAGGCGTGGTAGCCACGTCACCCCAAATGGAGTAGGGAAATAGCAGTACCGCTGCCCGTGCCCGGATAAGGCCCAGTCACCAGCTGGTGCGGTAGTCACGTCACCCAAATTGTAGTAGGGGCCATGCAGGCCTCTGCCCACGCCCGCAACAAAAGCAGACCTGTGACTGACCTGCGGAATAGGCACAGCGGCCTGCCACCATGGTAGACATGACACCCCAATTGGAGTAGTGGCAGAGCAGAGCTTTCTCCTGCGCCCAGTACAAGCACAACGGCCCACCGGCGTGGGTAGTCACGTCAACCCAATTGGAGTAGGGGCAGAGCAGAGCCTTTGCCCGCACCCAGAACAGGCCCAGCGATCTGCCAGCATGGTAGTCACGACACCCCAATGGCAGTAGGGCCAGAGCAGAGCCACCACCCGCTCCCGCAAGGTAGGCAGACCTGCAACTGACAGGCGGAACAGGCCCAGCGGCCTGCAAGCGCGGCAGACACGTCTACCCATTTGGTTCTTTGAAAAAATAAAAAAAATCGACAGAACATTAGCCATGCTAACGAAGACAAGAAGAGAGAGAACTCAAATTACTAGCATATGGGATGAAAAAGACAACATCATAACAGATATTTCAGATATACAGAAGATAATCCGAAATTATTTTGAATCTTTGTACTCTAATAAAATAGAAGACGGTGAAGGCATCGATAAATTTCTTAAGTCATATGATCTGCCCAGATTGAGTCAGGAGGATATAGACAACCTAAACAGACCAATATCAATTGAGGAAATAGAAAAAACCATCAAAACACTACCAAGTAAGAAAAGCCCAGGACCTGATGGGTATATAGCAGAGTTTTACAAAACATTTAAAGAGGAACTAATACCAATACTTTTCAAGTTATTTCAGGAAATTGAAAAAGAGGGAATTCTTCCAAATTCATTCTATGAGGTCAACATCACTCTGATTCCTACACCAGACAAAGACACTTCAAAGAAAGAAAACTACAGACCAATATCTCTAATGAACCTAGAGGCAAAAATCCTCAATTAAATTCTGGCAAATCAGATACAAAAGCATATCAAAAAAATTGTGCACCATGATCAAGTAGGATTCATCCGTGGGATGCAAGGCTGGTTCAATATACGGAAATCAATAAATGTTATTCATCACATCAATAGACTTAAAAATAAGAACCATATAATCATCTCGATAGATGCAGAAAAAGCATTCGACAAAGTACAGCATTCCTTTATGTTCAAAACTCTAGAAAAACTAGGGATAACAGGAACATACCTCAATATTGTAAAAGCAATCTATGCTAAGTCTCAGGCTAGCATCATTCTGAATGGAGAAAAATTGAAGGCATTCCCCCTAAAATATGGAACAAGACAGGGATGCCCTCTTTCACCACTTCTGTTCAACATAGTTCTCGAAACACTGGCCAGAGCAATTAGACAGACAAAAGAAATTAAAGGCATATAAATAGGAATAGAAGAACTTATATTATCACTATTGCAGATGACATGATTCTATACCTAGCAGACCCAAAAGGGTCTACAAAGAAACTAATAGAGGTAATAAATAAATTCAGCAAAGTGGCAGGATATAAAATCAACACTCATAAATCATAGACATTCCTGAATATCAGTGACAAATCCTCTGAAACGGAAATGAGGACAACCACTCCATTCACAATATACTAAAAAAAAAAATAATTGGGAATCAACCTAACAAAAGAGGTGCAAGTTTTATACAAGGAAAACTACAGAACCCTAAAGAGAAAAATAGAGGAAGATCTTAGAAGATGTAAAAATGTACCCTGTTCATAGATAGACAGAACTAACATCATCAAAATGGCGATATTACCAAAAGTTCTCTATATGTGTAATGCAATGCAATTCAAAATCCCAACGGCAGTTCTTGTAGAAATAGAGAAAGCAATCATGAAATTCATATGGAAAAATAAAAGACCCAGAATAGCAAAAACAACACTAAGCAGGAAGTGAGAATCAGGCCGTATAGCGATACCAGACTTCAAACTATACTACAGAACAATAGTAAAAAAAATAGCATGGTACTGGTACCAAAACAGGTGGGTGGACCAATGGTAAAGAATAAAGGACACAGAAACCAATCCAAAAAAATACAACTATCTTATATTTGATAAAGGTGCTAAAAGCATGCAATGGATGAATGATAGCATCTTCAACAAATGGTGCTGGGAAAACTGGAAATCCATATGTAACAAAAAGAAACTGAATTCCTTTCTCTTGCCATGCACAAAAGTTAAATCAAAATGGAACAAGGAGCTTGATATCAAATCAAGACATGGTGTTTGATAGAAGACAAAGTTGTCTACGATCTACATACTGTGGGGTCGCCTCCAAATTCCTCAATAGGACACCCATAGCACAAGCGTTAATAACTAGAATCAACACATGGGACTTACTCAAACTAAAAAGTTTTTTCTCAGCAGAAGAAACAGTAAGAGGGGTAAATAGGGAGCCTACATCTTTGGAACAAATCTTTCCTCCTCACACTTCAGATAGAGCACTAATATCCAGAGTATACAAAGAACTCAAAAAATTTGTCAATAAGATAACAAATAACCCAATCAACAAATGGGCCAAGAACCTGAACAGACACTTCTCAGAGGAGGACATACAATCAATCAACAAGTACATGAAAAAATTCTCATCATCTCCAGCAGTCAGAGAAATGTGAATCAAAACCACCCTAAGATACCATCTCACTCCAGTAAGTTTGGCAGCCATTATGAAGTCAAACAACAACAAGTGCTGGCGAGGATCTGGGGAAACAGGTACACTTGTACATTGCTGGTGGGACTGCAAATTGGTGCAGTCAAATGGGAAAGCAGTATGGAGATTTCTTGGAAAGCTGGGAACGGAACCACCATTTGACCCAGTTATTCCCCTTCTCGGTCTAAAACCTAAAGACCTAAAAAGAGCATGCTACAGGGACACTGCTACATCGATGTTCATAGCAGCACAATTCACAATAGCAAGACTGTGTAACCAACCTAGATGCCCTTCAATAGAAGAATGAATAAAAAAATGTGGCATTTATACACAATGGAGTATTACTGTGCATTAAAAAATGACAAAATCATAGAATTTGCAGGGACATGGATGGCATTAGAACAGATTATGCTAAGTGAAGCTAGCCAATCCCTAAAAAAACAAATGCCAAATGTCTTCTTTGATATAAGGAGAGTAACTAAGAACAGAGTAGGGACGAGGAGCATGAGAAGAAGATTAACATTAAACAGGGATGAGAGGTGGAAGGGAAAGGGAGAGAGAATGGAAACTGCATGGAAATGGAAGGAGAACCTCAGGGTTATACAAAATTACATACAAGAGGAAGTGAGGGGAAAGGGAAAAATAATACAAGGGGGAGAAATTTATTACTGTAGAGGGTGTAGAGAGAGAAGAGAGGAGGAGAGGGGACGGGAGGGGGCATAGTAGAGGATAGGAAAGGCAGCAGAATACAACAGACACTAGTATGGCAATATATGAATGAATGGATGTGTAAGTGATGTGATTCTGCAATCTGTAAACGGGGCAAAAATGGGAGTTCATAACCCACATAAATCAAAGTGTGAAATATTATTTATCAAGAACTATGTAATGTTTTGAGCAACCATATATAAAAATTAAAAAAAAAGATAACTAAATTCGGTGAATAATGCACGAGAATCCTAATATTTCTACAGTAACTGACCCAGTTTAAAATCAATGCCAGTAGATTCCTATGGGACATGATGTGTATTTTGACGTTCATTTTTATTCAACAATGGTACATTACTATTTCATGAGTTTATGCACATCATAGGATATATATTTCATCCACAAATTAGCAAATTTATAGGCATTTGATTCAATTTCAATCGCTTCCTGCTTTACAACATATGCATTCCTCCAGGTTTCCTGACTGGTCTATTCATGAGACTTCTTTCCAAACATATTATTTTCGATTTCCATAATCACTTTTGAAACAAAACTCACACACTGTTCATGATAAACCAAAACACTAATATTACCATTAGATGTATAATTGGTGGGAATGAATGATTGTATATCAATATAAGATTTCCTGTAATTTTTAAGATATCAGTTCAATCCATTATTTAAAGTTGGAACAAGTTATATTATTTATTCACTGTATTGTCTATTCGTACTTTATCTCTAAATTCATAGACACAGGGTGCACCTCTTTGTAACACCAATACTAATTTTACGTCTTGAATATATTGCTTCCAGAAATGGTGGAAGAAATACTCATGTCACCTGATCTACATATACATTTTATCACAGTAGTATTCTGGACAAATAATGTAATGGTCACGGTTATGATTTCACGAAGGACTAAATGGAAAGTGAACATGGATTACTAAAAACATCTATGTCCAGGTTGCCTAATGCTCTCAAATGTCAATCCTATTGGTGACTACATATTTTTTTCTTCCTAATATTATGTATTCAAACTCAACCCTGTTGAAAATGTCTAATCCTATCACTCACTTTATACTTTGCCTGATTTCGTAATGTCTCTATTGATATCTGCTTTTCTACATTTTTTCCCAGCTCATCATAGTGACTGACTCTTCATATGTGCTGACTTTAACAATCACTCTGTAACCGAAACCCTATTGTTAAAGAACTTTTGTTCCAAATGCTATACTCACACTTCTTCCTAAACGTACTATCTTCCTATTTCTATCAACTATCCCTTTTTGACTGGATGTTCTCTTCTACATTCAATCATTATAGTAAATGTCCGGCGAGCTTCACAGGAGGAAACCACCAACAGACTATCTCATGCAACAGCAAAGGGTTTATTGAGTGTCCAGCATGCTGGTGCTCAGAGCTCACTTGAATAGAGCAGATAGCCCTGAGAATAGCTTAAGTAGAGCTTATATACTTTACCTGGAGAGGGCAGGGAGGGAAGTTTATTGATGGATCGGGGTGAGTGGGCGATTTGCGTGCAACTGGGTGAGGGAGCACATTCTGCAGTTGGGCAGTTGGGGACAGCACATACTGGGAACAAGATTTGCAAGCATTTCTCAAGATTTCAACAGTGTTTTGTTAAGCATACAGAAAAACAGGAAGTGACAAGTACCTATTTTACTAACCTTTTATTCCCCACTTCTTCTGGCTACTTTTAATCATAAAAATGATCATTGGGGGGGTGTCACATTCTATGTATACTAGTAGGGTATTACCATAAGTTTAACTCGTCCAATTTGAGCCTGGAGAAAAGAAATTACACGGTTGAGAAAACAGGGTTTAATAGTTAGCAATAACATGAGGATTACTATTGGACCGGCCAGGGTTGATAAAAACGTAGTTAACCAGGAAGACTGTGTGAACCAAGACTCAAACCACCTTTTTTGGGCCTCTCTGTCTCGTTGATGCTTTTCAAGGCATCTTTTTAATTTACTCTTAGATTTTATTACAAGTCCAGTATGCTCGGCATACAAACAACTTTCTTCTCTCAATGTAGCACAAAGCCCCCTTCTCTCATGACGAGGAGGTCCAACCCTCGAGTGGTCTGAAAAACAACTTCAGAGAGAGAGGTAAAAGACTCATGCAAAGCTCTGATGGAGGTTTCTAATATCTTAGTTTTAGTCTATTGCTGTCATTTCTTGGGTCATTTGTTGAGTCCCTTGGACAAAGGCAGTGGTTCCCGTGGCCACCAGTGCAGCAATTTCTATTCCTAATAGGATGGCTACATTGAGAGATATATATTTTCAGTGGAACCGGGTTGAATGCCCCCCTATTTGATCTTCAAATGAATCTGCGTCGTGATAGAGCACTCTGGGAAACATCTGCACGATTACACAATTAATCACATCTGTTGACCATTTCATGAAAACATTAACAATGTTTAAGTATATAGAATCATGCTGTAGTAGGGAAGGACAAGGCAACGCACCTAAGATAGCACTGAAGACAGGGAAACAGTCCTATTTGGTTGCAACCAGATTCAGAGGGCATTGATTCTGTTGTAATCAACTAATCCTCTGAAACCCAAGTTTAGGTAGTTTCAGAATTTTGTACCCAACATGTAAGGGAAGGGGCTCAGAAGTTCACAGTCTGCAGAAGTTGAAAAAAGCAGTTTTTGTTTTTGTTTTTTCCTCAGTTCTGGGCAAGTTAACTTTTCAAGGACACCTGGGAGGGAAAGAGCTTTTTGTTCCCTTTCTTATTTTCCCATTGCCAGCTGTTACTACGGAGCCCAGTTGCTAACTTCATTAACTTAGAAATGTAGCCATCTCTGTGAAGCCCCACGTCAAGGCCAGAGGCCTTGTTCACATATTTTTGTGAAAAACTAGTAAGGGGGTGTCTGGATTAGGAGTGCTGATTTTTTTAGCCAGTGGCCAAGTAGAACAGGGCAACATGAAAATAGGAAGTTTAACTACATTGAACTTTTTTATAGGGACTCTTTTGCTGAAAGTCCTAAAGTCAGCCATGGTGAAGACTTCTGGAGAAGGTCAGTTAAAGACTTTTCTGTGGGCCTGGTATAGAGGGGAAAGACAGAGAAGGTGGGGCTGAGAGCAGCTCCGAGGATCTGAGAATGAGAAAAGAGAGATGTAAAAAAATAATGGGAAAGTGGTTTGGAATTTTCCTAGCAACAAATATTTGAGCAGTAGAACAGGTCAAGCAGAGGGGAAGATGGTAGTGAGTATCCCAAAACGCAGAGGGACTTTAAATTTGTAGTAAACTGTTTTCAGTGATGACAAAGCAACTTTAAAGGCCATTTTCATTACATCTTGGATAGAGGTCTGAGGGCTCTCCTCAGCTGGTTTGAGCTTTGGGTTAGTTGGTAAGAGGACCTGGTGGGACCCAGTGCGGGCACTGTCAACAGAAGAGAGGAGTGAGTGGGTGGAGGGGTAGCTCAGTACCTGCTACCTCAGCAAGGGGTCAATGGTCTGAGAACCAGCAGAGGTTTGGGTTTTTGATCTAATAATTGTAGTGGAGAAATCAGGTTGCTGAGGTGGGAGTGACAGCAGAGACTCTGGAACAGAAGGCTGAAGGTGAGGATCTATTGGATAAGCATAGTTCAGGATGTGAGCGAAGAAGGGAAAAGGCCTTCACATAGTGGAATCTCCTTTCACCCTTTTGAGCACTAGCAGAAGTTAAAAAGGTCATGCAGGATTTGAGGATCTAGAATCCCCTCTGGTGGCCATCAGTTTTTGTTATCTAATTCGTAATATGGCCAATGCTGTCTACTGAATTTAATGCAGGGTTTGGGTTCCATCAGGCAGCCCCTGTACGCTAACATCCCCATGACTTACAGAAGAAGTCGGCTTTTCCCCCACACAGCCATGGCTGTTTTTGGCTTTGACAGTCGGCCGGGTAAACACAGTAATCTAGGCTAGCCAACCTGCATCTGGCTCGTGTGTCCCTACATCCATAATATTTGTTTCCATTATCTATGGTAAGGAAGGGATTTAATGGAATTTTAGTGGGATCCTCTTCATCAGGGATATCCCATTAGGAAAGACTTATAGCCAGCTGACAAATGTCTGGGTGGAGAGATGGTCACCAGGTCCCTAAGTGGGCTGCATGCAAGATAGATTATACTTCTTTTCCAGTAGAATTTGTGATCAGCCATCGCTGCTGAACGGGCTGATGAGGGTTAGGACTACTTGTGGCCAAGGGGAGAGTCTATAGGCTTATCCACACGGTGAATATGCAATTTGAAAGTGTTACCAGTCTTTTCCAGTTTCCAGCCAGAGTGTGGACAGGGCGCAGGCTTGAGATGAGAGGCATGGATCCAGGAAGTGATTCCGTTTACCTTTACCACTATAGATGTTATAAGTAGCACCTGGTATGGTCCTTTCCAGTGGGGTTCCAGGGATGACACCTGATATCATCTTACGTAGATGAAGTCTCTTACTTGATATCCATGTGGAGTCCCCTCGTCCCCAGTTTGGTAGGGAGTGGCCAGCTGTTTCCAAAGGTATCACTGAGATCTTTCAAGAGCTTTAAGTCTGTCAAACAAGGGGGTGTGAAAGGGATCGTTAGGTCTTAGAGTTGGGCTTTGGTCCGTTACTGGAAGAGAGGCACCCTAGATATTCACAGGGGGTGTGGTTACTCAAAGAAACAGAGGGCATATTTCTTGCACGAAACATTGTATAAGGCATGAGCATAGTCCAATCATTTATGCTGGTCTCTAAGCTTAATTTCGTTGAGGTCTCTTTAATGGTTCTATTTATTCTTTCTACCTGTCCTGAACTCTAGGGTCTGTAAGCACAATTAAACTTCCAATGAATCCCCAGGTTCCTGGCTAACCCCTGACTTACTTGGGCCATGAACGCCGGTGCATTATCAGACCGTATTACCTTTGGCAGGCCGTATCTTTGAAAAATGTCTTTCAGGATCTGCTTGACCACCATTAGCACTGTTTCTTTTTTTTTTTTCTTTTAGTGGGGAAGGCTTCAATCCATCCTAAAAATGTATCTACAAAGACTAGAAGATATTTATGTCCATACCTTGCTGGCTTAATTTCAGTAAAGTCAACTGCCCAGAATTGTCCTGGTCTGGTTCCTCGTAGGTGCTTTCCTGCAGGAAGCTTGGAAGGGTAAGAATTTACCAATTGATGGACTCGACAGGCTTTTTTTACCCATTCAGTTATTTCTTTTTGCTGTGAGTCAGTTAGTGGAAAACTCTGTTCTTGATACTTCAGAAATACCTGCAGTTTCTTTGAACCAAGGTGAGTGAGTTGATGTGCATTTTCTACTGACATATTTAGAGCTGTGACTATAGGAGTTTTTACTGAAGGATTTAGAAATTCCACTTGGGGGCCTTCAGGGTTAAAAGTTATTTTGGACCGGAACTTGGTGAGCAGATCTCTGCCCATCAATGGGGCTAGGAATTCTGGGATTACTAGGAAGGAGTGATGGATTTTTCCTTTCCCCAGTTCCATGATCCTCTTAGTTGTCCAAGCCCGATATTTACTGTCATTAGCCCCTTGAACTAGAGACCTTTTATTTGATAGAGGGCCCAATGTGACATTAGGGGTGAGTATATTGCCCCTTTATCCACTTCAAAGATTACTGGGGTCCCCTCCACTTCAAAAGTTACCCTGAACTCGGGGAGGGGATCTGAGCCCCGACTTTCATACTCATCCTCCAGAGTCAGAATGGCTGACTGGCATGGCTGTCCCTTTCTAGGGCACTCTTTGGCCCAGTGTCCTTTTTTTTTTACAGTTGGTACATTGATCTGAGGCCAGGGGTGGCCTCTGGCATGGGACCAGGTATCCCTTCCTGTCTCCCTGTTTCTTAATTTCTGGCCCTTTTGTTGTTGTGACCAGGACCTTAGTCAACGCCTTAGTCTGTCTTTTGTTTCTTTTATCCTCACTTTGCTTCTTTCTCTTCCTCAGTTTCTCTCTTAAGGTATATTTTCTTGGCTTCTCTGACTAAATCTCTCAAAGTCATATCTTGTAATCCATCTAAGCATTGTGACTTTCTTTTAATATCCAGGGCAGCTTGCCCAATAAAGGCCATCATGACAGATGCCTTTTGATCCTCTGCCTGTGGATCGAAAGGAGTATATCTCCTACATGCCTCCATAATTCTCTCTAGAAACATAGAGGGAGATTCATCAGGCCTTTGAATAATCTCTATTACCTTGGCCAAATTAGTTGGTCGCCTAGTGGCCACTTGGAGCCCCACTATTAGAACCTGGCGATAAGTGGACAGATGCTTTCTAACTTCAATGTTGTTGGTGTCCCAGTTGGGTTGTTTCAAGGGAAAACCAGCTTTGATTAAGTTGGGAAGATGTGTCCGTCTCCAATCTGGTCGGAGGACATTTTTTTATAGCTTCCAGGAAGATTCTCTTTTGTTCCTCTGTCGTGAAGAGAGTCCCTAGGAATTGTTGACAGTCATCCCAAGTAGGCAGGTGTGAAAACATCAATGTCTCAACCAGACCTGTGAGCCCGATGGGGTCCTCGGAAAAAGGGGGATTGTTATTTTTCCAGTTATATAGGTCGGAAGAGGAGAAAGGCCAATATTTGTAGGCTTGCATTTTCCCCCCATGGCCTTCGTCAATCAATGGTCCGTAGGGACATAGGGGGAGCATCACAGGAGGTCCAGGGTTTTCAATCATTCGCCACCATCAAGTTCCCTTAGCTGGGCTAGCTTCCTCCTGCGGAGGAGGGGCTGTGTGTGCTGCGCGGGAGTTATCTGGAGGGTGCTGGGCCAGCTTAGATTCCTCCAATGGTAGAGAGGCTGAGTCAGCTGCAGGAGAATCACTTAGAGGGTGTTGGTGGTTGGGGGACGAGGGCAGGGTATAATACGGGAGAAGAGAGTCCAGTAGAGTCAAATCTTGTGACTCAGGGATTAAAAAGGGTGGAGGAGGAGGAGGAGCAGAGGGTTTGAGAGATCATGGGGGAAGGAGTAGGAGCAGGGGAAGGGACAAAGAAAGGCTTCACCCATTGAGGAGGAGATTTGCAGAGGTCCTGCAAAGTTAAGATATATGGCTGTTGATCCGGATGGCTATGTGTGCCTGGGTGAAAGACAATATCTCTGACTTCTTAAATTAGTGGGAAATAGAAAGATCCTTCTAGGGGCCATCCAAATTCAAAGGTGGGCCATTCTGAGGCACAGAGATTCCGAAAGGTCCAACGTTTTACTAAAAAAGAAAGATTCTGAGCCCTTAAGCGAACTTTGGTCCAGTGATCAAGGGTAAGGGACAGGGGCATTGAAGTGCTGTGTCCCATAATGAAAGATACACAAAGAGTGAATGCAAGACACACGACACAGACAAGACAAGACAATAAAGACATTCAATGGACATCCAAAACTGAGACCAGGACTGAGTAGCCAGCAAAACCCAATGGCCTGGCAATTCCGAATCCGATACAAAATATTACTGAGTCGAGGAGACTATTGTTCCTCGATTTCCCGAGTCTTTGGGAAGTCCCCCAGGGACGTGGCCTGCGGCTCTGTGACACGTCTGTCAGCCACCATCGGAGAGAACTCACGCTCTTCATCGACAGCCATTTTGCCAAGCCCTAACCTTAACACTGAAACAAGAAAGAGGGGCCTTACTTAACCCGAGAGGAACCCGTTAGGGTCTTTTGTCCGCCGCTGCCAAAACTCGGTGGAATGTCCATATGTAAAGGTTGGGCGAGCATGGAAGGAAGAGACCACTAACAGACTGTCTTATCCAACAGCAAAGGGTTTATTCTGGGTCCAGCATGCTGGGGCTCGGAGCTCACTTGAATAGATCAGAGAGCCCTGAGAACAGTTTAAGCAGAACATATATATTTTCCTTGGAGAGGGCAGGGAGGGAAGTTTACTGATGGTTCAGGGCGAGTGGTCGATTTGCGTGCAACCGGGTGAGGGAGTACATTCTACACTTTGGCACTTGGGGACAGCACATTCTGGGAACAAGATTAGCAAACAGTTCTCAAGATTTTAACAGTGTTTTGTTAAGCATACAGAAAAACAGGAAGTGACAAGTACCTATTTTATTAACCTTTCACTACCGACTATCCTTTTTGACTGAATGTTCTCTTCTACATTCTATGATCCAAAGTACAAGGTCTTATGCCATTGTATATCAATTTATTCAAAGCTAAGTATCCCAATCAAGGGCCCAGTGCCCTTCTGGGCTTCAAATGTTACTTAGATTTCTGTTTTTATACATATATTTCACCTATATATTTTTATACATATTGCAGGTTCCCAATACCATTATTTATTCAGCATAATGATTCCAAACCCAAATCAAACATGTTATTAACCCTAACCATACATGGTTCCCTCAATCTAACTTTACAGAAGAGCAGGGACAGAGTTGGTCTTACAATACAGGAATATAGGGAATCTTCCACCTGCTGATAACCTCAAAGGTCCATGCAGATATAATCTCTGGAGAAGATGTAGGCAACTCTGAAAGACCTGAGAGTGCAAAAGTCATATTCCATGGAAAACAACCTGGTCAGGGTGAAGTGTTCTGTCTGAATCAGCCTCTCCATTCTTAATGTAGAGAAGATGGACCAAATGAGACCTGTGCGGAGAGCTGCTCCTGGGTGCCTATGGGTGATATACCATTCTAACTTGTGAAAGTGTCACAGGAAGCAGGGGCAGCCTCCATCTCATGGGAAGCTTGGAAGCAACTCTTAGGACAGATTGGTTGCCAAGGCAGTGAACTCATTCAGTTTCTGACGGAAGTGACCTCACCTCACTTCCTTGGTGATGGAACTCTGTGAACTTGGGATCCAGGAAGCCAGTCAAACATTGACAGTCCCAGTCCCAGTCTCAGTGGTTATACTTTTTGAATTTCCCAACGACAGAGTCAGTCTTTCTTGGTACCTACTAATGTTAGGATGGCCAAATGGCAGGAAAACTCTGAAGAGGGGCCTTTCCTGAGAAAACAGGTAGTGGCTCACCGCTGGCTCCTGACAACTTCAGAGAGTTGGCAAAGGACACAAAATCTGAGACAGGACAGACCATTTCGGGGGAACGTAGAATGGCCCACAGTCAGAGGACACTCCAAATAGTCACAACCTACTTGGAGGAAAGAGGTGCCTTTGTGGGTGTGGGTGTGGGTTTGTGGTTTTGGCTCATGTTCTGAGAAGAGGTAGGAAATGAGGTTTGTTTGGTTTGGGGTGAATTGTTTCTAGTAAGTCATTTGACAAGGCGAGTGTTTCTGTGTCGCTGTATCCCGCTGTGTCCGTTATTGTAGATATTAGAAAAGAGAAAGCATCAATGGATGTGTCCTGTCTTTTAGAAAGCTTACCAGCATTCATGCTGCCCAATTTATAAATGGAATGCGGCTTGCCATAATGATGGGCAACACCTACGATCTTCCTTAGTTCCTGTTTTCTTTCTGAAATCTGGCCACTCTCCATAATAGGCTCATGTACCACCTCCATGCTCTGTGACATGGCCATGTACTGAATAACTGAAGTGAATTGCGAGCATCTCAGAAAACTCACATACCTGTTTAACCTGTAAAGTCTCATTGGAGAAACCCTGCTTTGGGCCTTTTGCTTACCTATTGTTCTGTTTCCCTGAATGTCAGGAAGGTCTTTGCCTCAGGACAACGCTTTGCGAAGTCTAAAGAAAACCTTTTTCAAATAAAAATGAATGGGCATCAGCTGTGGCTCTTTGCTTAATTGCTTTGCAAAGAGATGTGTATGAATCAGCGTCTTGGCCCTGTGTTAGGCTGTAGCTTAGATTCTCAGCAACTGATGGATCTAAAGAAAGATCCCATGTGTGCATCCAAAACCAAAATAGCAAAAGAGCAGTCATTGTGGATGAAGTCTTTCGCCTTCCTCTGTAAGGTTTCTGACATCAATCAAGTGAGAATAGGGATCCTTTAGGTCAAATGAGTTCTTCAGTTCCCTGCAGAGGCTAGCCCATAGGTGGTTGGGTTTTCTCATGACTCCTATTCATATAAAGAATTTAAACCCCACAGTCAGTAGTTCTCAAATTTGAGAAGTGGATCAGTATTAACGGCAGGTCTATTTGATCACTCCTGGTTCACAGGAAGGGTGTCCAGGTCACTCAGAATTTAGGTAAATGAGGGGCAAGAAAGCATATTTTGACACTCTCTTGGGCTGCATTCCTCATGAAAATCTCCAATCAGAGGTTATGATGAGTGTCTATATGGAAGAAGATGAGGGCCATGTGGGAGTGTTTTGGATTTAATTGTGGTTATTTTTGTGGCAGTTGGAAGGGATGACTGAGTCCACCTGGGTTTGAACTCTGGTGTGATTCCCCTTAGAGGCTGAGTACAGGAACTGAACTTAGAGAAGTATTGCCATGAATTGTGTTGGGATTTTAGAAGACCAAGCATGAGAGTCACCCTTGGAAACTGAGATCTAGGCCCAGGGTGGCTTTCCAGAGACCACTGGGAATCTCAGGCTTGATATCACATGATTTTATTCTTAACGACTTGGCAGTCTTAGTTGAGAGTCAAAACACACATGGACGTTACATTGTAGACCTCAATGGGCCTGGATTTATGTGACATTTTGGCCAATCTTTGGGAAACCTTGCCAGTGAGAGTTCTCCAGAACTTCATTTGAAATGAACTTCCACAACATTTAATGGTCCCTGAATGAATTGAAACCCACATGCTGCCAACTTCATCCTTGAAAAATTGCTAGATAAATACTATGAAATTTTTGAAATTCCCATTTCCAGATGGCACTGGAGAAACTTTGGTTGTCCTGTTGCTGAACATGATTATTCAGGACAGTGACTTGATTGACTGAGTTTCATGAAAATGGTGTATAACAGAGATTCCAGGAAGTTGGACCCTGCAGAGTAGTGCACCTAGTGCAGTGAAGGGCAGGTGTGTGATAAAAAAAAAATCTGTGGTGGGGCCATGTGGATCTGCCATTGTCTTCCAATTGGCTTGTGACTGACATGGTGCAGCCAGCAGACGCTTCTATGTAAAGGTATCTTTTTATATGGAGAGGTTTCAGGCCAATGTTCAGAATCCGGTTGCTATGGTCAAGGAGGCAAGCTATGTGGAAGAGAAGCCTGGTTGGTACATTCTTCTGCAGGCCCTGACCCACCACAGGTGACAGAACTCCCTCCAGCACTGTGTCCCAGGTGAATTCCTTGTATTTCTTGAAGCAAATACGAAACTCCCAGTGCAGCAGCAAGAAACACCAGAAAACTGGAGGATGACCAAATGGCTTCAGAGTCCACAAGAGTAGACAATTAGTCCCCAGTGGCCACAGTTTACCTACAAACAGAAAATTAAAGACAGCTTCCTCATGTTTATTGGAAAATAAGAAATCATGTATTCCAGGTCACATAGAAGCATACCCAGATTTGATTGTCTCACTACAAAGGAAGCTAAATCTCCTGACTACAACACATATTTCAAGTGCCCAACCTCAGAGGCAGTTCCTCAAGAAGTCTTTAGTCCAGCAGAGCTCCATGTTTGTGGAGTGTTTACCCTGTCCCTTACTTTTGGAATCTCCTCTACCACCTCCAAGTTTGTGAACTCGTGAGCATATTTGATTCCAGATATGTATTCACAGATTTTCTAACTCTTCTCCTCTAATTGTGTCTAACTTGGGGCCAAGGTAATCTCAAGGCATTGTTATGCATGAGAGTGGGAAGATACTTTTGTAGCATATATTTGCATAAACATTGGAATCATTTTCCAAATGATTCCAAATCCCTGACACAAACCCATGCCAACTAGACTCTGACTACTAATTCTAATATGATGGAGAAAATTAACCCAAACAGAATAGAAATACAAGCAGTTCAGAGGACGAATGGTGTATCATTGGAATTGCCTTTTGCTTTATATAGGGTAGGAGTTATAAATCTAGTCAATTTTTTGTTGAAATGGTTCTCCATGTGTTTTTCAAGTTAACAAATATGTGAATTCCTGTCTACCTTTCTCTGTACCCTATTCAGCGCATGTATTTTTATATGCACATATAGAATCCTACCTGGTACCACACGTACATTCTTGTGAGGTGGCTCACTTGGCAGACACAAATTGTGAAAAGAGATCACTCCTACTAAACGCTGTTGAAACTGAAAATTCAAACTATTGATGAGCTTCCTAGTACAATAAAATTATACATGAATCCATGTTCAGTAAAACGAATTTATCTGGATCTGTGGATGACATATATTTCGTGGTGAATTTCAATTGGCTTATATTGCTACTTTTTAATGTCTGTTTGTGTGCGTGCCTGTGTGTGTGTGTGTGTGTGTTTATATATATATACACACACACACTCTACAGATTTTTCAAAATATGAAATATATGTGTCTTATTATACACTCCATATATTCATTCATATTCATGTATGTGGATTAACAATCAACTTTTCACAAGATTATTCTGAGAAATATTCATCCACCTGAACTACATATTTGATTCCTAGTACTGAAAACTAACAGTAAATGGTGCATACAAATCCTAATATCTCTGCAGTAACTGACACAGTTTTATATCAATGCAAGTAGATTCCTATGGGACGTGATGTGTATTTTGTCTTTCATTTTTATTCAATACTGGTACATTACTTTTTCTTCAGTTAATGCACATGGTAGTATATATATTTAATCCACTAGTTCAGAAATTTATAGGCATTTTGTCTTACTTTCCATCACTTCCTAATTCAGAAAACATGTTTTCCACAGGGTTTCTTGACTGGTCTTTTCATGAGACTTCTTTCACAAAATGCAAAGGTCACACTTATGTTTGTACCGAAGTCTAAATGGAAAGTGAGTATGGATTACTAAAAACATCTATGTCCAGGTTGCCTAATGCTATCAAATGTCAATCCTATTGGTGACTACATATTTGTTTCTTCCTAAAATTATATATTCAACCTCAACACTGTTGAAAATGCCTGATCCTATCACTTACTTTATACTTTGCCTGATTTCCTAATGTCTCTATTGATATATGGTTTCCTACATATTTTCCAGAGTTCATCAATGTGACTGGCTCTTCACATGTACTGATATTTACATTCATTCTCTACCCGAAACCCTACTGTTAAAGAACGTTTGGTTCAAATCCTATACTCACTCTGCTTTCTAAACCTACTGAATATCTTCCTAATCCTACTGACTATCCTTTTGACTGGATGTTCTTTTCGACATTCAATCATCCAAGGTACAAGGTCCTATGCCATTGTATATCAATTTATCTGAGACATCTGTGCAGAATATAATTCAAAGCTGAGTATCCCAATCAAGGGCCCAATGCACTTCTGGGTTTCAAATCTTACCTAGATTTCTGTGTTCATACTTATATTTCACCTATATATTCTTGTAAATATCGCAGGTTCCCAAAACCATTATTCATCGCACAGAATGATTCCTAACCCAAATCAAACCTGTTATTAACCCTAAGCATACACTGTTCCATCAATCTATCTTTACAATAGAGCAGGGACAGAGTTGGTCTTACAATACAGGAATTTAGGGTATCTTCCACCTGCTGAAAACTCAAAGGTCCATGCAGAAATGATCCCTGGAGAAGACTTAGGCAGCTATGAAGGACCTGAGAGCGCAAAATCATCTTCCATGGCAAAAAAACCGGTCAGGATGAAGTATTGTGTCTGAATCAGTCGCTCTGTTCTTAATGTAGAGAAGATGGACAAAACCAGGCCTGTGTGGAGAGCTGTTCCATGGTGCCTGTGGTTGATATACCATTCTAACTTATGACTGAGTCAGAGAAAGTAGGGGCAGCCTCCATCTCATGGGACCTTTGTAAACAACTGTTAGGACAAAGTGGTTGCCAAGGTATTGACCTCATTCAATTCCTGAAGGAAGTGACCTACCTCACTTCCTTGGTGACACAACTCTCTGAACTTGGGATCCAGGAAGCCAGGCACCCAGAGCCAGTGCCAGTCCCATTCCCAGTGGGCACACTTGTTTCAATTTTCCAAGGACAGAGTCAGTCTTTCTTGGTACCTCCTGATGTGAGGATGACCAAATGCCAGGAGAACTCTGAAGAGGGGCCTTTCCTGAGAAAGCAGGTAGTGGCTCATTGCTGGCTCCTGACAACTTAACAGAGTTGGCAAAAGGGACCTGATCTGATACAGAACAGGCCATTTGGGGGGAACATAGTATGGTCCACCAGTCAGAGGACACTCCGGATAGTCACAGACCTAGTTGTGGGAATGAGGTGCCTTAGTGGGTGTGGGTGTGAGTTCGTGGTTTTGTCTCATGTTCTGAGAATAGGTAGCAAAGGTGGTTTGTTTGGTTTGGAGTCGACTGTTTCTAGTAAGTCGTTTGAGAAGGCGAGTTTTTCTATTTCTGTGTATCCACTGTGTCCGTGGTTGTAGTTATTAGAAAAGCCAATACATCAATGGAGGTGTCCTGACTAGTAGGAAGCTTCCAGGCATTTATTCTGCCCTTTTTATGAATGGACTGCAGCTTGCCTTATGGATAGACAACACCTACTATCTTCCCAAGTTCCTGTTCACCTCCTGATTTCTGGCCTCTCTCCAGAATAGGCTCATGGTTTTGTGTCCAAGATATGTACCACCTCCAAACTCTGTGACATAGCCATATACTGGATAGCTGAATGGAATGGGAACATCTCAGAAACCTCAGAGATCAGTGTAACCAGAAAAGTCTCAGTGGAGAAACCCTGCTTTGGGCAATTTGCTTACCTATGGTTCCCTTGCCCTGAATGTTAGGAATGTCTTTGCCTCTGGCCACCCGTTTGTGGAGCCTGAAGAAAACAGTTTTCAAATTGAAATGAATGGGCATCACCTGTGGCTCTTTGCTTAATTACTTTGGAAAGGGATGTGTCTGAATCAGCCTCTTGGCCCTGTGTGAGGTTGTGGCTTTGATTCTCAGAACCTGATAGATCTAAAGAAAAATCCCATGTGTGCATCCAAAACCAAAATTGCCAAAAGAGCAGTCATTGCTGATGAAGTCTTTCACCTCCCTCTGTAAGTTTTTTGACCTCTATCAAGTGAGAATAGGAAAGATACACCAAGTCAATTGATGGCTCCTATTGGAAAAATTCTATCACTGATGACAGCATCAGCATAAGTACCCCAACACTACGACAATTCGCTGCAGCAGCAGATAGTTCACAATGCATACAAGTGAGTTCACAATGCATACAAGTGATACATAATCCAGGCAAGTTCTGCAAGCAGTTCAGTGATGGCTATTGCAGAATCTGTAGATTGGTTTTATCTTTGTCTTCACTGGCACTGGGATGAAAATAGAAATTCTGGCAGTAATGGCTAAAGAAAAAATTATGTAACATTCCTGAGGGCACTAAAAGAAAACAATTTTCTTAACAATTTACATTATCTTGAAGAGAATAATTAAATATATGAAAAGGAAAAGTGAAAGTAAACAAGCACGTCTGTTAACCTCCTATTTTTTCACATATTAAGACAATCCTGAACAGTTGTTTTCCCAATTTAAATTAAACAATTTAATTCACGTGAATAAAAAAAAAATGGATATATTATTTCATTAGCACTCATCATATGTGATATATGGACATACGCACATTCAAATATATAACACAAAACACAAGTGTGCACACATAATAAATACATACAACACATAATATAATAGTAAAGGCCTTATAACTTTTTACATGTGAAATCATCATTGCAATGTTTAAAAACTCTATAGTCAAAAAATAGAACTGATAAGCAAAACATTATCCTAGGTCTGTATGAGCTCAAAAAAAACAAAAGAGAACTTCATGATGTGGGAAAGGGCAATAATAAAATAGATATTGAAAAAAGCATCCCTTTTCTGTCGCAGATGTAAGGATAGCCAAACTGGAGTTTTCGATATCAGCTGTTATGGATTTGAGCCAAATCATCTTATTTTGGTCTATTGAAAGCGCTTCAGTTAATCTCTCTGGAATCCAAACCGGCTGCTGTTCTCCTTTTGGAAACACATAAACAGACCCCCGACTCCAGGCAATCACTGGGTCGGGACCTTAGTTAATCTCTCTGGAATCCAAATCGGCTGCTGTTCTTCCTGTGGAAACCCAAAAACAGACCTCCAACTCCAGAAAATTAGTGGGTCAGGACCTTACCATTTTCCTGTTAGAATATCCTTCCAAAGTACCTCGGGCTTATACACATTTTTTGGACACTTATGCCTTTCTGCAGCACTAAGTCCTGAAAATCCAAATTTAAAAAGTTTAGATTAAAAAGGGTTATTTTAATTTTATCTTTGGGGAATTTATATTCCTTCCCAATTCTGTCTTCTTACTTTAATGAGTACATTTTAATAGTGTGATGTGCTCTTTCAACTATGGCTTGTCCCTGTGGATTGTATGGGTTTCCTGTTATATGAGTAATGCCAAATGATGAGCAAAATGGTTTAAAAGAGGTAGAAGTATAACCGGGGGCATTATCTGTTTTTTACTGTTTTGGAATGACCACAGTGGCAAAATTTTGTAAGCAATGAGCTATAACATCTTTAGTTTTTTTTTCCCCCATGAAGGGAGCCCATCAAAAATCCAGAAGAAGTATCAACTGTAACATGCAAATATTTTACTTTTCCAAATTCTGGCAAGTGTGTGACTTCCATCTGCTATATATGGTAAGGTATCAATCCTCTAGGATTGACTCTAAGATTAAAATGTGGTAAAATGGACACACAATTTTGACATTGTTTTATTATTTGTCTAGCTTGCTCCTTAGTTATTTTAAAATGCTTTTGTAAAGTATTAGCATTGATATGGAACTTTTCATGAAAATTTATAGCTTCTTCTAGTGTAGAGAAAATATGTATGTATGTCATGTGTAGTTTTACCTGCTAAATCATTGCCCAAACTAAGGGCTCCAGGCAATCCTGTATGTGCCAAGATATGTCCTATTAATAATGGATCTTTTCTGTCCCAGATTAGACTTTGTATACTGGAAAGCAAAGAGAAAACAGTAGAGGAAGGGGAAATCCTACCAGCATCTTCAAGGGATACTATAGCATTAACTATATACTGACTATTGGAAAATAAATTAAACACAGAATCTTTAAACATCACAAAAGCTTATAATACTGCATTAAGCTCTACCTTTTGAGCTGATTGTTGGGGTGCTAAAAATGTAAAAATTTGATCAGGTGTAACTATTGCTGCTGTACCATTATTTGACCCATCAGTGAATATATTTGGAGCATTCATGATAGGTGTTTTCTTGTAATTTTTGGAAAAATTACAGGATGCAATGACCCAAAAGACAATAAAAGATTAGATGGTAAGTGGTTATCAAATGAAACATTAGATTTACACAGGATTATTGCCCAAGTATTTAACTCATTAGCTAATTCATCAATTTGATTCATAGTGTATGGAGTAATAATTTTATTGGGAGAAATTCCAAACACTCCCTTTGCTGCTTTTATTCCTATTAGTATTAATTGTCCCTAAGCCTCAGGATACCTAGTAATAATAGTGTTAGAAGAATAAGATAAATGTATCCATAATAATGGACCTTCTTGCCAAAATACTCCTGTAGGAATATTTTTTTGTTGGTAGCACAATGAATAATAGAGGCATTATTTTATCAAATCTATCCAAATGCATATTTTCCATATATGTTTCAATGATTTTTAATGCCTTTCTTGCTTCAGGCATTAACATTCTGGGTGAATTTGGATCAGATGGACCTTTTAGGATATCAAATATAGGTCCCAACTCTCCTGTTGGTATACCTAGATAAGGCCTTATCCAATTAATGTCTCCTAATAACTTTTGAAAGTCATTAATTGATTTGAGTTGATCTACTCGTATTTGAATTTTTGGTGGACTGACCATGGTTGAGGATAATAGAACTCCTAAATAATTAATTGGAAAATTTAATTGTACTTTATCAATTGATATCCCTAGATTATAATTTTTTAATAAGTTTGTAAGTGTGGCATAACATTCTAGCAATGGGTTTTTAACTTGTGTGCTAATAACACATCATCCATATTGTGAAATATTTGTAGTTCAGGATTTTGATTTCTAAGTGGCTGGATTACTTTGTTAACATAAATTTGACAAATAGTTGGGCTGTTAGCCATCCCTTGAGGGAATACTTTCCACTCATACCTCTGATCAGGACCTTCATGATTCAGTGCAGGGATAGTAAATGCAAAACTTGGACTATCCTCAGGAAGAATTGGAAATAAAAAAAAAAAACAATCTTTAATATGTATAACTAAAACATACCAAGTTTTTGGCAAAGCAGACAATTGAGGAATCCTTGATTGAGCAGGTCCCAAAATAACCATCTCATTATTAATGGCTCTTAAATCTTCCAATAATCTCCATTTACCAGATTTCTTTTTGATGACAAAAATGAAAGTATAATGGGGAGATACAGAAGGTTGTATATGTTCTTCCGCTAATTGTTGTTTGACCAGGAACTGGGCTGCTTGTATCTTTTCTTTAGTCAGGGTCCACTGAAGAAGCCATACTGGTCTTTCTGATTTCCAAGTAATTTTTATTGTCTCAGTGGCCCTTTCTGAAAATCCAACCCATGTCTGTCTGTTGCTTGGTCTATTTGTATTGGTGCTGATATACCTTGATCTTGTTTTTCTAATCTTTTTCCTTTCCTAAAACCTTCTCTAGCCAAAATAGTGGGTGCATTTTGATTGATGTTATTTGTTAATGTCAAACCTAATTGATCTAGGACATCTCATCCCCATAAATTTACGGGAAGATGATCCAATACATATGGCTGTATAGTTCTTTCACATTCTTCAGGATCCTTCCAATCCAATGCCATTGCACTTCTATGGGGATTAGTTGCCACTCCTAGGTCTCAAAGTATTTTAGTGTACTGTTGTAATGGCCAATGTTTTGGCCATTCTTGATGAGAGACGATGCTAACATCTGCACTTGTATCAAGTAGCCCATTAAATTCATGTCCTTGAATATTTAGTTTTAGCCTGGGGCGAGAATCTAAATTTAAAGAAAGCATAACCAAATCTACACCTGTGGAGCCTAATCCCTTGGAACCTCTTTCTACAGCACGACTGGAAAATTTATCATGCAGACTGAGTATTATTAGTAACTGTGCTATTCTATCTCCTGGTGAAATTACTGATATGTCCTTTGGAGAACTGGGTATAATTTTATTTCACCTTCATAATCGGGATCAATTACCCAAGGACTTATCATAAGTCCTTTTAGATTAGAAGAGCTGCGTCCCAATAATAAGCCTACCGTTCCTTTGAGAAGAGGTCCTTTCACCCTGTGTGAATGATTTGAACCCCCATCTCTACAGTTAGTACTGATCTGACGGAGGTGCAGATATCTAACCCTGCGCTCCCTCTGATTTGTCTGATGAGGCGTCTGATGGACAATGTGTCCTGGGCACTACACTGTTGGGGTTGCTGGGTTCCTCCAGTGCTCTGTATATTTGTGGTTTTGGGCCCCAGAGCATTGGGCTCCCCTGTCCATTTTTTGGCAATGGAGCCCGATGCCTTTCTCCATGATATCGTGGATAAACAGCTAGTCCTTGTTCATTTTTGATAATGAAGTACCCTCTATGGTGGTTTGAGAACGGCATTCATTAGCCCAATGTCTCCCTCTACGGCATCGTGGGCAAATACCCACGTATTCTACTCCTTTGGTACCTATTTTTGTTAAACCCTCTTCCTATGGAGCAATTCCTTTTAAAATGTCCTGTTTGTTCACAATTGTAGCATGTTCCTGGTCTGGCATCTAAAGCCTGTTTTACTGCAGCTGCCACAAATTGCCCTTGTTCATTGATGTCTCTGGCATCTAAAGCCTGTTTTACTGCAGCTGCCATGACTTTCTCTTATTCATTAATGTCTTTACATAATTTAATATATGTGTTTAAATCTTCATGTTTCCATGGTCTAGTGATATCTCTGCACCAACGATTTGCTTGGTCATAAGCCAGTTTTTTATTAATGGCATTGCTTGTTCTGTATTCCCCAAAACTCTGATAGCTGTTTGAATAAGCCTATCTACAAATTCAGTGTAAGATTCATTAGCTCCTTGTATTACCTTAGATAATTGACCTTGTAAACCTCCATGTCGTTGTAAAGTCTTCCATGCCCTAACCGCCTCTGCAGCAATTTTTGCGTATACGCCAGGATCATATGCAATTGGTTGCTGCTGATCCTCATAAGGTCCCTTTCTAACAACATATGTAGATTTCTCTGAGGATAACCAGTTTCTGCATTACGCCTAGCCGTCTCCTTGCAAAATTCCTCATTGGCAACCTTCCATAAAAGGTATTGACCTCCATTTAGCACAGCTTTACACATATTAGCCCAATCTACTGGTGTCATATTCAAGTTGTTAATGGATTCGACCAAGCTTACAATGAAGGGTACTTGAGGACCATAGGTTGTTACAGCCCCTTTTAGCTGCTTCACTATTTTGAAATTTAAAGCATGGTGAATTCGCTGCCCTCCTACCTCAAAATCAGGGCATGTTCATACTTGAGATCCTGTCTCAGGATCCGAACTATCAACTGTGGGGTTTGGGGGCCTCCCAGCATATGGAGGTGGCCTTGTTATTTGGACATTTACATCCTCTGGTGATAGAAAGGTGTTAGTAACAGTCTCCTGTAGAGGAGGCGCTGTTGGTTGGACATTTACGCCCTCTAGTGATAGAAAGTTGTTAGTAGCAGTCTCCTTTTGTAACTTTGCCCCTGATGGCTTTTTCTGCCCTAAGCTTTGTTCTTCTATCTTTGTCTGAACTGAAGTCTTTGGACTAAGCAAACCAGATATGAACGTCCTCAATGGCAATGTGCCAACTGGCAGAGTCCCTGGGCTGTTTTTTTACCCCCTTTTAAATCTTCACCATGATGGTTCCATTATGGTATATTTAACAACTCCTTAAAAATCCATGGGCTACATTTTTGTATTGTATCAACGTATGCCCTGACTGTTCTTGACTTTACTGAGATGCCTCCTTCCTCTAACAATTTACTTAACACTCTTTCAGTTTGTTTTTTTACTAATTTCTGATCCCGTATTTCTACTATAATACAACCCAACAAGACGATGCCAAACAAAACCGAGACAGAATAAAATAAAAAGGGAACAACAAAAAGTCATTATAGCCTTTATATTCTACTGACATGTGCATCTGTCCTTTCTCCCTATCTGTTCCTCAGAAGTAAATAATTTTTTCTCAGATGTGAGGGGTTTTTCATCCATCTCACTCATCTCCATGGACAGGCAACAAAAGTGAAGCAAAACAAAAGAGGAATCTTAAATGGCTACCCATCCTCTCGCCCTTCGCTCAGGGGCGAGCAGTTTACCTTATCACTTACCCTCAGTGGCTCCCCGTGCAAGCCATAAAAATGCTGCAGTCTGGCTGGGCACGATTCAAGAGCCACTTTTCAAAAGAAACAAACTTTATTTTTAGAACCACACATGCCAAACAAAACAGCTCGTCAGGAAAAACCCTCAGAGCCCAACTGCCACCACTGGCTTCCTTGCAAAGTTTCTGTCACACCCACAAGCCTCTCCACCTCCCACAATCCTCCTGCTCTTGAGGCTATTTAGCTGGGTCAGGTGGGTGGAGCCAAAAAAGTCCCACAATGAGCAGCTCTGTGGTCTGAAAGGGCAGGGAAACTGCCCAATGAGCATCACCGCAGAGGAGCCAATCAGCTAGATGTTGCTGGGGCCGCTGTGAGCCAATAATCATCTGGCAGGGGAATGTTGCTGGTAGCTGGAAGTTTAATGGGGCCCCTTAAGCTGTGGCTTTCAACAAATTGGTGTCTCCTTTCTCTGTAGACTATTCAGCACGTGTATTTTTATATGCACATATAGAATCCTACCTGTTATCACACGTACATTTTTGTGAGGTTGCTGACTAGGCAGATACAAGTTATGAGAAGAGATCACTCCTCTTAAATACTGTTGGAATTGAAAATTCAACCTATGGGTGAGCTTGCTAGTAGAACAACATTATATATAGATCCATTTTCAGTGAAATCAATATTTTTGCACCTGTGGATGATACATATTTCATGATGAATTTCGATTGGCAAATATATTGCTAGTTTTAATGTCTGCCTGTGTGTGTGTGTGTGTGTGTGTGTGTGTGTGTATATATATATATATATATATATATATATATATATATATATACTCTCCAAATTTTTCAAAATATGAAATATATGAATCTTATTATACACTCCTTAAAATCATTCATATTTATGTATGTGGATTTATGATCAACTATTCACAAGATTATTCTCAGAAATATTCATCCACCTTAAATACAGATTTGTTTCCTAGTACTGAAGACTAACTTCAGTGAATGGTGCACACAAATCCTAATATTTCTACAGTAAAACCTAGTTCAACATCAATGCAAGCATTTTCCTATGGGACATGATGTGTATTTTGCAGTTCATTTTTATTAAACAGTGGTACATTACTATTTCTTCAGTTTATGCACATCATATGATATATATTTCATCCACAAGTTCACAAATTTATAGGCATTTGTTTCAATTTCAATCACCTCCTGCTTCAGAACACATATATTCCTCCAGGGTTCTTGACTGGTCTTGTCATGAGACTTCTTTCCAAACACATTATTTTTGATTTTCATAATCATATTTGAAGCAAAACTCACACACTCTTCATGATAAACCATAACCCTAATATTACCGTTAGATGTATAACTGGTTGTAATGAATGTATGAATATCAATTTAAGATTTCCAGTATATTTTCAGATATCAAATCAATCCACTATTTAAAGTTGGAACCAGTTATATTATTTATTCACAGTATGGTCTATTCATACATTATTTCTATATCCATTGACACAGGGTACTCCACTTTTTTCCCCCAATATTTATACGTCTTCAAAATATTGCCCCCAGTAATGGTGGAAGAAATGCTCATGTCACCTGATCTACATATAAATTTTAACACAGTAATATTCTGGACACAGAAAGCAAAAGTCACTCTTATGATTGTAGCAAAGCCTAAAAGAAAAGTGAGCATGGATTACTAAAAATATCCATGTCCCGGTTTCTTAATGCTGTAAAATGTAAATCCTATTGATAAATCCTATGTATTTGTTTCTTTCTAAGATTATATATTCAAACTCAACCCTGTTCAAAATGTCTAATCCTATCCCTCACTTTATACATTGCCTGATTTCTTAATGTCTCTATTGATATCTGGTTTCCTACATATTTTCCCCATTTCATCATTGTGTCTCACTCTTCACATGTGCTGATATTTACATTCACTCTCTTATTGAAAACCAATTGCTAAAAATCTTTTGTTCCAAATCCTATACTCATTGTTGTTTCTAAACCTAGAGAATATCGTCCTAAACCTACGGACTTTCCCTTTGGGACTGGATGTTCTCTTCAACTTTCAATCATCCAAGGTACAAGGTCCTATGTTATTGTATATCGATTTATCTGAGACATCTGTGCAGAACATAATTCAAAGATAAGTAACCCACTCAAGGGCCCAATGCCCATCTGAGCTTCAAATCCTGCCTAGATTTCTGTTTTCATACTTTTATTTTACCTATATATTCTTGTAAATATTGCAGATTCCCAGAACGAATATTCATCCTGCAGAATGATTCCTAACCCAAATCGAACGTGATATTAACCCTAACCATACACTGTTTCCTCAATCTAACTTTACAGAAGAGCAGGGACAGTGTGACCAGGAAAGTCTCAGTGGAGAAACCCTGCTTTGGGCCTTTTGCTTACCTATTTTTCTGTTGCCCTGAATGTCAGGAAGTTCTTGACCTCAGGCTAACCCTTTGTAAAGCCTGAAGAAAACAGTTTTCAAATGGAAATGAATGGGCATCACCTATGGCTCTTTGCTTAATTTCTTTGGAAAGGGATGTGTCTGAATCAGCCTCTTGGCCCTGTGTGAGGCTGTGACTTAGATTCTCAGCACCTGATGGATCTAAAGAAAGATCCCATGTGTGCATCCAAAACCAAAATGGCAAAAAGTTCACTCATTTTGGATGAAGTATCTTCCCTTCCTCTATTAGATTCCTGACCTCCATCAATTGAGAATAGGGATTTTTTGGGTCATATGAGTTCTTCAATCCCTAAAGAGGTGCTTGGGTTTCTCATGATTCCAATTCACATAAAGAATCTGTACCTATCAATCAGAAGTAGTCAGTCAATATTGCTCCCAGAAATGGTGGAAGAAATACTCATGTCACCTGATCTTCATATACATTTATTCACAGAAATATACTGGACACTAAATTCAAAGTTCACATTTATGATTGTACCAAAGCCAAAATGGAAAATTAACATGGATTACTAAAATCATCCATGTCCAAGATTACTTATGCTCTCAAATGTCAATCCTATTGATGACTACATATTTGTTTCTTCCTAAGATTGCATATTCAAACTCAACCCTTTGAAAATGTCTAAGCCGATCTCTCACTTTTTACTTTGCCTGATTTCATAATGTCCCTATTGATATCTGCTTACCTACATATTTTTCCCACTTCATCACTGTGACAGACTCTTCACATGTGCTGACATTTAAATTCATTTTCTAACCGAAACCCTATTGCTAAAGAAATTTTGTTCCAAATCATACACTCACCCTTTTTTCTATACCTACCTACTATCTTCCTATTCATACTGACTATCCCTTTTTGACTGGATGTTCCCTTCTACATTCAATCATCCAAGGTACAAGGTCCCATGCCATTGTATATTGATTTATCTGAGACATCTGTGCATAATGTAATTCAATGCTAAGTATCACAATCAAGGGCCCAATGCCCTTCTGGGCTTCCAATCTTACTTGGATTTCTGTTTTCATACACACTGTTCACCTCTATATTCTTATAAATTTCGCAGGTTGCCAATACCATTATTCATCCACAAAATGATTCCTAACCCAAATTGAACCTGTTATTAACCCTAAACATACATTGTTCCCTCAATCTTACTTTACAGAAGAGCAGGGACAGAGGTGGTCTTATAATACTGGAATGTAGGGATCCTCTACCTGCTGAGAACTTCAAAGATCCATGCTGAAAGGATCCCTGGAGAATATGTAGGCAGTTATGAAGGACCTGAGAGAGCACAAGTCATCTCCCATGGCAAACAACCTGGTCAGGATGAAGGGTTGTGTCTTAATCAGCCTCTCTCTTCTTAATGTAGAGAAGATGGACCAAATCAGGCCTGTATGGAGAGCTGTTCCCAGGTGCCTATGGTTGATATACCATTTTAACTTGTGAAATTGTCACATTAAGTAGGGGAAGCCTCCATCTCATGGGACCCTTGGAAGCAACTGTTAGGACAAAGTGGTTGCCAAGGCAGTGACTTCATTCAGATCCTGAAGGAAGTAACCTCACCTCACTTCCTCAGTGATGGAAATTGACATCCAGGAAGCCAAGCACACAGAGCCTGTCCCAGTCCCACTCCCAGTGGTGTCACTAGTTTTGAATTACCAAGGACAGAGTCAGTCTATCTTGGTACCTACAGATGTGAGAATGGCCATATGCCAGGAAAGCTCTGAAGAGCGGGCTTGTATGAGAAAAGAGATAGTGGCTCACCATTGGCTTCTGACAAGTCTCAGTGAAGAAACCCTGCTTTGGTACTTTTAATTACCTATTGTTCTGTTGCTCTGAATGTCAGGAAGTTTTTTGCCTCAGGCCACCCCTTTGGGAAGCCTGAAGAAAAGAGTTTTCAAATGGAAATGAATGGGCATCATCTGTGGCTCCTTGCTTAATTGCTTTGGAAAGGGATGTGTCTGAATCAGCCTCTTGGCCCTGTGTGAGGCTACGGCTTAGATTCTCAGCACCTAATGGATCTAAAGAAACATCCCACGTTTGCATCCAAAACCAAAAGAGCCAAAAGAGCAGTCATTGTGGATGAAGTCTCTCACCTTCCTCTGTAAGGTTCCTGACGTCCATCTATGAGAACAGGGATCCTTTGGGTCCAATGAGTTCTTCAAAGCCCTGCAGAGACTAGACCATACGTTCATAGGTTTCTCATGACTCCAATTAACATAAAGAATCTAAACCCCACAGTCATTAGGCCTCAAAATGGAGAAGCAGAGCAGTATTAAGGGCAGGCCTCTTTGATCACTCCTGGTTCACAGGAAGGGTGTCCCAGCCACACTGACTTTAGGCAAATGGGGGCAAGGGACCTTATTTTGGATACTGTCTTTGGCTGTGCCCCTCATGAAAAACTACAGCCTGAGGTTATGATGAGTGTCTATATGAAAGAAGATGAGGGCCATGTGGAAGTGTTTTGCTTTTAATTGTCGTCATTTTTGTGGCTGTTGGAAAAGATGATGGGTCCACCTGGTCTTGAACACTGGTGTGATTCCCCTTAGAGACTGAGTTATGGAATGTACCTCAAAGAAGTATTGCCATGTATTGTTTTGGGATTTTAGGATGCCACGCATGAGAGTTGCCCTTGGAAACTGAGATCTAGGCCCAGGGTGGCTTTCCACAGAGCACTGGGAATCTCAGGAAGAATATCACATGATTTTATTCTTAAAGAATTGGCAGCCATAGTTGCAAGTCAAAACACAAATGGACCACACATTGTAGACCTCAAACGCCTGGCTTAATGTGACCTTTTTGCCTGTCTTTGGGAAGCCTTGCCTGTTAGAATTCTCCAGAGCTTTTATTGAAATGAGCTTCCTCTCCATTTAATGGTTCCTGAATGAATTGAAACCCACAGTGCCTCCAACTTCATCCTTGAGAAATGCCTGATAAAAAACATGAAATTTTTGAAATTCCCATGACCACTTCGCACTGTAGAATCTTTGGATGTCCTATTGATGATCACGAGTGTACCAGACAGTGCCTGATTGACTGGGTTTCATGAAAATGGTGTAGAACAGAGATGGCAGTAATTTGGAGCCTGCTGAGTAGTTGGCCTAGAAAAGTGGTGTGAAGGTGTGTGTTAAAACATCTGTGGTTGGGTGATGTGGATCTGCCATTGGCTTTCAAATGGTTTGTGACTGACATGGTGCAGCCCCCAGACCCTTGTATGTAAAGGCATGTTGTTATATGGAGAGGTTTCAGTGCAATGTTTAGAATCAGACTGCTAAGGTGAAGGGGTCAAGCTATGTGGGATAGAAGCCTGATTGGTGCATTCTCCTGCAGACCCTTACCCACCACATGTGACAGAACTCTTTTCAGTACTGTGTCCCAGTTGAACTCTTCGTATTTCATGAAGCAAATACCAAACTTCCAGTGCAGCTGCAAGAAACACAACAAAAAGTGGAGGATGAGCAAATGGCTTCCAAACTGGAAGACACTTAGCCCCCAGTGACAACAGTTTACCTACAAAAAGAGAATTCAGCACTGCTGCCTCATGTCCTTTGGAAAATAAGAAACCATGTCCTCCAGGTAACATACATGCAGACCCAGCTTAATGGTCTCACTACAAAGGGAGCTAAAGCTCCTGACAACAACATATATTTCAAGTGCCCAACCTCAGAGGCAGTTTCTCAAGAAGTCTTTAGTCCAGCAGAGCTCCATGTTTGTGGAGTTTTACCCTCTCCCTTACATTTGGAAACTCCTCTACCACCTCCAAAGTTGTGAACTCCTGAGCATTTTCCATTCTTGATGTGTATTCACAGATTTTCTAACTCTTCTCCCCTAATTGTGTCTTAGTTGGGGTGAAGGTAATGTCAAGGAATTGTTCTGAATGAGAGTGTGAAGATTTTTGGGTAGCACATATTTGCATACACATTGGATTCTTTCTCCAATTTTTCATTTGAAATACTGAATTCCTGACTGTAAGGGGTAGAAGGAATTCTTTTTCAAAGAATAGCCTGACACTTACAAGAAACAGCCCCCAGGGAGACATCCTGTCTGGGAGACATCCTGTAGTCATCTGTGTTCCTGAGACATCCTGTGGCCATCTGTCTTCCTGAAATATTCTGAGGTTATCTCACCTTGTGAAGACATCCAGGAACTGCCGATAAGAGAGCTTTCAAATCTCCAGCATATAAATTCCCCTGTGTGAACAATAAAAGTTTGCATCTTGATCAGAACTTTTGTCTTGCTGTCATCTCTCATGTCTCTTGTCCCTTCATTCCTCCCCATCTAGGTTCGCTACCCACGTTGATGTGTCCTGCAGGCTGGGACAACTGGCGCCCAACGACTGGGGCTCGAGCCTTGGACTGAGGGAGAAGATTTAGACAAGTGGAGCTCACGATTGCCTCAGCAGACACCACTGAGAGACAGATTCAGGAGGAGAGTGGGGATGACGCACAGTGAGTGACCCACCATGGGAAAAGCAATTTCGTCACATGATTTGTTTTTGTCAGGCCAAAAGGAATCCTTAAATACATGGGGGCACGTGTTAAGAAAAATGACTTAAAATTTTTCTTTTCATACATTGAAAAATTGTTTCCATGGTTTCCCCTTGAAGGGACCATTGATGGTAAAAGATGGCTTAGAGTAGGAGACATTTTAAAAGATTATTATGAATCCTTTGGCCCAGAAAAAGTGTCTGTTCCTACCTTTTCTTTCTGGAAATAAATTAGTGAAATTCTTAAAAGTTCACCCTTTGACAATGGTACCTTAATACTTGTCAGGATTGGGGAAGAGACTATGCAAAAGACCTCTCGTCCCTTCTCGGCATGCCCATCAGTTAGTATAGACATAGACCCTTCTTAGTCTCCCCAGGACCCTGGGAACCTTCCTGATCTTCCTCAAAATCCCACCCTAATGAATAAGGCTCCAATGGTTTCCAACAGCCTTTATGCAGTTTTAAATCCCAGAGAAACATTGACCCCTGGGGAGGAGGCTACCTTGGAGAAGGAAGCAGCTCGCTACCATTCAGAAGACCCGCCACCTCTCAGGACCCTGCCACAGCCTATAGGACTTACACATTCCCCTCCCTCCTATATCCCTCCTGCCTTTTGTGCTCTAGCCCTTCAGGGGCCAAATGTCCCCCCAGATATTTTTTCCCCACTTCCCTTGCCTAATCCGGCTCCCTTGAGAGAGTCTCTCCAACATGGATGGGAACAGATCCAATTTTTAAAAGAATAAAGATCCCTTGACTCTGAGCTCTCTACATTAGCCTTAGGAATGGAGTCAACACAAGCTGACCCACAGTGGTCTAATACAAAGGCGAAGCCGCTCCATCGGCCTGTGCTCGCCTTCCCAGTCACCAACAGTCAGATAGATAAGCCTGCTCAGGCTGAGGTCAAAGACTTAGAAGAGGATCAAGAGGAGGAAGCGGAGGAAATGGATCAAGGAGATCTGGACTTAGAGGATGAGAAGTTCACCCCTAGGCAGGAAGGAACCCAGAGTGTCTACAAAAAATTTAGCCTCCATCTTCTTGAAAAACTTAAAAAGGCTTGTGCTCACTATGGCCCCACTGTGCCCTACACGTTGGCTTTATTAGAAAGCCACAACACACAATTTCTTACTCCCAATGATTGGAAATTTTTAGACAGAGCTGCCCTCAGTGCCGGAGACTTCCTACTATGGAATCCAGATTTCAAAGAGCCCTGTCAGAAACTGCTCAAAAAAAATTTAACAAAGGCCTCCTCTAAATCCTGGACTTATGTTAAGCTAGTGGGCAATGCAACTTTTGACACTAAAACTAAACAGGCACGTTTCCCTGCTGGACTTTTTGCGCAGATTTGGATGGCTGGCTTACATACTTGGAGACACCTCCCTGAAAGGGCCTCGGCTATCACTTCCCTGTCCAGAATTCGACAAGGGCCCGACGAGCCTTATAGCGACTTTGTTCCCCGGCTTAACCTAGCTGCGGAATGCTTGCTTGGACCAAGCGAAAGCGAAAGCACCTTTGTAAAACATCTTGCCTTTGAAAACGCCAACCCAGCATGTCAGGATGTTCTTCGACATCATAAGGATAAAGGGAAACTTTCTGACTTTATTAGAGTCTGTGCAGGGGTGGGTGCAGCCCATGCCATGGGTCTCACTTTAGTGCTCCCTTTACCAAGGCCTTTTACAATCCTGGCTCACGTATTTGCTTTACTTGTAAACAACCAGGCCATTTTGCACGCAAGTGTCCGACAGGCAAACAAAGAGTAAGAATAGTGTCTCCTAAAAACTGGAGCTAAACCGCCCCCAGCTACACTTTGTCCTTGATATGGTAAAGTTCATCACTTGGCCAGTGAGTGTAGATCAATGACAAATGCCCTCGGACAGCCTATTTCTTCCTGCTTCTCAGGAAACTCCCTGGGGCAATAAGGTTTGTTCCCTTCCAAACTCCCAACCTACCTCAAAATCCTTCTCCACAATTGGCTCCCTCCAACTACCCACTCCAGGCAGTGCAGGATTGGACCTCTGTACCACCACTGATACAACATTAGACTCAATGCAAGGGCCCCAGATAATACCAACTGGAATTATGGGTCCCCCTCCATCTCATACGTGTGCCCTTCTTCTTGGAAGAGCCTCTACTAACTTAGAAGGTGTTCAGGTCTTCCCTGGCATTAATGATAATGATTTCACTGGAGAAATAAAAATACTGGCCACAGTTATTAATAGAGTTGCGGCCATCCCAGGAGGAAAAAGTCTTGCACAATTAATACTCCTTCCCTTAGATTAAGGGGCACTTCCACCACCCAAACCTACTGTGGGGGACTGCCTCCTTGGGCTCCTCTGAGGTATATTGGGTTCATCCCATTTCTCATAATAAACACACCCTTACCTTACTTATTGAAGGAAAGGAATTCCAAGCAATTTTAGTTACTGGAGTTGATGCGACAATTATTTCTCAAAAATACTGGCGATCAGGTTGGCCCCTCACCCCATCCTTGACTGACCTTAAAGGGATAGGAAAGTCAAAAAATCCTCTGGTCAGCTCTACTGCTCTTAGCTGGACTGATAAAGAGGGTAATAAGGGAACTGTCACTTCTTTCGTTGTTCCTGACCTCCCTGTTTACCTATGGGCCCGAGATATTTTGAGTCAAATGGAAGTTATTCTTGCCAGTCCCAATTTCATGGTGACTCATCAAATGCTCCGTATGAATTTTGTCCCTGGTACAGGCCTTGGGAGCCTGAGACAAGGACTGGTGGGGCTTATACAACCCATAAAAAAAATACATATGGACTTGGATATTTGGATTTTTAGTGTCGGTCCCTGACCCTCCTGTACCCCATGCAGATAAAATTATTTGGGAGACTCAGACTCTTGTGTGGGTGGATCAGTGGCCCCTTACCCATGAAAATTTGGAGGTTGCCTCCATGTTAGTGAAGGAACAGGTGGCAGCCCGCCATGTAGAGCCCTCAACCTCACCATCATACACTCCTATTTTTGTTATCAAGAAAAAATCAGGCAAGTGGCGCCATTTACAAGATTTGTGTGCCATTAATAAAGTTATACTCCCGATGGGAGCACTACAGCCAGACATTCCCACACCAGTGGCTATTCACAAAAACTATTGTAAAATGGTTATGGACTTAAATGTTTGCTTTTTTATCATTCCTTTACATCCTGAGGATAGACCCTATTTTGCCTTTAGTCTTTCTTGCATTAATATTCAGGGCCCTATGCAGAGACTTCAATGGAAGGTTCTTCCCCAAGGTATGGCCAACAGCCCTACTCTTTGCCAAAAATAGGTTGCTCAAGCAGTAGACCCTGTGAGAGAGTGAGGGCCACAAATTTATATTTTACATTATATGGATGATTTGTTAATTGCTGCACCTAATACCCATGACCTTAATAATTGTTACTTGGACTTTTACAAAATCCTCACTACCTTGGGACTACAGATAGCTCCTAATAAGGTTCAAACACAGGACTCTTATAAGAGTTTGGGCCTTAAAATTCTAGAAAATCAGATCCAAATTTCTAAAATACAAGGACGTGTGGACCATCTTCACACCCTTAAAGATTTTCAGAAATTACTGAGGGATATTCAATGTCTAATAACATATTTAAAATTATACACTTGTGTACTTTTGACCCTTAATGATATTTTGAGAGGTAATTTCCACCCCTCCTCCCCTCAAAATCTTACTCCCAAGGCATGACAGGCATTAAACCAAGTAACAGAAGCCATTGCCCAACAATTTGTTACACAAATTTCTTATAACCTTCCTCTGGTTCTGGTTATTTTACACACTCCTCATACACCCACAGGAATATTTTGGCAGCGAGATCCACATTTTAAAAATAAAGACTGCCCCTTGTTTTGGGTCCATTTACCCACCACATCCTCGAAGGTTATTACTGTTTATCTTGCTCAGGTAGCTTCTATTATTTTTAAAGGTCATTTGATTTCTCTACAACATTTTGGCAAACACCCTGATAATATTTTTATTCCATATACTAAGGACCAAACCCAATTTTTACTAGAGACAAGGGATGAATGTGGTATTGCCCTATCAGGCTTTTGGGAACAATTGATCACTACCTCCCCAAAGGCCCCCTTTTACATTTTGTCCAGTTACATCCATTTACTTTTCCTGAAATTACTCAAAAGGCTTCCATTCCTCAATCCCTTACTGTCTTTACAGATGGTTCCTGTAATGGCCGAGCGGTCTTTGTTGTCAATAACAAGCCTACCACCTTTGATACTGTCTATCAGTCACCACAGTTTGTGGAATTGTTTGACATAACACAAGTTTTTATAACATTTTTTATAATCCTGTTAATATTTATAAAGACAGTGCCTACATTGCTCATTCTGTGCACCTGCTGGTGATTTCACCCCCCATTAAGGCTTCTAACAATGCGGCCTTTCTGTTTCACCAGCTTCAGCAGCTAATTCAGGCCAGACAACACCCATTTTTCTTAGGACACATCAGGGCACACTATGATCTTCCCAGCCCTCTAATTCAAGGTAATGCCCAAGCTGATGCAGCAACTCCTTCCATCTTTCCAATTTTTGTTGGCTCCATTCAAAAGGCCATGGAGTTACACAATATACACCATTTAAATTTCCAGAGCCTTTGATTACTTTGTAAAATTACCAGCAACAGGCACGAGAAATAGTAAAAGCATGCCCTGGTTGTGCTGTCTCCCTCCCCATTCAACACTTGGGAGTTAACCCCCGAGGATTACTGCCCGATCAGTTTTGGCAAATGGATGTTACTCATTTTCTTGAATTTGTAATAACCAAATATATACACGTTTCTGTAGATACCTTCAGCGGCTTTATTTTTGCATCACCACATTCTGGAGAGGCTACCAAAGATGTCCTTTCTCATCTTGTTTCAGCCTTTTCTGTTATGGGTAAACCAATACATATTAAAACAGATATTTATCCTACATTTACCATTGCCAAGTTTAAACAGTTTTGTGCTACCTTGCAAATTTGTCATACTACCAGAATTCCATACAACCCTCAGGGCCAAGGCATTGTGGAACTTGCCCACCTTAACTTAAAAACTTGGCTATCCCTCCTTAAGGCTTCCTCCCTTGTATTTACAACACCCAGGCATCGCCTTAACAATGCATTATTTGCCCTTATTTTTCTTACCCTAGACAATGAAGGCGATTCGGCAGCAGACAGACACTGCCATCCCTCGTCCAATTCTGTTCGCCCACCTGTTATGTGACACAATCCACTTACAAATAAATGGAAAGGCCCAGATCCTGTCCTCATCTGGGGAGGAGGCTCAGCTTGTGTTTTGGACCAAGATCAAACAGCCCCAAGATGGTTACCAGAACTCCTGGTTAAACAGGTTAATGACTTACCTCAAAACAGGGACAGAGGCACTCCTCATGAGGACAAAATTTCCTCTTTTTCAGATGCAGCCAACAATCTGCCAGCCTTGGAATAACAGTTCCTGTGGGCACAGGTACACTGGCTTAGGCACGTCTATTCACTCTTACCATCGCCTCTCTCAACAAATTATAAACTCTATCAGGAACAACTGATAAAAACTCTATAAGGAACCATTAAAGATTTGCAGGACCAAATAGACTCCCTGGCAGAAGTGTTCCTTCAAAAAAGACGAGGCTTAAATTTGCTGACAGCTAACCAGGGAGGTATTTGCTTGGCCTTAGGGGAACGATGCTGCATTTATGCCAATAATTCTGGCATAGTATGCACTAAAATTAAGCAGCTTCAAGAAGATCTAGAAAAGAGATGAAGGGAAATATTTGAAAATCCCCTCTGGACTGGGCTTAATGGATTTTTACCCTACCTTCTTCCCCTATTAGGCCCTTTGTTGGGTTTACTTTTAATGGTGTCCCTAAAACCCTGCATTATAAACAGGCTGGTACAATTTATTAAAGAACAGATTAATATTTTGGCCTCTAAGCCCATACAGGTCCACTATCATTGCCTGGATATGGAAGACAGTGCTGCCAACATTTAAAAGGATGTTCTACCCTCCTCACAAGCTTATTTCTTAAGTTTACATGCCCACAGATCTCGCTTTCTTACATAAAACTCTAAGTAACAGCTCTGACCAACGATCTTCTGCACTTGCCATAAGGGTTCGTCCTCCATGGGCCGCTCCACTTGGGGGAGGACGCACCCATGGAGTGAGGACGTTAGGGCATAATAACGGAGGGTGCAGGAAGGACTGCAGGAGGATGGATCCATGGTTCCCAAAATCCAAGTCTTCTGAGTGACACGCTCTGGTGCATGGCAGTTGGCATGCTTCCCCCTCAAAGCCGTCTCCTCAAAAAACATGCCAAGGCCACCACGAAATCTAGTAAACATGCTCGATCAGATCAGGAGATATTCTAAGGCCTGCTAGAGAAACAGAGCCTCTATAACCCCCTAAAACATTGGCCTGTAAGGTATGGTCAAATATTTTATATAAGAAAGGGAGAAGATGTCAGGGGCTAGAAGGAAGTTCTCCTTCAAAGAATAGCCTGACACTTACAAGAAATAGCCCCCTGCGAGATATCCTGCCTGGGAGACATCCCGCAGCCATCTATCACCCTGAGATATCCTGCCGCTATCCGTCTTCCTGAAATATCCTGAGGTTATCTCACCCTGTGAAGACATCCAGCAACTGCCGATAAGAGAGCTTTCTCATCCGCAGCATATAAATACACTGTGAGAACTATAAAAGTTTTCAGCATGATCAGAACTGTTGTCTTGCTGTCATCTCTCATGACTCTTTTCCCTTCATTCCTCCCCAACAAGGTTCAACGCCCACGTTGAAGTGTCCAGCCGGCCCGGACACCTGACTCTAAACCATAACCTATTAGACTCTGACTACTAATACTAATATGATGGAGAAAAATAATCCAACAGAATGGAAATGCAAGCAGTACAGATGAGGCATGGTGTATAGTTGGACTTGCCTTTTGAATGATATAGGGTAGGTGTTATAAATCTAGCTAATTTATAATTGAAATAGTTCTCCACATGTTTTTAAAGTTAACAAATATGTGAATACCTGTCTCCCATTCTCTGTAGCCAATTCAGCACATGTATTTTTATATGCACATATAGAATCCTACCTGGTATCACACGTATATTTTTCTGAGGTGTCTCACTTGGCAAATACAAATTGTGAGAAGAGATCACTCCTCCTAAACTCTGTTGGAACTGAAAATTCAACCTATGGGTGAGCCTCCTAGTAGAAAATTCAACCTATGGGTGAGCCTCCTAGTAGAACAACAAGCCATACATAAATCCATGTTTAGTAAAATAAATATTTTTGCATCTGTGGCTGATGTACATTTCATGAAGAATTTCGATTGGCATATATATTGCTACATCTTATTGTCTGTTTTTGTTTTTTTAATATATATATATACAATCTTCAAATTTTTCCAAATATAAAATATATGTGTCTTATATACACTACCTAAATTCTTTCATGTTCATGTATGTGGATTTATAATCAACATTTCACAAGATTATTCTCAGAAATATTCATCCACCTGAAATACATATTTGTTTCTTATTACTGAAAACTAACTTCAGTGAATGGTGCATACAATCCTAATATTTCTACATTAACTCACCCTGTTTAACATCAATGCAAGTAGATTCCTATGGGACATGATGTTTATTTTGAAGTTTATTTTATTCAACACTGGTACAATACAATTTCTACAGTTTACGAACATCATAGGACATATATTTCATCCATAAGTTCACAAATTTATAGGCATTTGATTCACTTTCAATCATTTACTGATTCAGAACACATGTATTCCTCCAGGTTTCTTGACTGGTCTTTTCATGAGACTTTATTTCAAACACATTATTTTCAATTTCCATAATCATTTTGAAGCAAAACTCACACACTCTTCATGATAAAACATAACCCTAATATTACCATTAGATGTATTACTGGTTAGAATGAATAATTGTATATCAATATAAGATTTTCTGTATATATTCAGATATCAATTCAATCTATTATTTAAAGTTGGAACCAATTATATTATTTATTCACAGTATGGTCTATTCATGAATTATCTCTACAGTCATAGACAAAGGGTACATCTATTTGTAACCCCAATACTAATTTATTCATCTTCAAAATGTTGCTCCCAGAAATGGTTTAAGAAATACTCATGTCACCTGATGTACGTATGCATTTATCACAGTAATATTCTGGACACAATAAGCAGAGGTCACACTTATGATTGTACCAAAGCCTAAATGGAAAGTGAGCATGGATTACTAAAAACATTCATGTCCAGGTTGCCTAATGCTCTCAAATGTCAATCCTATTTATGACAACATATTTGTTTCTTCCTAAGACTATATATTCAACCTCAACTCTGTTCAAATGTCTAATCCTATCACTCACTTTATACTTTCCCTGATTTCCTAATGTCTCTATTGATGTCTGCTTTCCTAAATATTTTCACCAGTTCACCATTTTGACTAACACTTCACATGTGCTGACATTTACGTTCACTGTCTGTGTGATACCCTATTGCTAAAGAACTTTTGGTCCAATTCCTGTACTCACTCTTCTTCTGAAACCTACAGAATATCTTCCTAATCCTACCGACTATCACAGTTTGAGTGGATACTCACTTCTACATTCAATCATCGAAGGTACAAGGTCCTATGCCATTGATTATTGATTTATCTGAAACATCTTTGCAGAACATGTATCAAAGCTAAGTATCCCAATCAAGAGTGCAATGCCCTTCTGGGATTCCAATCTTACCTAGATTTCTGTTTTCATACTTATATTTCACCTATATATTCTTATAAATATCACAGGTTCCCAATACCATTATTCATCAAGCAGAATGATTCCTAACCCAAATCAAACCTGTTATTAAGCGAAACCATACACTGTTCCCTCAATCTAACTTTACAGAAGAGCAGGGACAGTGTTGGTCCTAAAATAGAGGAATGTAGGGAATCTTCCACCTGTTGAAAAACTCAAAGTTTCATTCAGAAGTGATCCCTGGAGAAGATATAGGCACCACTGAAGGACCTGAGAGAGCAAAAGTCAACTTCCATGGCAAACAACCTGGTCAGTATGAAAGGTTGTTACTGAATCAGCCTCTCTGTTCTTTTTTTTTATTATTGGTTGTTCAAAACCTTACAAATCTTTTGACATAACATATTCATACATTAGCATACATTAGCTTCAAGTGATTTATGAACTCCCATTTTTACGCCAGATACAGATTGAAGAATCACATCGGTTACACATCCACATTTTTACATAATGCCATACTAGTAATTGTTGTAGTCTGCTACCGTTCCTATCCTCTACTATCCCCCCTCCCCTCCCCTCCCATCTTCTCTGTCTATCCCATCTACTGTAATTCATTTCTCACCTTGTTATTTTCCCATTCCATTCACAACCTCTAATATGTAATTTAGTATAACAATGAGGGTCTCCCTCCATTTCCATGCAATTCCCCTTTTCTCTCTCTTTCACTCCCACCTCATGTCTCTGTTTAATGTTAATCTTTTCTTCCTGCTCTTCCTCCCTGCTCTATTCTTAGTTGCTCTCATTATATCAAAGAAGACATTTGGTATTTGTTTTTTAGGGATTGGCTAGCTTCACTAAGCATAATCTGCTCTAGTGCCACCCATTAGAATATGGACCCAAACAGTCCTGTTTGGAGAGCTGGTATTGGGTGCCTATGGTTGATATACATTCTAACTTGTGAAAGTGTCACAGTACGTAGGGGCAGCCTCCATCTCATGGGACCCTTGGAAGCAACTGTTAGGACAAAGTGGTTGCTAAGGCAGTGACCTCATTCAGTTCCTGAAGGAAGTGACCTCACCTCACTTCCTTGGTGATGGAACTCTAAGAACTTGTTATCCAGGAAGACAGGCACCCAGAGCCTGTCCCATTCCCAGTCACAGTGGTCTCACTTGTTTGTATATACCAAGGACAGAGTCAGTCTTTCTTGGTACCTACTGATATGAGAATGGCCAAATTCCAGAAAAGCTCTGAAGAGGGGCCTTTCCTGAGGAAAGCAGATAGTGGTTCACCACTGGCTCCTGACATCTTCACAGAGTTGGTTAAGGAGACAAGATCTGAGACAGGACAGGCCATTTCTGGGGAACATACTATGGCCCACCAGTCAGAGGACACTCTGGATAGTCACCGACCTACTTTGGGGAAGGAAGTGCCTCTGTGGGTGTCGCTGTGTGTTTGTGGATTTGTCTCATGTTCTGAGAATAGATAGAACAGGCGGTTTGTTTGGTTTTGAGTGAACTATTTCTAGTAAGTCATTTGACAAGGCGAGTGTTTCTATGTCTGTGTATCCCACTGTGTCCATGGTTATAGACATTAGAAAAGAGAATTCATCAATTGATGTGTCCTGTCTAGTAGAAAGCTTCCCATCATTTATTCTGCCAAATTGATGAATGGATTTTTCCTTGCCTTATCGATGGGCAACACGTGCTATCTTCCAAAGTTCCTGCATTCTTCCTGAATTCTGGCCACTCTACAGAATAGGCTCATGGTTTTGCGTCCAAGATATGTACCACTTCCAAGCCCTGTTACATGGCCATGTACTGGATAGCTGAAGGGAATGGCGAGCATCTCAGAAAACTCAAATATCAGTGTGACCAATAAAGTCTCAGTGGAGAAACCCTGCTTTGCTTACCTATTGTTCTGTTGCCCTGAATGTCAGGAAGGTCTTTGCCTCAGTCCACCCCTTTGTGAAACCTGAAGAAAACAGGTTTCAAATGGAAATGAATGGGCATCACCTGTGCCTCTTTGCTTAATTGCTTTGGAAAGGGATGTGTCTGAATCCGCCTCTTTGCCCTGTTTGAGGCAATGGCTTAGATTCTCAGCACCTGATGTATCTTAAGAATGATCCCATGTCTGCATCCAAAACCAAAATGGCCAAAAGAGCAGTCATTGTGGATGAAGTCTCTCCCCTTCTTCTGTTAGGTTCCTGACCTCCATCAAGTGAGAATAGGGATCCTTTGGGTCAAATGATTTCTTCAAACCCTGCAGAAGCTAGCCGATAAGTGCTTGGTTTTCTAATGACTCCAATTCACATAAAAAAATAAACCCCACAGTCAGTAGGCCTCAAATTAGAGAAGCAGAGAAGTATTAACAGCAGGCCTATTTGATTACTCCTGGTTCACAGAAAGTGTGTCCAGGCAACCCTGATTTTAGGCCATTAAGGGGCAAGGGAGATTATTTTGGAGACTGTCTTGGGCTTCGCCCCTCATGGAAACATCCAGCCAGAGGTTATGATGAGTGTCTATATGAAAGATCATGAGGGCCATGTGGGAGTGTTTTGGTTTTAATTGTGGCCATTTGTTTGGTGGTTGGAAAAGATGACTGGGTCCACCTGGACATGAACTCTGGTGTGATTCCCCTTAGAGACTGAGTTCTGGAACTGAACTCAGAGAATTATTGCCATGAATTGTGTTAGGATTTTAGGAGGCCATGCATGAGAGTCCCCCTTGAAAACTGAGATCTAGGCCCAGGGTGGCTTTCAACAGAGCACTGGGAATCACAGCCAAGATATCACGTGATTTTATTCTGAAAGACTTGGCAGCCATAGTTGAGAGTCGAAACACACATGGTCCTCATTGTAGACCACAATGGGCCTGGCTTCATGTGACCATTTGGCCACTTTTTGAGAAGCCTTGCCTGTGAGAATTCTCCAAAGCTTTCATTGAAATGTGCTTCCTCTACATTTAATGGTTCTGGAGTGAATTTTAACCCACAGTGCCTCCAACATCATCATTGAAAAATGGCTACAAAAATACCATAAAATTTTTGAAATTCCCATGACCAGTTGGCAATGGAGGACATTTGGATGTCCTGTTGCTGGTCATGAGTATACCAGACAGTGCTTTGATTGACTGGGTTTTATGAAAATCGTGTAGAACAGAGATGCCAATAAGTTGGAGCCTGCTGAGTAGTGGGCCTAGAGCCGTGGTGGTCAGGTGTGTGATAAACATCTGTGGTGGGGCCTTGTGGATCTTCCATTGGCTTCCAAATGGCTTGGAACTGACATGGTGCAGCGAGCAGTCCCTTCTATGTAAAGGCATCTTGTAATATTGAGAGATTTCAGGGCAATGTTCAGAATCATGTTGCTATCGTCAATGGGGCAATATATGTGGGCTAGAAGTATGTTTGGTGCATTCTCTTGCAGAAACTGACCCACCACATGTGACAGAACTCTCTCCAGCACTGTGATCCACTAAAACTCCTTGTATTTTTGAATCAAATAGCAAACTCCTAGTGCAGCAGCAAGAAACACCATGAAATTTGGAGGATGACCAAATGGCTTCACAGTCCACATGGGGAGACACTTAGACCCCAGTGGTCACAGTTTACCTACAAAGAGCAAATTCAGCACTGCTGCCTCATCTTCACTGGAAAATAAGAAACCATGTCCTCCAGGTCACATTGATGCAGACCCAGCTTTGATGGTCTCACTACAAATGAAGCTAAAGCTCCAGAAAACAACATATTTTTCAGGTGCCCAACCTCAGAGGCAGTTCTTCAAGAAGTCTTTAGGCCAGCAGAGCTCCATGTTTGTGGAGTGTTTACCCTGTCCCTTACTTTTGGGAACTCCTCTACCACCTCCAGTGTTGTGAACTACTGAGCATATTCCATTCCAGATATGTATTCACAGATTTTCTAACACTTCTCCTCTAATTGTGTCTTACTTGGGGCAAAAGTAATGTCAAGCCATAGTTCTTGATGAGAGTGGGAACATTTTTGTGTAGCACATATTTGCATACACATTGGATTCATTTTCCAATTTTCCATTTGAAATACTGAATCCCTGAGACTAACCCCTACCCTACTAGACTCTGACTACTAATCGTAATATCATGGAGAATAATAACCCCATCAGAATAGAAATACAAGCAGTTCAGAGGAGGCATGTTTGGTATTGTTGGACTTGCCTTTTGCATTATATACGGTAGGAGTTATAAATCTAGTCAATTTTTTTGTTGAAATAGTTCTCCGTGTGTTTTTAAAGTTAACAAATATGTGAATTTATTTCTCCCTTTCTCTGTAGCCTAGTCAGCAGATGTATTTTTATATGCATATATAGAATCCTTCCTGGTATCACACGTACATTTTTGTGAGGTGGCTGACTTGGCAGATACAAATTGTGAGAAGATATCACTCCTCCTAAACGCTGTTGAAACTGAAAATTCAACCTATGGGTGAGCCTCCTATTTGAACAACATTATACATAAATCCATGTTCAGTAAAACTAATATTGTTGGATCCGTGGATGATATGTATTTCATGATAAATTTCGTTTGGCGTACATAATGCTACATTGTAATGTCTCTGTGTGTGTGTATATATATATATATATATATATATATATATATATATATATATATATATAGTCTCCAGATTTTTCAAAATATGAAATATATGTGCCTTATTGTGCACTCCCCAAATTCATTCATATTCATGTATGTGGATTTATAATCAACTTTTCAAAAGATTATTCTCAGAAATATTCATCAACCTGAAATACATATTGGTTGCCTAATACTGAAAACTATCTTCAGTAAATGGTGCATACAAAACATAATATTTCAACTTTGCAAGTTGGCCGCAAATAGAGTGCATCACACCCAGTGTACCACGCCACATTGCAGGTGAATAACGAGTTAAAATGACAAAAGACTATCTTGTTAGGATCTTATAGAAAAATGGGTGTGCACCGAAACCTAAAAGAATGATTTACACCAACGAGGTCTGGTAATTGAGTCTCAAACGTGAGCTGAATATGCAACCGGAGATCCGGGCTTATTGATCCCTGTGGCCCGCCCCATGGCTGCAGACATAGAGGCACCACCGAGAAGCGACTAGCATCCAGGGAGAAACCTTGCTGCAGATTCTGTGGAATCCTGCCGGCTGACACCGCACTCAACCCCAGGCCGAGTTCGGGATTTCAGTCAGGGAAGGAAGCTCTACAGTTCTATCCCCCACAACGGAAACTCCACCAAGGAAACCAATGGCCACCATCTTGGAGAGCTGAAGTAACCACCGCCACTCTCCGACAGATTGCAACAATAAAACAGTTGTGTGTTTTCCGCTCATCTCCCATACAGTAGGAAATTTGCATAAAATCTCTCCTAAGCTTTCCAGGGGAGGGATTTTCAGAGAGAGCCTGCATAAAGATTGCGGGGGGAAACTAGAGGCACCTGACCTTCAACTCCCCCTCCCATCAGTGGTGAAAACGAAATCTGTCTAGCCAGGGATGGGGGAAGGGGCAAATGGAAAAAATAATAAAAATAGAGTGCTGGGGTTCCCAATAGACACAATCCACACCCAAGAAACGGCAAGCCAGAGTACAGTTTGAGCTGCCGAGGGCATTACTCAGGGGAAATCTGGTCTAGCAGGAGAAACCAGGACTAGCAGGAGAAACCAGGGGACTAGAGGCCAGGCCCGCGTGACTGGACGCCTGGAGAACGCTCGCCCGCCGGCAAGAGCCGGCCCGCTGCAGGTGCGACTGGACGGCTGGAGACTGCCTGCCCACCAGCGACCAATCGCCTGCCATATGCCCGCCCTAATGGGTGGCTAGAGATCGCACAACCGCCGGTGACAGCCCACCAGCTGACTGCGCGACTGGACAGCTTGTGACCACCTGCACACCGGCGACCGGGAGCTGAAACCAAACAGAGACAGTACAGTCCCACACCCCCATGCGAACACCCGGGCAAAGAGCCAGGGGCCCACCATAGCAGAGAGGTGACATCACTGGAGCTCGGCCGTCGGAATTCCTTCCCAGTGGAATCCACTTTAGCATTCACAGTCTACCAACACAAAGGAGAGTCAATAGAGATATATAAAACCAAAACAAATATATAGAAGAGAGCAGAAACACAGCAATCAAATGGAGCTGGAAAGTAATGTGAACTTCATGAAAAAACAAGGGAAAAAGGTGTACAAATAATGCCGGACAACTTAATTTTACAGGAGGACCTAGAATCATCAGAAACAGGGATAGGGAAAAAACTCAATGCATCCCTAACTCAGATGGAAAGAAATATTAGAGAAGACATGAGGCAGCAAGTCCAAGCAATAAAAGAATATTTTGAAAATGAATTAAACAAACAAATTCAAATGGCAAAGAACGAGCTTCACCAAAAGACAGAGATCTTAAAAAAAATCAAACAGTAATCCTAGGAATGCAGAAAAATATAAACCACATTAAAAATTCAAACGAGAATTTTGTAAATAGACTAGATCAAGTAGAAGTCAGAAGATCAGATAATGAATACAAAGTTTATCAACTTGAAAAGAATATAGTCAACACAGAAAAGATGCTTATATCCCATGAGCAATCTATTTAAGAGATATGGGATGTCATAAAAAAAACAAATTTGAGAGTCATTAGGATAGAAGAAGGCATAGAGATTCAAACCAAAGGAATGGACAACATATTAAATGAAATAATTCTAGAAAACTTCCCAGAGATGAAAGATGGAATGGATTGCCAAATCCTTGAAGCCTACATGACCTCAAACATTCAAAACCATAATAGACCAACTCCAAGACATAGAATTATGAAGATAGCCAACATGCAGAACGTGGATACACGTTCTTCTCAGCAGCACAAAGATCCTACTCAAAGATAGATCATATATTATGCCATAGGGCAACCCTTAGTAAATATAAAGGCGTGGAGATAATACCGTGCACCATATCTGATCATATTGGAATGAAACTGGAAATCAATGATAAAAGAAGGAAGGAAAAATCCTACATCATATGGAAAAATGAACAATATTCTACTGAATGTTCAATGGGTTACAGAAGACATAAAGGAGGATATAAAAAATTCTTAGAGAAAAATGACTATACAGACACAACATACTGGAATCTATAGGACACAATGAAAGCAGTTTTAAGAGGGAAATTCATTTCTTGGAGTTCTTTCCTCAAAAAAAAAAAAAACAAATAAATGAACTCACACTACACCTCAAAAACCTAGAAAAAGAAAAGGAAAACAACAGCAAATGTAGTAGAAGACAAGAAATAATTAAAATTAGAGCAGAAATCAACGAAATTGAAACAAAAAATAACATTGAAAAAATTGATAAAACTAAAAGTTGGTTCTTTGAAAACATAAATAAGATTGACAGGCCCTTAGCCATGCTAACGAAGAGAAGAAGAAAGAGAATTCAAATTACTAACATACGGCATGAAAAAGGCATTATCACAACAGACACTACAGAAATACAGAAGATAATTAGAAAGTATTTTGAAACCCTATATTCAAATGAAATAGAAGATAGTGAAGATATCAATAAATTTCCTAAGTCATACGATGTGCCCAGATTGAGTCAGGAAGACACACACAATTTAAACAGACCAATAACAAAGGAAGAAATATAAGAACCCATCAAAAGACTACCAACCAAAAAAAGCCCTGGAGCGGATGGGTATAGAGCGGAGCTCTACAAAACCTTAAAAGAAGAATTAATACCAATACTTTTCAAGCTATTTCAAGAAATAGAAAAAGAAGGTGCTCTTTCAAATTCATTCTATGAGGCCAAAATCACCCTGATCCCAAAACCAGACAAAAACACTTCAAAGAAAGAAAACTACAGACCAATGTCTCTAATGAACTAGGATGCAAACATTCTCAATAAAATCCTGGTGAATGTAATACAAAAGCATATCAAAAAATTGTGCACCATGATCAAGTAGGATTCATCCCAGGGAAGCAAGGCTAGTTCAATATACGGAAATCAATAAATGCTATTCACCACATCAATAGACTTAAAGACAAGAACCATATGATCATCTTGATAGATGCATAAAAAACATTCGACAAAGTTCAGCCTCCCTTTATGTTCAAAACACTAAAAAAACTTGCATCCCAGGGAAGCAAGGCTAGTTCAATATACGGAAATCAATAAATGCTATTCACCACATCAATAGACTTAAAGACAAGAACCATATGATCATCTTGAGAGATGGAGAAAAAACATTCGACAAAGTTCAGCCTCCCTTTATGTTCAAAACACTAGAAAAACTAGGATAACAATGTTCAGTTACCTCAACATTGTAAAAGCTATATATGCTAAACCTCAGGCTAGCATCATCATAAATGGAGAAAAACTGAAGGCATTCCCTCTAAAATCTGTAACAAGACAGGGATGCCCTCTATCACCACTTCTATTCGATTTAGTTCTTGAAATACTAGCCAGAGCAATTAGACAGACAAAAGAAATTAAAGACATAAAAATAGGGAAAGAAGAACGTAAATTATCGCTATTTGCAGATGACATGATAATATATTTAACAGACTCAAAAGGGTCTACAAAGCAACTGCTAGAGTTAATAAATGAATTCAGCAAAGTGGCAAGATATAAAGTCAACACGCATTAATCAAAGGCATTCCTGTATATCAGCAGCAAAACTTCTGAAATGGAAATGAGGAAAACCACTCCATTCACTATATCCACAAAGAAAATAAGATACTTGGGAATCATCCTAACGAAAGAGGTGAAAGATTTATATAATGAAAACTACAGAACCCTAAGGAAAGAGATAGAAGAAGATCTTAGAAGATGGAAAAATGTACCCTGTTCATGGATAGGCAGAACTAACATCATCAAAATGTTGATATTACCCAAAGTTCTCTACAGGTTTAAATCGGTGCCAATAAAAATCCCAACAGCATTTCTTGTAGAAATGATAAAGCAATCATGAAATTCATATGGAAAAACAAAAGACCCTGAATACCAAAAGCAATTCTAAGCAGGAAGTGTGAATCTGGAGGTATAGCGATACAAGAGTTCAAACTGTACTACAAAGCAATAGTAATAAAAACATCGTGGTACTGGTACCAAAACAGGCAGCTGGACCAATGGTATAGAATAGAGGACACAGAAACCAATCCACAAAATTACAACTTTCTTATATTTGATAAAGGGGCTAAAAACATGCAATGGAGAAAAGATAGCATCTTCAACAAATGGTGCTGGGAAAATTGGAAATCCATATGCAACATAATGAAACTGAATCCCTTTCTCTCACCATGCACAAAAGTTAACTCAAAATGGATCCAGGGGGTAGATATCAAATCAGAGACACTGTGTCTAATAGAAGAAAAAATTGGCTACGATCTACATACTGTGGGGACGGGCTCCACATTCTTTAATAGGATGCCCATAGCCCAAGAGTTAATAACAAGAATAAACAAATGGGACTTACTTAAACTAAATTGTTTTTTTTCTCAGCAAGAGAAACAATAAGAGAGGTAAATAGAGAGCCTACATACTGGGAACAAATTTTTACCCCTCACACTTCAGATAGAGCCCTAATATCCAAAATATACAAAAAACTCAAAAAATTAAACAATAAGATAACAAATAACCCAATCAACAAATGGGCCAAGGACCTGAACAGACACTTTACAGAGGAGGACATTCAATCAATGAACAAGTACATGAAAAAATGCTCACCATCTCTAGCAGTCAGAGAAATGCAAATCAAAACCACCCTAAGATACCATCTCACTCCAGTAAGATCGGCAGCCATTATGAAGTCAAACAAAATAAGTGTTGGTGAGAATGTGGGGAAAAGGGTACACTTGTACACTGCTGGTGGGATTGCAAATTGGTGAGGCCAATTTGGAAAGTACTATGGTGATACCTGGGAAAGCTGGGAATGGATCCACCATTTGACCCAGCTATCACCCTTCTCGGACTATTTCCTGAGGATCTTAAAAGAGCGTACTATAGAGATACTGCCACATCAATGATCATAGCTGCACAATTCACAATAGCTAGACTGTGGAACCAACCTAGATGCCCTTCAATAGATGAATGGATAAAAAAAATGTGGCTTTTATACAAAATGGAGTATTACTCTTCATTAAAAAATGACAAAATCATAGAATTTGCAGGGAAATGGATGGCATTAGAGCAGATTATGCTAGGCGAAGCTAGCCAATCCTTAAAAAACAAATGCCAAATGTCTTCTTTGATATTAAAAGAGCAACTAAGAAAAGAACATCGAGGAAGAGCATGAGGAAAAGTTTAACATTAAACAAAGATGAGTGGGGGGAGAGAAAGGGAGAGAGAAGGGAAAGCATATGGGAATAGTAGGAGACCCTCAATGTTACACAAAATTACATATAAGAGGATTTGAGGGGAAATGGGGGGGGGAACAGTGGAGAGAATTGAACAACAGCAGATGAGGTAGAGAGGGAAGATGGGAGGGGAGGGGAGGGGGGATATTGGGGGATAGGAAAGGTCGCAGAATACAACAGTCACTAATATGCTATTATGTAAAAATGTGAATGTGTAACCAATGTGATTCTGCAATTCATATTTGGGGAAAAAATGGGAGTTCATAACCCAATTGAGTCAAATGTATCAAAGATGATATATCATGAGCTTTGTAATGTTTGGAACAACCAATAGAAATAAATAAATAAATAACGGTTTAAAATTGAGTGGGAAGAAATCAGCTAAAAATGGGTTGAGATGCATTCATTTTGCTAAGCAAAACTTTGTTTTGTTTAGTTGTAACTATCACAAATTTATTTTACCAGGAAATTGGCTTTTGAAAATGCACATAAATTGAGATTAAAGGATAATTCACCTACCTTCTTGAAAAATTCATAGCATTTCCTATATTTTTCAAATTTTATTTTTTTCGTGAATATTTTGTCATGGACCAGGTCTAGTCTTAGGCTATTCTTCCAGAATACTACCTCATCTGACAAATTCATACAATCTGTTGGATTGTTGTTTTCACCTTTTATTTAATAGTTTCTAGCTGATAATGTGTATTTTCTTTATCTTTATTTGTACGTATATACCCAACATTATCTTTGCTTTTTATGTTTTACTGGGGAAGAGACTGATCAAAAGCTCTTTGTTATATGTATCAACAATCAGACATTTAGAGCACGCAATTATTCTTAATTTTGCATGAAAATATCTTTGTACTATTTTCTTATACAGATTTAGAATTATTAATATGTCCCTACTGTAATAAGTAATTACTTACAAGAAGAATTAAACAATTGACTTTATATCAATTATGAATATGAAAAGTACTAAAATAAGGATTTGGCAATTAATACACATTTGATAGAAATTGAAATCACAAGAAAGCCATTTAAAATGTCAGTGCATATGGTCCTTAAATAATAGGTAATTCAAAAAACTTTTTTTTATTTCATAAGATTTAATATGCCGTATTACAGCTTAATGTGATATAAAACCTTAAATTATCAGTATTGATAAAAAAGAATGATACCTGTTTATTTAAATATGTTTATTTGATTTTCACTGTAAGATGTTAATTCTGGAAGGCTTGAGAATTAAGAAAGTTTTGGTCTATATTATTTTTAACAGGCTAATCAAAGTACTTTTAAATATATATGTATATATATATATATATATATATATATATATATATATAATATGTAATGCATATGCATGAATATAGATACATATGTATAAAAATGTATTTTAATATATCTATCAGGAGATTATAATTATTAAATTTTCTCAAGAAAAAAACAATGACTATGAAAAACAGTCTTAAATTTAAATTTCATAGCATACTACTGTTTGTAGTGACATGAGAGAAAAACAGATATGAAAGGAAAACGAAAAAGGAAGAGAGAGAAGGGGGAAAATGAGGAAGAAAGTGAGTAAAGATGAGGGAGAGGCGTGTTTGATGTAAAGATAAAAGTGGAGGGGCTGGGTTTGTGGTTCAGTGGTAACATGCTTTTCTAGCATGTGTGGGACACTGGGTTCTATTCTAAACACCACATACAAATAAACAAAATGAAGGTCAATCACAACTGAAAAAATAAAAAATAAAAAAGTAGAAATATTAGCAAAACTCCAAGCTTTTATGAATGTTAAATTTAAAAAAAAATTATGTAACATAGCCTTATGTAATTTCTAGACTATCCAAAAGAGTCATTAAATGTTAGATTATTAGTGCAATAACTAAAAATCCATTGCTCTTTCCTCAACATTCTGTGGCATGCTAGTGGTAAAATAAATTCTATTATAACACCAAAAAAAATCTAATATTTCTATAGTAACTGACCCAGTTTATTATCAAGGCTAGCAGATTCCTATGGGACATGATGTGTATTTTGACATTCATTTTTATTCAACACTGGAACATTACTATTTCTTCAGTTTATGCACATCATAGGATATATATTTCATCCACAAGTTCGCTAATTTATACGCATTTGTTTCACTTTCAGTCACTTCCTGCTTCAGAACACATGTATTTCTTATGTTTCTTGACTGCTCTTTTCATGAGACTTCTTTCCAAACACATTATTGTCGATTTCCATTATCACATTTGAAGCAAAACTCACACACCCGTATGATAAACCAAACCCTAATATTACCATTAGATGTACAACTAGCTGGAATGAATGATTGTATATCAATATAAGATTTCTTACTTAGTTTCAGATATCAATTAAATCCATTATTTAAACGGAACCAGTTATATTATTTATTCACAGTATGGTCTTTTCATGCATTATCTCTATATTCATAGACACAGGGTACACCTCTTTGTACCCCCAATACTAATTTATACGTCTTCAAAATATTGCTCCCAGAAATGGTGGAAGAAATGCACATGTCACCTGATTTACATATACATTTTATCACAGTAATATTCTGGACACAAACAGCAAAGGTGACACTTATGATTTTACCAAACCTAAATGGAAAGTGAAGATGGATTACCAAAAACATCCATGTCCAGGTTGCCTAATGCTCTCAAATGTGAATCCTATTCTTGACTACATATTTGTTTCTTCCTAAGATTATATATTCAACCTCAAGCCCCTTGAAAATGTCTAATCTTATCACTCACTTTATCATTTGCCTGATTTCCTAGTGTCTCTATTGATATCTGATTTCCTACATATTTTCCCCAGATAATCACTGTGACTGACTCTTCACATGTGCTCACATTTACATTCAATCTCTACCAGAAGCCCTATTGCTAAAGAACTTTTGGTCCAAATGCTATACTCACTCTTCGTTCTAAACCTACAGACTATCTTTCTAATAATACCGACTATCCCTTTTTGTCTAGAAGTTCTCTTTGACATTCCATCATTCAAGGTACAAAGTCCTATGCCATTGAACATTGATTTATCTGAGACATTTCTGCAGAACATAATTCAAAGGCCCAATGCCCTTCTGGGCTTCAAATCTTACCTAGATTGCTGTTTTCATTCTTATATTTCACTTTTACATTCTTGTAAATATTACAGGTTCCCATTACCATTATTCATCCCGCAGAATGATTCAAATCGAACTTTTATTAACCGTAACCATACACTCTTCCCTCAATCAAACTTTACAGAAGAGCAGGGACAGAGTTGCTTTTACAATACAGGAATGTAGGGGTTCTTAAACCTGCTGAGATCCTCAGAGGTCCATGCAGAAATGATCCCTGGAGAAGATGTAGGCAGCTATGAAGGAGTTGAGAGAGCAAAAGTCATCTTGCATGGCAAACCCCCTTGTCAGGATGAAGGGATGTGTCTGAATCAGTCTCTCTATTCTAAATGTAGAGAAGATGGACCAAACCAGGCCTGTGTGGGGAGATGTTCCCAGGCGCCTATGTTTGATATACCATTCTATCTTGTGAAATTGTCACCGAAAGTAGGGGCAGCCTCTATCTCATGGGACCCTTGGAAGCAAATGTTAAATCAAAGTGATTGCCAAGGTAGTGACCTCATGCAGTTCCTGAAGAAAGTGACCTACCTCACTTCCTTGGTGATGTAACTCTCTAAACTTGGAATCCAAGATGCCAGGCTCCCAGAGCCAGTCCCAGTCCCAATCCCAGTGGGCTCACTTGTTTGGATGTACCAAGGACAGATTCAGTATTTCTTGGTATCTACTGATGTGAGGATTGCCAAATGCCAGGACAGATCTGAAGAGGGGCCTTTCCTGAGAAAGCAGGTAGTGACTCACCGCTGGCTCCTGAGAACTTCACAGAGTTGGCAAAGGAGACAGCTCTGAGACATGACAGGACATTTCATTGGAACATAATATGGCCCAACAGACAGAGGACACTCCAGATAGTCAGAGACATACTTGCGGGAAGGAGATGCCTTTGTGAGTGTGAGTGTCAGTTTGTGGTTTGTCTCATATTCTGAGAATAGGTAGGAAAGACAGTTTGTTTGGTTTGGAATAGACTGTTTCTAGTAAGTTTTTTGACAAGGTGAGTGATTCTATATCTGTGTATCCCACTGTGTCCGTGGTTGTAGACATTAGAAAAGAGAATGCATCAATGGATATGTCCTGTCTAGTAGAAAGCTTCCCAGCATTCATCCTGCCCAATTTATGAATGAACTGCAGCTTGCCTTATGGATGGACAACACCTACTATCTTCCTAAGTTTCTGTTTTCTTCCTGAATTCTGGCCACTCTGCAGAATAGGCTCATGGTTTTGTGTCCAAGATATGTACCACCTCCAAGCTCTGTGACATGCCCATGTACTGGATAGCGGTAAGGAATGGGAACATCTCAGAAAACTCAGATATCAGTGTGACCAGGAAATTTTCAGTGGAGAAACCCTGCTTTGGGCCATTCTCTTACCTATGTTTCTGTTGCCCTGAATGTCAGGAAGGTCTTTGCCTCAGGCCACCTCTTTGTGAAGCCTGAAGAAAACAGTTTTCAAATGAAAATGAATGGCCATCTCCTGTGGCTCTTTGCTTAATTTCTTTTAAAGGGATGTGTCTTAATCAGCCTCTTGGACCTGTGTGAGGTTGTGGCTTAGATTCTCAGCACCTGATGCATCTAAAGAAAGATCCCATGTGTGCATCCAAACCAAAATGGCAAAAAGATCCGTTATGGTAGATGAAGTGTCTTGCCTTCCTTTGTTAGGTTCCTGACCTACATCAAGTGAGAATAGGGATCCTTTGGGTCAAATGAAATCTTCAAAGCCCTAAAGAAGTGCTTGGGTTTTCTCATTATTCCAAATCACATAAAGAATCTATACCTGACAGGCAGTAGGCTTCAAAATGGAGAAGCAGAGCAGTATTAACTGCAGTCCTATTTTATCACTCCTGCTTCAAATGCAGGGTGTCCAGGCCCCCATGACTTTAGGCAAATTAGGGGTAAGAGAGCTTATTTTGGACACTAACACATACCCCACTAGACTCTGACTACTAATCCTAACATGATGGAGAATAATAACCAAAACAGAATAGAAATACAAGCAGTTCAGAGGAGTCATGTTGTATAATTGGACTTGCCTTTTGCATTATATAGGGTAGGAATTATAAATCTAGTCAATTTTTAATTAAAACAGTTCTCCATGTGTTTTTAAAGTTAACAAATATGTGAATTCCTCTCTCCCTTTCTCTGTGGCCTATTCAGCACATGTGTTTTTATATGCACATATAGAATCCTACCTGGTATCACATGTACATACTTGACAGGTTGCTGACTTGGCAGATGCAAATTGTGAAAAGAGATCACTCCTCTTAATGCTCTTGGAACTGAAAATTCAAACTATTGGTGACCTTCCTAGCTGAACAAAATTATATATAAATCCATGTTCAGTAAAAAGTATATTTTGGGATGTGTGGATTATATATATTTCATGATAAATTTTGATTGGCATATATATTGCTACTTTTTAATGTCTGTGTGAGTGTGTGTGTGTGTGTGTGTGTATATATATATATATATATATATATATATATATATATATACACTCTCCAGATTTTTGAAAAAATGAAATATATGTGTCTTATTATACACTCCCTAAATTTATTCATGTTCATTAATGTGGATTTATTATCAACTTTTCACAAGATTATTCTCAGAAATATTCATCCACCTTAAATACATATTTGTTTCCTAGTACTGAAAACTAACTTCAGTGAATGATGCATACAAATCCTAATATTTCTACAGTTACTGACCAAGTTTAAGATCAATGCAAGTAGATTCCTATGGGACATGACATGTATTTTGATGTTCATTTTTTTTCAACACTGGTACATTATTATTTCTTCAGTTTATGCACATCATAGGATATATATTTCATCCACAAGTTCGCTAATTTATATCAATTTGTTTCACTTTCAATTACTTCCTGCTTCAGAACACATATATTCCTCCATGTTTCCTAACTAGTCTCTTCATGAGACTTCTTTACAAACACATTATTTTCGATTTCCATAATTACTTTTGAAGCAAAACTCACACACCCTTAATGACAAACCATAACCCTAATATTACCATTAGATGTATAACTGATAGGAATGAATGACTGTGTATCAATATAAGATTTCTTATATATTTTAAGATATCAATTTAATCCATTATTTAAAGTGGAATCAGTTATATTATTTATCCACAGTATCATCTATTCATGCATTATCTCTATATTCATAGACACAGGGTACACCTCTTTGTACCCGCAATACTAATTTATACATCTTCAAAATATTGCTCCCTGAAATGGTGGAAAAAATACTTATGTCACCTGATCTACATATACATTTTATCACAGTACTATTTTGGATACAAAATGCAAAGATCACACATATGTTTGTACAAAAGCCTAAATTGAATGGGAGCATGGATTACTAAAAACATTGATCTCTAGGTTGCCTAATTCTCTCAAATGTCCATCCTATTGGTGACTACATATTTGTTTCTTTGAAGATTATATAGTGAATATCAACCCTGTTAAAATGTCTAATCCTATCACTCACTTTATACTTTGCCTGATTTCCTACTGTCTCTATTGATGTTTCCTTTCCTACATATTTTCCCCAGTTTACCTATGTGACTGACTCTTCACATGTGCTGACATTGACATTCATTCTATTACCGAAACCCTATTGATAAAGAACTTTTGGTCCATATCCTGTACTCACACTTCTTGCAAAACCTACTGACTATCTTCCTAATCCTATGGACTATCCCTGTTTGAGTGGATGTTCTTTTCTACAATCTATCATCCAAGGTACAAGGTCCTATGTCATTGATTATCGATTTATCTGAGACATCACTGCAGAACGTAATTCAAAGCTAAGTATCCCAATCAAAGGCCCAATGCCAATATGGACTTTAAATCTTACTAAATTTCTGTTTTCATACATATTTTTCAACTCTATATTCTTATATATATCACAGATTCCCAATACCATTATTCATCCAGCAAAATGGTTCCTAACCCAAAACAAACATGTAATTAATCCTAACCATAAACTGTTCCCTCAATCTACCTTTATAAAAGAGCAGGGACAGAGTTGGTCTTACAATACAGGAAAGTAGGGGATTGTCCACCTGCTGAGAACCTCAAAGGTCCATTCAGAATTGATCCCTGGAGAAGATGTAGGCAGGTATGAAGGTCCTGAGAGATCAAAAGTCATCTTCCATGGCAAACAACCTGGTCAGGATGAAGGCTTTTGTCTGAATCAGCCTCTCTCTTCTTAATGTAGATAAGATGGACCAAATGAGGCCTGTGTGGAGAGCTGTTCCCGGGTGCCTATGGTTGATATACCATTCTAACTTGTGAAAGTGTCACAGAAATACGGTCAGCCTACATGTCATGGGAACCTTGGATGCATGTGTTAGGACAAACTGGTTGCCAAGGCAGTAACCTCATTCAGTTCCTGAAAGAAGTTACCTCACCTCACTTTTTTGGTGATGGCACTTTCTGAACTTGGGATCCAGGAAGCCAGGCATCTAGAGCCTGTCTCAGTCCCAGGCCTAGTGGTCTCACTTGTTTGATTTAACAAGGACAGAGTCAGTCTTTCTTGGTATCTACTGATGTGAGGATGGACAAATGACAGGAAAGCTCTGAAGAGGGGCCTTTCCTGACAAAGAAGGTAGTGGCTCACTGCTGGCTCCTGACAACTTCACAGAATTGCCCATGGACACCAGATGTGAGATAGGAGAGGCTATTTGGGGGAACATAATATGGCCTATCAGTCAGAGAACACTCCGGATAGTCACAAACCTACTTGGAGGAAGGAGGTGCTTATCTGGCTGTGGGTGTGGGTTTGTGGTTTTTTTCTCATGCTCTGAGAATATGTCCGAAAGTCGGTTTGTTTGGTTTGGAGTAAAGTGTTTCCAGAAAGTCGTATGAAAAGGCGAGTGTTTCTATGTCTGTGTATCTCACTGTGTCCATGGTTGTAGACATTAGCAAAGAGAATGCATCAATGGATGAGTCTTGTCTAGTAGAAAGCTTCCCAGCATTCATCCTTCCCAATTTATGAATGGACTGCGTCTTGCCTTATGGATCGGCGACACCTGCTATCTTTCTAAGTTACTGTTTGCTTCCTGAATTCTGGCCACTCTCCAGAATAGGCTCATGGTTTTGTGTCCAAGATATGTACCACCTCCAAGCTCTGTGACACGGCCATGTATTGGTTAAATGAAGGGCATGGCGAGCATCTCAGAAAACTCAGATATCAGTGTGACCAGTAAAGACTCAGTGGAGAAACCATGCTTTGGGCCTTTTCCTTACCTATTGTTCTTTTGCCCCTTGACCTTGTGTAATTCTGTGGCTTAGATTCTCTGAACCTGATGGATCTAAAGAGAGATCCCATGTATGCATCCAAAAGCAAAATGTCCAAAAGAGCAATCATTGTGGATGAAGTCTCTCTCCTTCCTTGGTAAGGTTCCTGACCTCCATCAAGTGAGAATAGGGCTCCTTTGGGTCAAATAAGTTCTTCAAAGCCCTGCAGATTCTAGCCCATAGGTGACTGGGTTTTCTCATGACTCCAATTCACATGAAGAATCTAAATCCCACCATCAGTAGGCCTCAAATTTAAGAAGCAGAGCAAAATAAACGGCAGACCTATTTGATCACTCTTAGTTCACAGGAAGGGTGTCCAGGCCACCCTGACTTTAGGCAAATGAGGGGCAAGGGAGCTTATTTTGGACACTGTCTTGGGCTGCACCCCTCACGGAAACCTCCAGCCAGAGGTTATGATGAGTGTCTGTATGGAAGAAAATGAGGGCCATGTGGGAGTGTTTTGGTTTTAATTATAGTCATTTTTGTGGCGGTTAGTAGAGATGACATGGTCCACCTTGGCTTGAACTTTGGTGGGATTCCGCATAAAGACTGAGTTCTCGTACTGAACTCACAGAAGTATTGCCATGAATAGTGTTGGAATTTTAGGAGGCCACGCACGATAGTCGCCCTTGGAAACTGAGATCTAGGCCCAGGGTAGCTATTCACAGAGCACTGGAAATCTCAGCCAGGATATCACATGATTTTATTCTGAAAAACTTGGCAACCATTGTTGAGAGTCAAAACACACATGGACCTCACATTGTAGACCTCAATTTTCAAGGATTCATGTGACCTTTTGGCCACTCTTTGGGAAGCCTTTCCTGTGAGACATCTCCAGATATTTCATTGAAATGAGCTTCCTCACCATTTAATAGTTCCAGAATGCCTCCAACTTCATCCTTGAAAAATGGCTAGGTCAATATATCATGAAATTTTTAAAATTCCCGTGACAAGTTGGCACTGGAGATTCTTTGAATATCTTGTGGCTGATCATGTGAATAACAGTCAGTGCCTTGATTGACTGGTTTTCATAAAAATTGTGCAGAACAGAGATGCCAGGAAGTTGGAGCCTCCTGAGGAGTGGGCCTAGAGCAGTGGTGGGCAGGTGTGTGATAAAACATCTGCGGTGTGGTCATGTGGATCTGCCTTTGGCTTCCAAATTGCTTGTGACTGATATGGTGCAGCCAGCAGTCCCTTCAATGTAAAGGCATCTTGTTATATATAGAGGTTTTAGGGAAATATTAAGAATCAGGTTGCTATGGTCAAGGGGGCAACTATGTGGGATATAAGCCTGTTTGGTGCATTCTCCTGCAGACCCTGACCCACCACACGTGACAGCACTCCCTCACACACAGAGTAACAGTTGAATTCTTTGTATTTCACGAAACAAATACCAAAATCCCAGTGCAGCACCAAGAAACAACACGAAAAGTGGAGAATGACCAAATAGCTTCACAGGCCCATGTGGATACACTTATCCCCCCGGGTCCACAGTTTACCTACAAAGAGAGTATTCAGCACTGCTGACTCATGTTCAGTGGAAAATAAGAAACCATGTCCTCCAGGTCACATAGATGAAGACCCTGATTTGATGGTCTCACTACAAACGAAGCTGAAGCTCCCGACAACAACATATATTCCAAGTGCCCAACCTCAGAGGCAGTTTCTCAAGAAGTCTTTAGGCCAGCAGAGCTCCATGTTTTTGGAATGATTACACTGTCCCTTACTTTTGGAATCTCCTCTACCTCCTCCAAGGTTGTGAACTCCTGAGCATATTCCATTCCAGATATTTATTCACAGATTTTCTAACTCTTCTCTTCTAATTGTGTCTTACTCTGGGCGATTGTAATGTCAAGGCATTGTTCTGGATGAGAGTGGGAAGATTTTTGTGTATCACATATTTACATACACGTTGGATTCATTTTCCAATTTTCCTTTCAAAATACTGAATACCTCACACTAACACCTACCCTACTAGACTCTGACAACTAATCCTAATAAGGTGGAGAAAAATAAACCAAAAAAATAGAAATGCAAGCAGTTCAGAGAAGGCATGGTGTATAGTGGAATTGCCTTTTGCATTATTTAGGGTAGGAGTTATAAATCTAGTCAATTATTTGTTAAAATATTTCTCCATGTGTTTTAAAGTTAACAAATATGTGAATTCCTGTTTCCCTGTCTCTGTAGCCTATTCAGCACATGTATTTTTACATGCAATTATAGAATCTTACCTGATACCACACGTACATTCTTGTGAAGTGGCTGACTTGGCAGATACAAATTTTAAGAGATCACTCCTCCTAAGCGCTTTAGAACTGAAATTTCAACCTATGCGTGAGCTTCCTAGTTGAACAACATTATACATAAATCCATGTTAAATAAAATAAATATTTTTGGATCTCTGGATGATATAAATTTCATGGTGAATTTCCTATAGCATATATTAAGCTATTTTTAATGTCTGTGTGTGTTTGTGTGTGTGTATGTGTATATATATATATATATATATATATATATTCTCCAGATTTTTCAAAATATGAAATATGTGTCTTATTATAAACTCCCTTAACTCATTCATATTCAAGTATGTGGATTTATAATCAAATTTTCTCAAGAGTATTCTCAAAATATTCATTCTCCTGATATACATATTTGTTTCTTAGTACTGAAAACTAACTTTAGTGAATGGTGCATACAAATCCTAATATTTCTACAGTAACTGACCTAGTTTAACATCAATGCAAGTAGATTCCTATGGGACATGATGTGTATTTGGATGTTCGTTTTATTCAAAACTGGTACATTACTATTTCTTCAATTTATTCACATCATGGGATATATATTTCATCCACAAGTTCGCAAGTATATAGGCATTTGTTTCACATTCAAGCATTTTCTTCTTCAGATCACATGTATTCCTCCATGTTTCTTGACTGGTCTTTTTATGAGACTTCTTTCCAAACACATTATTTTCGATTTCTAGGATCACTTCTGAAGCAATACTCACACACCTTCCATGATAATCCATAACCCTAATATTACATTTAGATGTATTACTTGTTGAAATGAATGATATTATATCAATACAAGATTTCTTATAATATTTCATATATTAATTCAATGCATTATTTAAAGTGGAAACAGTTAAATTATTTATTCAAAATGTGGTCTATTCATGCATTATGTCTATATTCATGGACACAGGGTACACCTCTTTGTACCCCCAATACTAATTTATAGCTCTTGAAAACCTTACTCCCAGAAATGCTTGAAGAAATGCTCATGTCACCTGATCCACATATACATTCTATGACAGTAATATTCTGGACAAAAAATGCAAAGGTCACACTTATGATTGTACCAAAGCCTAAAAGGAAAGTGAACATGGATTACTAAAAGCATCCATGTCTAGGTTTCCTAATGCTCTCAAATGTCAATCCTAATGGTCACTGCATATTTGTTTCTTCTTAAGATTATATATTCAAACTCAACAGTGTACAAAATGTCTAATCCTATCACTCACTTTATACTTTGCCAGATTTTTTAAAGTCTCTATTATTATCTGCTTTTCTACATATTTTTCAAAGTTCATCATTGTGACTGAATTTTCATATGTGCTGACATTTACATTCACTCTCTAACTGAAACCCTATTGCTAAAGAAATTTCCGTCCAAATCCTGTACTCACTCTTCTTCCTAAACCTACCGACTATCTACATAATCCTACCGACTATCCCTTTTTGACTGGATGTTCTCTTCCTCATTCAATCATCCAATGTACAAGGTCCTATGCCATTGTAAATGGATTTATCTGAGACATCTGTGCAGAACCTAATTCAACACTACGTATCCCAATCATGGGCCCAATGCCCTTCTGGGCTTCAAATCCTAGATTTCTGTTTTCATACATATATTTTACCAATATAATTTAATAAATATCGCAGGTTCCCAATACCATTATTCATCGCTCAGAATGATTCCTAACAAAATCGAACCTGTTATTACCCAAACCATACACTGTTCCCTCAATCTAACTTTGTAGAAAAGCAGGGACAGAGTTGGCCTTACAATACAGGAGTGTAGGGAAACTTCCACCTGCTGAGAACCTCAAAGGTCCATGCAGAAATGATCCATGGAGAAGATGTAGGCAGCTATGAAGGACCTGAGGGAGGAAAAGTCAACTTCCATGGTAAACAACCTGGTCAAGATGAAGGGATGTGTCTGAATCAGCCTCTTTCATCTTAATGTAGAGAAGATGGACCAAACCAGGCCTGTGTGGAGAGCTGTTCCCGGGTGCCTATGGTTGATATACCATTCTAACTTGTGAAAATGTCAGAGCGAGTAGGTGCATCCTCCATCTCATGGGACTCTTAGAAGCAACTTTTAGGACAAAGTTGTTGTCAAGGCAGTGACCTCATTTAGTTCCTGAAGGAAGTGACCTCACCTCACTTCCTTGATGAAGGAACTCTCTGAACTTGGGATACAGGAAGTCAGGCACCCAGAGCTAGTCCCAGTTCATGTCCCAGTGTTCAAACTTGTTTGGATTTTCCAAGGACAGAGACAGTGTTTCTTGGTACCTACTGATGTGAGGATAGCCTAATGCCAGGAAGGTCTGAGGAGGGGCCTTTCCTGAGAAAGAAGGTACTGGCTCACCGCTGGCTCCTAACAGCTTCACAGAGTTGGACACGGAGACCAGATCTGAGACAGGACAGCCCATTATGGGGGAATATATTATGGCCCACCAGTCAAAGGTCACTCCATATTTTCACAGACCTACTTGGGGGTCTGTGTGAGTGTGGGTGTGGGTGTGGGTGTGGGTTTGTCATTTTGTCTCATGTTCTGAGAATAGGTAGGAAAGTCGTTTTGTTTGTTTTGGTGTGAAATGTTTCTAGTAAGTCTTTTGACAAGGCGAGTGTTTCTATGTCTGTGTATCCCACTGTGTCCGTGGTTGTAGACATTAGAATAGAGAGTGCATCAATACATATGTCCTATCTAGTAGAAATCTTACCAGCATTCATCCTGTCCTTTTTATGAATAGTCTGCGGCTTGCCATATGGATCGGCCACTCCTAATATCTTCCTAAGTTCCTATTTTCTTTCTGAATTTTGGCCAAACTCCAGAATAGGCTCATGGTTTTGTGTCCAAGATATGTACCACCTTTAAGCTCTGTGACATGGCCATGTACTGGAGAGCTGAAGGCAATGGTGAGCATCTCAGAAAACTCAGATATCAGTGTGACCAGGAAAGTCTCAGTGGAGAAACCCTGCTTTGGGCCTTTTGCTTACCTATTGTGTTATTGCCCTGAATGTCAGGAAGGTCTTTGCCTCAGGCCACCCATTTGTGAAGACTGAAGAGATTTCAAATGGAAATGAATGGGCATCACCTTTGGCTCTTGGCTTAATTGCTTTGGAAAGGGATGTGTCTGAATCAGCTTCTTGGCCCTGTGTGAGGTTGTGGCTTAGATTCTCAGCACCTAATGGATCTAAAAAAAATCCCATGTGTGCATCCAAAACCAAAATAACCAAAAGAGCAGTCATTGTGGATGAAGTCTCTCACCTTCCTCTGTAAGGTTCCTGACCTCCATCATTGAGAATAGTGATCCTTTGGGTCAAATGAGTTCTTCAAATCACTACAGAGGCTAGGCCATAGGTGCTTGGGTTTTCTCATGACCCCAATTAACATAAGGAATCTAAACCCCACAGTCACTAGGCCACAAAATGGAGAATCAGAGCAGTATTAAGGGCAGGCCTCTTAGATCACTCCTGGTTCGCAGGAAGGGTGTCCCTGCCACACTGACTTTAGGCAAATGGGAGAAAGGGACCTTATTTTGGATACTGTCTTTGGCTTTGGCCCTCATGGAAACCTACAGCCTGAGGTTATGATTAGTGTCTATATGGAAGAAGATGAGGGCCATGTGGGAGTGTTTTGGTTTTAATTGTGGTCATTTTTGTGGCCGTTGGAAGAGATGACTGAGGCCACCTGGGCTTGAACACTGGTGTGATTCCCCTTAGAGACTGAGTTATGGAACTGACCTCAAAGAAGTATTGCCATGTATTGTGATGGGATTTTAGGAGGCCACACATGAGAGTCGCCCTTGGAAACTGAGATCAAGGCCCAGGGTGGCTTTCCACAGAGCACTGGGAATCTCAGGAAGGATATCACATGATTTTATTCTTAAAGAATTGGCAGCCATAGTTGCAAGTCAAAACACAAAAGGATCACACATTGTATACCTCAAACGCCTGGCTTAATGTGACCTTTTAGCCTGTCGTTGGGAAGCATTGCCTGTTAGAATTCTCCAGAGATTTCATTGAAATGAGCTTCCTCTCCATTTAATGGTTCCTGAATGAATTAAACCCCACAGTGCCTCAAACTTCATCCTTGAAAAAAGGCTAGATAAATACCATTAAATTTTTGAAATTCTCATGAACAGGTGTCAGTGGAGAACCTTTGGATGTCTTATAGATGATCATGAGTGTACCAGACAGTGCCTTGATTTACTGGGTTTCATGAAAATCGTGTAGAACAGAGATGCCAGTAATTTGGAGCCCGATGAGTATTCGGCCTAGAGCAGTGGAGTGTAGGTGTTTGTTAAAACATCTGTGATGGGGTCATGTGGATCTGCCATTGGCTTCCAAATGGTTTGTGACTGACATGGTGCAGCCCCCATACCCTTGTATGTAAAGGCATCTTGTTATACGGAGAGGTTTCAGGGCAATGTTTAGAATCAGATTTCTATTGTCAAGGAGGCAAGCTATGTGGGATAGAAGCCTGGTTGGTGCACTCTCCTGCAGACCCTTAACCAACACACGTGACAGAACTCCCTCCAGCACTCTGTCCTAGTTGACCTCCTCGTATTTCATGAAGCAAATACCAAACTCCCAGTGTAGCTGCAAGAAACACCATGAAAAGTAGAGGAAGACCAAATGGCTTCAAAGTCCACACTGGGAGACACTTTGCCCCCAAATGGCAACAAATTACCTACAAAGAGAGAATTCAGCCCTGCTGCCTCATGTTTATTGGAAAAAAAGAAACCATGTGCTCCAGGTTACACAGAAGCAGACCCAGATTTGATGGTCTCACTACAAAGGAAGTTAAAACTCCTGACAACAACATATATTTCAAGTGCCCAACCTCAGAGGCAGTTTCTCAAGAAGTCTTTAGGCCAAGAGAGCTTCATGTTTGTGGAGTTTTTACCATGTACCTTACTTTTCGAAACACCTCTACCACCTCCAAGGTTGTTAACTACTGAGCATTTTCCATTCCAGATGTGTATTCACAGATTTTCTAACTCTTCTCCTCTTATTGTGTCTTACTTGGGGTGAAGGTAATGTCAAGGCATTGTTCTGAATGAGAGTGGGAAGACTTTTGGGTAGCATATATTTGCATACACATTGGATTCATTTTCCAATTTTCTATTCGAAATACTGAATCCCTGACTGTCAGAGGTAGAAGGAATTCTCCTTCAAAGAATAGCCTGACACTTACAAGAAACAGCCACCAGGAGACATCCTGTCTGGGAGACATCCTATAGCCATCTGTCTCCCTGAGACATCCTGTGCCCATCTGTCTTTCTGAAACTTCCTGAGGTTATCTCACCTTGTGAAGACATCTAGGAAGTGCCGATAAGAGAGATTTCCCACATCCAGCATACAAATACCCCTGTGTGAACAATAAAAGTTTGCAGCTTGATCAGAACTCCTGTCTTGCTGTCATCTCTCGTGTCTCTTGTCCCTTCATTCCTCCCTATCTAGGTTCGCTGCCCACGTTGATGTGTCCTGCCGGCCGGGACATCTGGCGCCCACTGACTGGGGCTCGAGCTTTTGATTGAGGGGGACCCCGTCCTCCTGGAAGATTTGGTCAAGCGGAGCTTACAATAACCGCAGAAGACACCACCGAGAGACAGATCCAGGAGGAGGGTGGGGATGACACACGGTGATTGACCCACCATGGGGCAGGCAGTTTCGTCACATGATTTGTTTTTGTCAGGCTACAAGGAGTCCTTCCAGACATGGGGGCGCGTATTAAGAAAAAAGACTTAATTTTTTTTTCTTTTCACACATAAGAGAGCAGTGTCCATGGTTTCCTCTTGAAAGGACCATTGATGGTAAAAGATGGCTTAGAGTAGGAGACTGTTTAAAAGATTATTATGAATCCTTTGGCCCAGAAAAAGTGCCTGTTCCCACCTTTTCTTACTGGAACTTAATTAATAGAATTCTTAAAAGTTCACCCTTTGACAATGGTACCTTAAAAGTTGTCAAGGTTTGGAAAGAGACTATGCAAATACTTCTCATATCCCCTCGGCATGCCCATCATTTAGTATAGACATAGACCCTTCTCAGGCTCCCCAGGACCGTGGGAACCTTCCTGGTCCCCCTCAAAATACCACCCTAATGAATAAGGCTCCAATGATTACCAACTGCCTTTATCCAGTTTTAAATACCGGAGACTCATTGACCCCTGTAGAGGAGGCTACCTTGGAGAAGGAAGCAGCTCGCTACCATTCAGAAGACCCTCCACCTCTCAAGACCCTGCCACAGCCTATAGGACTTACACATCCACCTCCCTCCTATATCCCTCCTGCCTTTTGTGCTCTGGCCCTTCAGGGAACAAATGCCCCCCCCGATATTTTCTTCCCACTTCCCTTGCCTAAACTGGCTCCTTTGTGAGCATCCTTTCAACATACACAGGAACAGATCCAACCTTTAAAAGAATTAAGATCCCTTCACTCTGAGCTCTCTTCATTAGCCTTAGGTATGGAGTCAAAGCAACTGGCCTACAGTGGTCTAATACAAAGGCGAAGCCACTCCATTGACCTGTGCTCGCCTTCCCAGTCACCACCAGTCTGATAGATAAGCCTGCCCAGGCTGAGGTCAAAGAATTAGACGAGGATAAAGAGGAGGAAGCGGGGAAATGGATTAAGGAGATCAGGACTCAGAGGATGAAGAGTTCAGCCCTAGGCAGGCAGGAACCCAGAGTCTACAAAAAATTAAGCCTGCATTTTCCTGAAAAACTTAAAAAGGCTTGTGCTCACTATGGCCCCATTGCACCCTACACGTTGGCTTTATTAGAAAGCCACAGCACACAATGACTTACTCCCAATGATTGGAAATTTTTAGACCAAGCTACCCTCAGTGCCAGAGACTTCCTGTTATGGAATGCAGATTTCAAAGAGCACTGTCGGGAAACTGCTCAAAAAATTTTAACTAAGGCCTTCTCTAAATCCAGGACTTATGTTAAACTAGTGGGCAATGAGCCTTTTGACAATAAAACTAAACAGGCACATTTCCCTGCTGGACTTTTGATGCAGATTCAGATGGCTTGCTTACATGCTTGGAGACACCTCCCTCAAAAGCCTCGGCTACCACTTCCCTGGCAAAAATTTGACAAGGGCCCGACGAGCCTTATAGCGACTTTGTTCCCCGGCTTAACCTAGCTGTGGAATGCTTGCTTGGACCAAGCGAAAGCAAAAGCGCTTTTGTAAAACATCTTGCCTTTGAAAACGCCAACCCGGCATGTCAGGATGTTCTTCAACCACATAAGGATAAAGGGAAACTTTCTGACTTTATTAGACTCTATGCAGGGGTAGGTGCAGCCCATGCCATGGGTCTTGCCCTAGGTGCCACCTTTACCAAGACCTTTCACAATCCTGGCTCACGTACTTGCTTTACTTGTAAACAACCTGGCCATTTTGCAGGCAAGTGTCCGACAGGCAAAAAAAGCCTAGGAATAGCGTCTCCTTCAACTGGGGCTATACCACCCCAAGCTATCCTTTGCCCTAGATGTGGTAAAGGTCATCACTGGGCCAGTGAGTGTAGATCTAAGACAAATGCCCTCAGACAGCCTATTTTTTCCTGCTTCTTGGGAAACTCCCTGCGGGGCCAGCCCCGGGCCAAGACATCCCCCAGGACAAACCCAGGGGCAATAAGATTTGTTCTCTCCCAAACTCCCAACCTACCTCAAAATTCTTCTCCACAATTGCCTCCCTCCAACTAGCCACTCCAGGCAGCGCAGGATTGGACCTCTGTGCCACCACCGATACTATATTGGACTCAATGCAAGGACCCCAGATAATACCCACTGGAATTATGGGTCCCCCTCAATCTCATATGTGTGCCCTTATTTTTGGGAGAGCCTCTACTAACTTACATGGTGTTCAGGTCTTCCATGGCATTAATAATAATGATTTCACTGGAGAAAAAAATACTGGCCACAGCTATTAATGGAGTTGTGGCCATCCCAGCACGAACAAGTCTTGCACAATTAATACTCCTTCCCTTGAAACCAGGAGGCACTTCCACCGCCCAAACCTACCGCAGTGGACTGCCTCCTTGGGCTGCTCTGATGTAAATTTGGTTCAACCCGTTTCTCACAAAAGACCCACAATTTCCTTACTTATTGAAGGAAAGGAATTCCAAGGAATTCTAGATACTGGAGCTGATGACACAATTATTTCTCAAAAATATTGGCCATCAGCTTGGACCCTCACCTCATCCTTGACTGACCTTAAAGGGATAGGACAGTCAAAAAATCCTCTGGTCAGCTCTACGGCTCTTAGCTGGACTTATAAAGAGGGTAATAAGGGAATTGTCACTCTTTTCGTTGTTCCTGACCTCCCTGTTAACCTATGGGCCCGAGATATTTTGAGTCAAATGGAAGTTATTCATGCCAGTCCCAATTCCATGGTAACTCATCAAATGCTTCATATAAATTTTGTCCCTGGTACAGGCCTTGGGAGACTGAGACAAGGACTGGTTGAGCCAATAAAACCCATACAAAAAACAAATACATATGGACTTGGGTATTCGGATTTTTAGTGTCGGTCTCTGACTCTCCTGTACCCCATGGAGATAAAATTATTTGGGAAACTCAGACTCTTGTGTGGGTGCATCAATGGCCACTTACCCAAGAAAATATGGAGGCTGCCTCCATGTTAGTGCAGGAACAGCTGGCAGCCGGCCATGTAGAGCCCTCAACCTCAACATCGAATACTCCAATTTTTGTTATCAAGTAAAAATCAGGCAAGTGGTGCCTTTTACAATATTTGTGTGCCATTAATAAAGCTATGTGCCCAATAAGAGCACTACAGCCAGGCATTCCCACACCAGTGGCTATTCCCAAAAACTATTGTAAAATGATTATTGAGTTAAAAGATTGTTTTTTTACCATTCCTTTACATCCTGCGGATAGACCCTATTTTGCCTTTAGTCTCCCTCGCATTAATTTTCAGGGCTCTATGCAGAGATTTCAATGGAAGGTTCTTCCCCAAGGTATGGCCAACAGCCCTAGTCTTTGCCAAAAATACGTTGCTCAAGCAGTAGACCCTGTGAGAGAGCTATGGCCACAAATTTATATTTTACATTATATGGATGATTTGTTAATTGCTGCACCTAATAACCATGACCTTAATAATTGTTACTTGGACATTTACAAAATCCTCACTTCCTTGGGACAACAGATAGCTCCTAATAAGGTTAAAACACAGGACTGTTATACCTATTTGGGCCTTAAACTTCAAGATAATCAGATCCAAATTCCTAAGATACCACTGTGGGTGGACCATTTTCAAAACCTTAATGATTTTCAAAAATTCCTGGGGAATATTCAATGGCTAAAAACATATTTAAAATTACCACCTTGTGTACTTTTGTCCCTTAATGATATTTTGAGAGGTGATTCCCACCCCTCCTCCCCTCAAAAACTTACTCCCGAGGCATGACAGGCATTAAACCAAGTCACACAAGCCATTGCCAAACAGTTTTTTACAGAACATTCTTATAACCTTCCTCTGGTTCTGGTTATTTTACACACTCCTCATACACCCACAGGAATATTTTGGCAACGAAATACACATTTTAGAAATAAAGGCTGCCTTTGCTTTGGGTCCATTTACCCACCACATTCTCCAACGTTATTACTGTTTTTCTTGCTCAGGTAGCTTCTATTATTTTTAAAAGTCGTTTGCTATCTCGACAACATTTTGGCAAAGACCATGATAATATTTTAATTTCATATACTAAAGACCAAATCCAATTTTTACTACAGACGGAGGATGAATGGCGTATTGCCTTATCAGGCTTTTTGGGAACAATTGATAACCACCTACCCAATGACCCCCTTTTACATTTTGTCCAGTTACATCCATTTATTTTTGCCAAAATTACTCAAAAGGCTCCCATTCCTCAAGCCCTTACTGTCTTTACAGACAGTTCCAGTAATGGCCGAGCAGTCTTTGTTGTCAATAACCAGCCTAACACCTTTTATACTGTCTATCATTTAGCACAGTTTGTGGAATTGTTTGCAATAACACAAGTTTTTAAAACATTTTTTGATAATCCTGTTAATATTTATACATACAGTGCCTACATTGCTCATTCTGTGCGCCTGCTTGAGATTTCACCCACCATTAAGGCTTCTTCCAATGTCGCCCATCGGTTTCACCAGCTTCAGCAGCTAATTTAGGCCAGACAACACCCATTTTTCTTAGGACACAGCAGGGCACACTCTGATCTTCCCAGCCCTCTAACACAAGGTAATGCCAAAGCTGATGCAGCAACTCGTTTCATCTTTCCAATTTTTGTTGGCTGCACTCAAAAGGCCACGGAGTTACACAATCTTCACCATCTAAATGCCCAGAACCTTCGATAACTATGTAAAATTACCAGGCAACAGGCACGAGAAATAGTAAAAGCATGCCCTGGTTGCCCTGTCTCCCTCCCCATTCAACACTTGGGAGTTAACCCCAGAAGATTACTGTCCAATTAGTTTTGGCAAATGGATGTTACTCATTTTTCTGAATTTGGAAAAACCAAATATGTACACGTTTCTGTAGATACCTTCAGTGGCCTTATTTTCGCATCACCACATTCTGGAGAGGCTATCAAAGATGTCCTTTCTCATCTTGTTTCAGCGTTTTCTGTAATGGGTAAACCAATACATATTAAAAAAAGATAATTGTCCTGCATATACCAGTGCCAAGTTTAAACAGTTTTGTGCTACCTGGCAAATTTGGCATACTACTGGAATTCCATACAAGCCTCAGGCATTGTGGAACGTGCCCACCTTACCTAAAGACTTGGCTAACCCGCATTAATGCTTCTGTACTTGTATTTACCACTCACAGGCATCGCCTTAATCATGCATTATTTGCCCTTATTTTTCTTTCCCTAGACAATGAAGGTCATTTGGCTGCAGACTGACACAGGCAATCCTCGTCCAATTCTGTTCGCCCACCTGTTATGTGGCACAATCCCCTTACAAATAAATGGAAACGCCCAGGTCCTGTCCTCATCTGTGGACGAGGCTCAGCTTGTGTTTTGGACGAAGAGCAAGCAGCCCCAAGATGGTTACCAGAACGCCTGGTTAAACAGGTTAATGGCTTACCTCAACACGGGGATGGAGGCCCTCCCCCTGAGGACAAATTTTCCTCTTTTTCAGATGCAGCCAACAATCTGTGTGAGGATCCTACTTAAGGCACTTATGCTGAACAGGATTGTACACGGAGGCTTTGGCCCTCCACCTTCCAACATCATGGAGTACCTTTTTGGCCCTCCCTGTGAACGCAAGGGAGGATCTTGGACTCAGGCTCCCACTAGTTTGACCCAGACTGCTGACTGCGTGACTAAGGTGGCTTACCTCCGGGCCGAGGTTGACCATAAACTCAGAGGAGTTCATCAGCCTAAATTGGTATGTGTTAACAAGTCAAAGATTATTCCCCCTAGTACAAGTAAAGCTCTCCAAAATTGTTCTGCAACTTGAACACATACCCAAGCGATGCATGCCACTTGTTATGCGTCGGCCTCAATTTGTGTTAACAAGCAGGGAGAACAATTTTTTGAAGCCTCCCTAACTAAAACTCATGCAGCAGGAGGGACCACTATTCATTATACCCCCGTTCTTTTTGACCGGGGAGGAGAAGGCAAATACACCAAGCTACAGTCAGCTGGGTGCCAAGGCCCTGTTGGTAAACCCCCCTTCTGCCCCATTAAGGCACCTACAGGGGTCGCTGATGGTGGAGGATTCCCTTATGCTGTCAAGCATCCTCAGATAATCAAACTTTTGAAACCCCAAATCCCTGAGCTCACATATCATCCCTTAATATAGCCAAAATGCCAGCTCCCAGGTTTAGATAACAATACATTAGATATTTTGGAAACTACCTTCTCCTTGCTTAAAAATTCCAACCCCAACTTTGCTGGTGATTGCTGGCTCTCCATGGCAACAGGGGCAATCATGCCTATGGCAGTTCCTATTAATTCTATCATAGACGATGATAATACATGCCAACCCAGATTTCATTTAAAAGTACAGTCTATAGGCACTTTTACAATATGTCTTTTAGGCGCGATGCAAAATAATACCTATGATATTGATGTTGGAGTTACTTCCTTCGGAAATTGCTCAACAGTACAAAACTATTCCTCATCCACCCCATCTCTTTGTCCCTCCAATGGCACAGTTTTTATGTGTGGAGGAAACTCGGCCTTCCCGAGGCTTCCATCGAATTGGACCGTTGGCTGTGTTCTTGCCTTATTACTCCCTGATATAACTATTGTCCCAGGAGACGAAACTCTATGCATTCCTAGTCTAGACACCTCAGTCAAAAGACACAGGCGGGCAATACAGGCCTTACCACTCGTTGCCAGCCTTGGAATAACAGCTACTGTGGCCACAGGTACAGCTGGCTTAGGCATGGCTATACACTCTTAGCGTCGCCTGTCTCAACAACTTATAAATGATGTACAAACTATATCAGGAACCATTAAAGATTTGCAGGACCTAGTAGACTCCCTGGCAGAAGTGTTCCTTCAAAACAGAGAAGGCTTAGATTTACTGACAGCTAACCAGGGAGGTATTTGCTTGGCCTTAGGGGAACGATGCTGCTTTAATGCCAATAAATCAGCTATAGTACGCACTAAAATTAAGCAGCTTCAAGAAGATCTAGAAAAGAGATGAAGGGAACTTTTTGAAAATCCCCTCTGGACTGGGTTTAATGGATTTCTACCCTACCTTCTTCCCCTATTAGGCCCTTTGTTGGGTTTACTTTTAATGGTGTCCATAGGACCCTGCATTATAAACAGGCTTGTACAATTTATTATAGAACAGATTAATATTTTGGCCTCTAAGCCCATACAGGTCCACTATCATCGCCTGGAGATGGAAGACCATGCTGCCAACATTTAAAAGGATGTTCTACCCTTCTCACAGGCTTATTTCTTAAGTTTACATCCCCACAGATCTCTCTTTCTTACATTAAACTATAAGTAACAGCTCTGACCAACCATCTTCTGCCATTGCCATAAGGGTTCGTCCTCCATGGGCCCCTCCACTTGGGGGAGGATGCACCCATGGAGTGAGGACGTTAGGCCATAATAACGGAGGGTGCAGGATGGACTGCAGGAGGATGTATCCACGGATCCCAAAACAGAAGACCTCTTAGTGACACGCTCTGGTGCATGGTGGTCGGCCTGCTTTCCCCTCAAAGCCGTCTCCTCCCAAAACATGCCAAGGCCACCACGAAATCTCCTAGTAAACATGCTCTCTCGAATCAGGAGATATTCTAAGGCCTGCTAGAGAAACAGAGCCTCTATCACCCCCTAAAACATTGGCCGGTAAGGTATGGTCAAATATTTTATATAAGAAAGAGAGGTGAGGGGCTAGAAGGAAGTTCTCCTTCAAAGAATAGCCTGACACTGAAAAGAAACAGCCCCCTGGGAGATATCCTGCCTGGGAGACATCCTGCAGCCATCTATCTCCCTGAGACATCCTGCTGCCATCTGTCTTCCTGCAACATCCTGAGGTTATCAAACTTTCTGAAGACATCCAGCAACTGCCGATAAGAGAGCTTTCCCATCCACAACATATAAATTCCCATGTGAGAACAATAAAAGTTTGCAGCATGATCAGAACTCCAGTCTTGCTGTAATCTCTCGTGTCTCTTGTCCCTTCATTCCTCCCCAACTAGGTTCCTTGCCCACATTGATGTGTGCGGCCGGCCGGGACAACTGACACTAACCCATACCCTACTACACTCTGACTACTAATTCTAATATGATGGAGAAAAATAACCCAAACAGAATAGAAATACAAGCAGTTCAGAGGAGGCATGGTGTATATTTGGACTTGCCTTTTGCATGATATAGGGTAGGTGTTATAAATCTAGTTAATTTTTAATTGAAATCGTTCTCCATGTGTTTTTAAAGTTAACAAATATGTGAATTCCTGTCTCCATTTCTCTGTAGCCTATTCAACACATGTATTTTTATCTGCACATATAGAATCCTACTTGGAATCACACGTACATTCTTGTGAGGAGGCTGACTTGGCAGATACAAATTGTGAGAAGAGATCACTCCCCATAAACGCTGTTGGAACTCAAAATTCAATCTATGGGTGAGCTTCCTAGTAGAACAACATTTTACATAAATCCATGTTCAGTAACATAAATATTTTTGCATCTATGGATGATATATATTTCATGATGAATTTTGTTTGGCATATATATTGCTACTTTTTATTGTCTGTGTGTGTGTTTTGTATATATATACACTCTTCAGATTTTTCAAAATATGAAATATATGTGTCTTATATACACTCCCTAAATTCATTTATGTTCATGTATGTGGATTTATAATCAACTTTTCACAAGATTATTCTCAGAAATATTCATCCACCTGAAATACATATTTGTTTTCTAGTACTGAAAACTAACTTAAGTGAATGGTGCATACAATCCTAATATTTCTACAGTGACTGACACAGTTTAACATCAATGCAAGTAGAAATCTATCGGACATGATGTGTATTTTGAAGTTCATTTTGTTCAACACTGGTACATTACAATTTCTTCAGTTTATTCACATCATAGGATATATATTTCATCCACAAGTTCACAAATTTATACGCATTTGATTCATTTTCAATCATTTCCTGCTTCAGAACACATGTATTACTCCTAGTTTCCTGAATGGTCTTTTCATGACACTTATTTCCAAACACATTCATTTTGGTTTTCATAATCATTTTGAAGCAAAACTCACACATTCTTCATGATATACCATAACCCTAATTTTACCATTACATGTGTAACTGATTGGAATGAATGATTGTATATCAATATAAGATTCCCTGTATATTTTCTGATATCAATTCAATCCATTATTTAAAGTTTGAACCACTTTTATTATTTATTCACAGTATGGTCTATTTATGCATTATTTCTATATTTATAGACACAGGGTACATCTATGTGTATCCCCAATACTAATTTATTCATCTTCAAAATGTAGCTCCCAGAAATGTTGGCAGAAATACCCATGTCACCTGATCTACATATACATTTTATCACAGTAATATTCTGGACACATTATGAAAATGTCACACTTATGATTGTACCAAAGCCTAAGTGAAAGTGAGCATGCGTTACTAAAAACATCCATGTCCAGGTTGCCTAATGCTCTCTAATGTCAATACTATTGGTGAATACATATTTGTTTCTTCCTAAGATTATATATTCAACCTCAATCCTGTTGAAAATGTCTAATCCTACCACACAATTTATACTTTGCCTGATTTCCTAATGTCTCTATTGATTTCTGCTTCCCTACATATTATCCCAGTTCATTATTGTGACTGACTCTTCACATGTGCTGACATTTACATTCACTGTCTACCCGAAAGCCTATTGCTAAAGAACTTTTGGTCCCACTCTTATACTCACTCTTCTTTCTAAACCTACTGACTTTCGTCTTAATCATACCGACTATCACTTTTTGACTGGATGTTCTCTTTGACATTCAATCATCCAAGGTACAAGGCAATTGTATATCGATTCATCTGAGACATCTGTGCAGAATATAATTCAAAGCTAAGTATCCCACTCAAAGGCCTAATGCCTTTCTGGGCTTCAAATCTTACCTGGATTTCTGTTTTCAAACTTATATTTCTCCTGTATATTCTTGAAAATATTGCAGGTTCCCAATACCATTAATCATCTTGCACAATGATTCCGAACCCTAATAGAACCTGTTATTAACCGTAACCATACACTCTTTTCTCAATATCACTTTACAGAAGAGCAGGTACAGAGTTCGTCTTACAATACAGGAATGTAGGGGATCTTCCACCTGCTGAGAACCTAAAATGTCCATGCAGAAATGATCCCTGGATAAGATGTAGGCAGCTATTGAGGAACTAAGAGAGCAAAAGTCATCTTCCAATGCAAAAACCCTGGTCAGAATGAAGGGATGTGTCTGAATCAGCCTCTCTCTTCTTAATGTAGAGAAGATGGACCAAACCAGGCCTGTGTGGAGAGCTGTTCCTGGGTGCCTATGGTTTACATACCATTCTAACTTGTGAAAGTGTCACAGGAAGTAGGGGCAGCCTCCATCTCATGGGACACTTGGAAGCAACTGAAGCAATTGTTAGGACAAAGTGGTTGTCACGGCAGTGACCTCACTCAGTTCCTGAAAGAATTGACCTACTTAACTTCCTTGTTGATGGAACTCTCTGAACTTGGTATCCAGGAAGCCAGGCACCCAGAGCCAGTCCCAGTCCCCGTCCCAGTGGGCTCAATTGTTTGTATTTACCATGGACATAGTCAGTCTTTCTTGGTACCTACTGATGTGAGGATGGTCAAATGACAGAATAGCTATGAAGAGGGTCCTTTCCTGGGAAAGTAGGTAGTTGCTCACCACTGGCTGCTGGCAACTTCACTGAGTTGAAAAAGGAGACAAGATCTGAGACCGTACAGGCCATTTCGGGGGAACGAAGTATGGCTCACCAGTCAGAGGACACTCCATATAGTCAGAGACCTACTTGGGGGAAGGAGGTGCCTTTTTGAGTGTGGGTGTGAGTATGTGGTTTTGTCTCATGTTCTGAGAATAGGTAGGAAAGTCGGTTTGTTTGTTTTGGGGTAGACTGTTTCTTGTATGTCGTTTGGCAAGGCGAGTGTTTCTATGTCTGTGTATCTTACTGTGTCAGTGGTTGTAGACAATAGAAAAGAGAATACATCAATGGATGTGTTGTGTCTAGTAGAAAGCTCCCAGCATTCATCCTGCCCAATGTATGAATAGAGAGTGGGCAGCCTTATTGATGTGCAACACCTATTATATTCCTAAGTTTCAGTTTTCTTCCTGAATTCTCTCAACTCTCCAGAATAGGCTCATGGTTTTGTGTCCAAGATATGTACCACCTCCAAGCTCTGTGAAATGGCCATGTACTGAATAGCTGAAGGAAATGTGATCATCTCAGAAAACTCAAATATCAGTGTGAATAGAAAAGTCTCAGTGGAGAAAAGCTGCTTTGGGCCTTTTACTTACCTATTTTTCTGTTGCCCTGAATGTCAGAAAGGTCTTTGCCTCAGGTCACACTTTGTGAAGCCTGAAGAAAATAGTTTTCAAATGGAAATGAATGGGCATCACCTGTGGCTCTTTCCTTAATTGCTTTGGAAATGGATGTGTCTGAATCAGTATCTTGGCCCTGTGTCAGGTTGTGGCTTAGATTCTCAAAACCAGATAGATCTAAAAAAGATGCCATGTGTGCATCCAAAACCAAAATGGCAAAAAGATCAGTTATAGTGGATGAAGCTTCTTGCCTTTCTCTATTAGTTTCCTGACATCCATCAAGTGAGAATAGGAATCCTTTGGGTAAAATTAGTACTTCAAAGCCCTGCAGAGGTGCTTGGGTTTCCTCATGACTCCAAATCACATAAAGAATCTATACCTGACTGTCAGTAGGCCTCAAATTGGAGAATCAGAGCAGTATTAAGAGCAGGCCTATTTGATCACTCCTGGTTCACAGGAAAGGTGTCCCGGCCACAATGACTTTAGGCAAATGAGGGGCAAGAGAACGTATTTTGGACACTGTCTTTGGATGTGCCCCTCATGGAAACCTCCAGCCAGAGGTTATGATTAGTATCTTTATGGAAGAATATGAGGGCTATGTGAAAGTGTTTTGGTTTTAATTGTGGTCATTAGTGTGGTGGTTGGAAAAGATGACTGGGTCCATCGGGGTTTAAACTCTGATGTGATTCCCCTTTGAGACTGCGTTGTGGAACTGACCTCAGAGAAGAATTGCCATGATTTGTGTTGGCATTTTTGGAGGCCACGCATGAGAGTCGCCCTTGGAATCTGAGATCTAGACCAAGGGCGGCTTTCCACAGAGCACAGGGAATCTCAGCCATGATACCATATGATTTTATTCTGAAAGCCTTGGAATCCATAGTTGAGAGTCAAAACACACATGGACCTCACATTGTAGACCTCTATGTGCCTGGCTTCATGTAACCTTTTGCCCACTCTTTGGGAAGCCTTGCCTGTGAAATTTCTCCAGATCTTTCATTGAAATGATCTTCCTCAACCTTTAATGGTTCCTGAATGAATGGAAACCCACAGTGCCTCCAACTTCATCCTTGAAAAATGGCTACATAAATACCATGACATTCTTGAAATTCACTTGACCAGGTGGCACTGGAGAACCTTCGATGTCCTGTTGCTAATTCGAGTGTACAAGACAGTGCCTTGATTGACTGGGTTTCATGATAATGGTGTAGAACAGAGATGTCAGTACGTTGGAGCCTCCTGATTAGTGGTCATAGAACAGTTTTGTGCATGTGTGTGATAAAACATCTGTGGTGGGGCCATGTGGATCTGCCATTTACTTCCAAATGGGTTGTGACTGACATGGTGCAGCCAGCAGAACCTTGTATGTAAAGGCATCTTGTTATATGGAGAAATTTCAGGGCAATGTTCAGAATCAGGTTGCTATGGTCAAGGGGGCAACCTATGTGTGATTGAAGCCTATTTGGTGCATTCTCCTGCAGACCCTGACACACGACACATGACAGAACTCCCTCCAGCACTGTGTCCCAGTTGAACTTTTTGTTTTTTGAGAAGCAAATACCAAACTCCCAATGCAGCAGCAAGAAACACCACAAAAATGAAGGATGACCAAATAGCTTCACAGTCCACACGGAGAGACACTTAGCCCCCAGTGGCCACAGATATCTATAAAGAGAGAATTCAGCACTGCTGCCTAATGTTCATTGAAATATAAGAGACCATGTCCTCCAGGTCACATATATGCAGACCCAGCTTTGATGGTCTCACTACAAAGGAAGATAAAGCTCCTGACAACAACATATATTTCAAGTTCCCAACCTCAGAGGAAGTTTCTCAAGAAGTCTTTAGGCCAACAGAGCTCCATGATTGTGGAGTTTTATCCTGTCCCTTACTTTTGGAAACTCCTCTTGCACCTCCAAAGTTGTGAACTCCTGAGCAATTTCCATTCCAGATATGTATTCACAAATTTTATAACTCTTCTCTTCTAATTGTGTCTTAATTGGGGCGAAGGTAATGTCAAGTAATTGTTCTGGATGAGAGTGGGTGGATTTTTGTGTAGCACATATTTGCATACACATTGGATTCATTTTCCAATTTTCCATTTGAAATACTGAAACACTGACACTACCCCATACCCTACTAAACTCTGTCTACTAATCCTAATATGATGGAGAAAAATAACCCAAACAGAATTGAAATACAAGCAGTACAGAAAAGGCACAGTGTATAGTTGGACTTGCCTTTTGCATTATATAGAGTAGGAGTTATAAATCTACTCATTTTTTTGTTGAAATAGTTCTCAATGTGTTTTTAAAGTTAACAAATATATGAATTCCTGTCTCCCTTTCGCTGTAGCGTATTCAGCACATGTATTTTTATAAGCACATGTATAATCCTACCTGGTACCACATGTACACTATTGTGTGGTACCTGAATAGGCAGATACAAATTGTGAGAAGAGATCACTCCTCCTAAACGGTATTGGAACTGAACATTCACCCTATGGGTGAGCTTCCTAGCTGAACAACATTATATATAAATCCATGTTCAGTAAAATGAATATTTTTGATCTGTGGATAATATATATTTCATGGTGAATTTCAATTGGCATATAGTGCTAATTTTTAATATCTGTATGTGTATATATATATATATATATATATATATATATATATACACTCCAGATTTTTCAAAATATGAAATATATGTGTCTTATTATACATTTCCTAAATTCATTCATATTCATGTATGTGGATTTATAATAATCTTTTCACAAGATTATTTTCAGAAATATTCATCCACCTGGAATACCAATTTGTTTCCAACACTGAAAACTAACTTAAGTGAATGGTGTATACAAATCCTAATATTTCTACAGTAACTGACTCAGTTTAACATCAATGCAAGTAGACTCCTATGGGACATGATGTGTATTTTGAAGTTCATTTTTTTCAACACTTGTACATTACTATTTCTTTAGTTCATGCACATCATTGGATATATATTTCATCCATAAGTTTGCAATTTTATTGGCATTTGTTTCACTTTCAATCACTTTCTACTTCAGAACACATATATTTCTCCATGTTTCTTGACTGGTCTTTTCATGAGAATTCTTTCCAAACACATTATTTTTGATTTTCATAATTACTTTTGAAGGAAATCTCACACACCCTAGATAATGAACCATAACCATAATATTACCATTAGATGTATAACTGGTTGGAATGAATGATTGTATATCAATAAATGATTTCTTATATATTTTCAGATATTAATTCAATACATTATTTAAAGTGGAACCTGTTATATTATTTAAACACAGTATTGTCTATTCATGCATTATCTCTATATCCATAGACACAGGGTACACGTCTTTATAACCCCAATACTAATTATTAGGTCTTGAAAATATTCCTCCCAGAAATGGTGGAAGAAATACTCATGTAACCTGACCTACATATACATTTTTTCACAGTAATATTCTGGACACAAAAAGCAAAGTTCACACTAATGATTGTACCAATGGAATGGTCGAGTGAGCATTTTAGGAAGAGACCACCAAGAGACTGTCTCGTGCAACAGCAAAGTGTGTATTGGGGGTCCAGCATGCTGCAGCTCAGAGCTCACTTGAATTTAGCAGAGAGCCCTGAGAATAGCTTAAGCAGAGCTTATGTACTTTCTTTGGAGAAGGCAGGGTGTGAAGTTTATTGATGGGTCAGGGTGAGTGGGCGGTTTGCTTGCAAATGTGTGAGGGAGTACATTCTGCAGTTTGGCAGTTGGGGACAACACATTCTGGGAACAAGATTAGCAAACAGTTCTCAAGATTTCAACAGTGTTTTGTTAAGCATACAGAAAAACAGGAAGTGACAAGTACCTATTTAATAAACCTTTCATTTCCCACTTCTTGTTCTGGTTACTTTTAATCAAAAAAGTGATCATTGGGGGGTGTCACATTTTATGTCTGCTAGTGAGTTATATTTTTGTCTGATTACCATAAGTTTAACTTGTCCAATTTGAGCTTGGAGAAAGGAAACTACACGGTTGAGCAAACAGGGACCTACAGTTAGCAATAATATGAGGATTATTAATGGACTGGCCAAGGCAGATAAAAGCGTAGTTAACCCAAGGGACTGTGTGAACCAAGACTCAAACCACGCTTTTTGGGCCTCTGTCTCTCGTTGACGCTCTTCAAGGCGTTTTCTTAATTTACTCATAGATTCTTTTACAACTCCAGTATTGTCAGCATAAAAAAAAAAATCTTCCCTCATTGCAGCACAAAGGCCCCCTCTCTCATGAAGAGGAGGTCCAACCGTCGCCTATTCTGTGAAACTACTTCGGAGAGAGAGGTTAAAGATTCCTGTAAAGCTGGGATTGAGGTTTTTAATATCTTTAAGCTTTGGTCTATTGCTGCTTCTCATTGAGTCATTTGTTGTGTCCCATGGACTAGGTCAGTGGTTCCTGTGCCCACACCTGCAGCAACTCTTATTCCAAATAGGATGGCTAAAGTGAGGGATACAGGTTCCCAGCGGAACCGGGTTTTATGCCCCCCCCCCTATTTTAACTTTAAATGAACCTGTATCATGATAGAGCACTCTGGGAAACATCTGCACCATTACATAATTAATCACATCTATTGACCATTTTATGAACACATAAACAATAATTAAGTATATAGAATTATACTGTTGAAGGAACAGACAAGGAAAGGCACCTAAGATAGCACCGAAGCTAGGGAAGCAGTCCTATTTGGTTGCAAAAGGATGTAGAGAGCATTGCTTCTGTTGTAATCAATTAATCCTCTGAACCCCAAGTTTAGGTTGTTTCAGAATTTTGTAGCCAACATGTAAGGGAATGGGCTCAGAATATCACAGTCTGCAGAAGTTCACAAAAAGCAGTTTTTGTTTCTGTTTTATTTCTTCTATTTTGGCAAGTTAACTTTTTAAGGACACCTCGGAGGGGGAGAGCTTTTGTCTTCTCTTTTTTTTTCTCCCTGCCAGCTGTTAAAATGGAGCCCAGTTGGTAACTTCTTTATCTTAGAAATGTAGCAATCTCTGTGAAGCTCCAGCTCAAGGCCAGAGGCCTTGTTCACATATTTTGTGAAAAACTAGTAAGGGGTGTCTTGCTTAGGAGTGCTGATTTTTCCAGCCAGTGGCAACTAGAACAGGGCAACAAGAAAAGAGGAAGTTTATCTACATTGAACTCTTTCATAGGGATTATTTTGCTGAAAGTCCTAAAGTCAGTCATGGTGAAGACTTCTGGAGAAGGTCACTTAAGAATTTTCTGTGGTCTTGGTACAGAGGGGGAAGAGTGGAAGGCAGGGGGTGAGAGCAGCTCCATGGATCTGAGAATCAGGAAGGAGAGATTAAAAGACTAATGGGAAAGGGGTTTGGGATTTTGCTAGCAAAAAAAACTTGAGCAGTAGAGCAAGTAGAGCAGAGGGGAAGATGGGAGTGAGTATCTCAAAAAGCCTGTGAGGGATTTTAAATTCTTAGTAACCTGTATTCAGTGTTGACAATGCAACTTTAAAGGTAATTTTTATTACATCTTGGATAGGGGTCTGAGGGCTCTTCTCAGCTGGTTTGAGCTTTGGGTTAGCAGGTAAGAGGACCTGTTGGGACCCATTGTGGGCACTGACAGAAGAATAGAGGAGTGTCTGGGTTTAGGGGTACCTAAGTACCTGCTACCTCAGCAAGGGGGCAATGGTCTGAGAAAGGGTAGAGGTTTGGGTTTTTGATCTAGTAATTGGAGGGGAGAAATCAAATTCCTGAGGTGAAAGTGACAGCAGAGAGTCTGGAGCAGAAATCTGAGGGTGAGGATCTATTAGAGAAGCATAGTTCAGGATGTGAGCAAAGGAGGAAAAAGGCCTGCACATAGCGGAATTTCCTTCAACCCTTTTGAGCACTTGCCGAAGTTAAAAAGTCCATGCAGAATTTGAGGATCTAGAGACCCCTCTGGGGGACATTGTTTTTTTTTTGTCTAATTGGTAATATGGCCAATGCTGTGTACTGAATTTGATGAGGAGTTTGGGTTCCAGCAGGCAGCCCCTGTATGCTCAGATCGCCATGACTTACAGAAGAAGTCGGCTTTTCCCCACACAGCCATGGCTGTTTGTGGATTTGATAGTCCGCCGGGCAAACATAGTAATCTAGGCTAGCCAAACTGCATCTGGCTCACGTGTCCCTACATCCATAATGTTGGTTTCCATTACCTATGGTACGAAAGTGATTTAATGGAATTTTAGTGGAATCCTGTTCATCAGGGCTATCCCAATATGAAAGACCTATAGGTAGCTGACAAATGTCTGGGTGGAGGGATGGCCACCAGGTCCCTCAGTGGGCTGTATTCGAGGTAGACCATACTTGTTGTCTAGTAGGATTTTTGATCAGCCATCGCTGCTGAACGGGCTGATGATGCTTAGGAATACTGGTGGCCAAGGGGAGAGTCTATAGCCTTATCCACATGGCGAACACACAGTTTGAAAGGTTTACCAGTCTTTTCCAGCTTCCAGCCAGAGTGGGGACATGGCGCAGGCTTGAGATGAGAGGCATTGATCCAGGAAGTGATTCCGTCTACCTTTACCACTGTAGGTGTTATAAGTAGCACCTGGTATGGTCCTTTACACCGGGGTTTCAGGAATGACACCTGATGTTGTCTTTAGTAAATGAGGTCTCTTACTTGATATTGATGTGGAGTCCCATCATACCCTGGTTGGTAGGAAGGGGCCAGATGTTTCAACAAGTACCACTGAGTTCTTTCAAGAGCTTTAAGTCTGTCAAGCAAGGGGGTGTGGAAGGGATCGTTAGGTCTTAGAGTTGGGGTTAGGTCCCTTACTGGAGCAGGGGCACCATAGAGAATTTCATAGGGGGTGAGGTTAGACAAAGAAACAGAGGGAGTATTTCTTGCATGAAACAGTGCAGAAGGCAGGAGCATAGTCCAATATTTTATGCCAGTTTCTAAGCTTAATTTTGTTAAGGTCACTTTAATGGTTCTTTTTATTTTTTTACCTGTCCTGAGCTCTGGGGTCTATAAGCACAATGTAACTTCCAATAAACCCCTAGAATTCTGGCTAACCCCTGTCTTACCTGGGCCATGAACGCCGGCCCATTATCAGACCCATATTACCTTAGGCAGGCAGAATCTTGGAAAAATATCTTTCAGGATCTTTTTGACCACCATTTGGGCCGGTTTTTTTTTTCTTTTCTTTTCTTTTCTTTCTTTTTTCTTTTGTTCTCTTTTTTTTTTTTTTGTTGTTGGGGATGCTTCAATCCATCCTGAAAATGTATCTACAAAGACTAGGAGATATTTAAGTCCATACATTGCTGGCTTAATTTCAGTAAAGTCAACTTCCCAATTCCCAGAATTGTCCTGGTCTGGTTCCTCATAGGTGCTTTCCTGCAAGAAGCTTGGAAGTGTAAGCATTAACCAATTGACAGACCCGACAGGCTTTTGTTACCCATTCAGTTCTTCCCTTTCTCTTTGAATCGGTTAGTGGAAAACTCTGTTCTTGATCCTTCAGGAATGCCTGCAATTTCTTTGAACCAAGGTGAGTGAGTTGATATACATTTTAACTTAGTGTAGGGCTTTCTGAAATTGCAGGCTAAGCTCAGTGAAGTTGAGGGTTCAGTGTCAGAGTCTTTGGGTGTTATCAAAAGCTTCCTGGTTCTCAGGGGTTCATTGGAAATGGGCATCTCCCTTTAGCACCGGGTATAAAGGAGCAGCTAATGATGCAAACCCAGGTATCCATAACCTGCAAAAGCCAGCAGTCCCAAGAAACTCTCTGAGTTGTCTGCTGTTAGATCTGTGTGGTATCTGCACAACAGTTTGTTTTCTTTGCTCAGTGAGCCATACTTTACCGCCCCTAAGTGAATAGCCCAGGAAGATTACTTCATGCTGGCAAATTTGGGCCTTTTTGGCAGAAGCTCTACACGCCAGTTTAGCAAGCTCAGATAATAGTGCTTGGGTCCCAGATTCACAGTTTTCCTTAGTGTTGGCTGCCAGTAGCAGGCCATCCACATGTTGAAGCAGGGTGTATAGTTCTGAAGTTGTTGATATCTCTGTGGAGAGCTTCATCAAAGAGAGTGGGGGAGTTTTTGAACCCCTGTTCGAGTCTAGTCCAAGTTAGTTGACCAGACGTTCCGGGTTCTGGGTCTACCCACTCGAAAACAAACAGCAACTGACTATCTTTATGCAGAGGCAAGCAAAATAAAGCATCTTTTAAGTACAGAACAGTATACCATTTCTGCTCAGGGTTCAGAGTGCTAGGCAGATTGCACAGATTAGGTACCATGCGGTGAATGTCCTGCACTCTGTTGTTGATCTCTCATAGGTCTTTAACAGGGTGATAGTCCCCGGTTCCTGGCATTTTTTAATGGTAGCAGGGGAGTGTTGCAGGCTGATTAACAGGGCCTTAGGACCCCTAAGATCAGATATTTCTGAATATGGGGCCTTATCCCATCTTTAGATTTTTGCCCAGAGTATATTTTTTGACATTGATTGGAGAGGCTGAGGTTTTTAACTCCACTATTATTGGAGGTTTTTTAATGGGCAGGCCTAAGCCATCAGTTTTTGTCCAGGCATCTGGGTAATATGTTATCCAATTCTGGGGTAACGTGCCTGTTTGATCAGTCTTGTGTGGTGTGAAGAGTTGATGTTCATCTTCTACTGACAGTTAAAGCTGTGACTATAGGAGTTTTTACTGAAGGATTTATAATTTTCACTTTGGGGCCTTCAGGGATAAAAGTTATTCTGGCCCGGAGCTTGGTGAGCAGATCTCGGCCCATTAATAGGGCCGGGCATCTTGGGATTACTAGGAAGGAGTGATGGATTTTTCCTTTCCCCAGGTCCATGATCCTCTTAGTTGTCTATGCCCGATATTTACTGCCATTAGCCCCTTGAAATAGAGACCTTTATTTGATGGAGGGCCCAATTGGGGCTTTAAGGGCTGAGTATACTGCCCCTGTATCCACTTCAAAGTGTACTGGGGTACCCTCCACTTCAAAAGTTACCCTGAGCTCAGGAAGAGGATCTGAGCCCCGACTTTCTTAGTCATCCTCCAGAGTCAGAATGTCTGGCTGGTGTGGCTGTCTCATTCTCGGGCTCTTTTTGGCCCAGTGTCCTTTTTCTTTTGAGTAGGCATATTGATCTGAGGCCAGGGGTGGCTTTTGGCGTGTGCCCAGGTATCCCTTCCTGTATCCCTGTTTCTTAATTTCTGTCCTATTTTTTGTTGTGACCAGGACCTTAGTCAATGCATTAGTCTGTCTTTTGCTTCTCGCATCCTCTCTTTGCTCCCTTTCTTTCTTCCTCCTTTGTTCCTTCTCTTCCTCAGTTTATCTCTTATAGTTTACTTTTTTAGGCTTCTCTGACTAAATCTCTCAAAGCCATGTCTTGTAATCCATCTACGCATTGTAACTCTCTTTTAATATCCAGGGCAGCTTGCCCAATGAAGGCCATCATGACAGATGGCTTTTGATCCTCTGCCTGAGGATCGAAAGGAGTATATCTCCTATATGCCTCCATAAATCTCTCTAGAAACATAGAGGGAGATTTATCAGGCCCTTGAATAATCTCTCTAACCTTGGCCCAATTAGTTGGTCACCTTAGCGGCTGCTTGGAGACCCGCTATTAGAGCCCGGCAATAAGTGGACGGATGCTACCTACCTTCAAACGTGTTGGTGTCCCAGTTCGGTTGGTTCAATGGGAAGCCGGCTTTGATGATGTGGGAAGAGGTGTCGGTCACCCATCTTGTCCGAGGATTTTTTTTTTAGCTTCCAGAAGGTTTTTCTCTTGTTCCTCTGTCATGAAGAGAGTCTGTAGGAGTTGTTGGCAGTCATCCCAAGTAGGCAGGTGTGACAACGCCGGCAAGTTCTTTGAGTTCTTTTACCGGGGCCAGCTTTTTCCAGGGAAGGAGTGGCTTTGTGTGCTGCCGGGTAGTAATCTGGAGGGCGCTGGGCCGGCCTAGCTTCCTCCAATGGTGGAGAGGCTGAGTCAGCAGCAAGGGAATCACTTAGAGGGTGTTGGGTATTGGGGGAAGAGGGTAGGGGATAAGGAGGGTGCGGAGAGTCTAGTTGAGTCTTGAGACTTAGGAAGAACAAAGGGTGGAGGAGGAGGAGCAGAGGGTTTGAGAGATAGAATCATGGGGGAAGGTGGAGGAGCGGGGGCAGGGAAAAGGAAAGGCTTCACAAATGGAGGAGGAGATTTGCAGAGGTCCTGCAAAGTTAAGATATATGGCTTTTGATCTGGATGGCTATGTGGCCCCAGTTGAAAGACAATATTTCTGACTTTTTGAATTAGTGGGGAGTAGAAAGTTTCTTTAGGGGCCATCCGACTCCAAAGGTGGGTCATTTTGAGGCACGGAGAGTCTGCCAGTTCCGGCGTTTTACTGAAATAGAAAGATTCTGAGCCCTTAAGTGGACTTTGGTCCACTGAACAAGAGTCAGAGACAGAGGCATTGAAGTGCTCTGTCCCATAATGAAAGATATACAAACAGTGAAAGCAATGACACACAACACAGACAAGACAAGACAATAAAGACAGGCAATGGACGTCCAATACTGAGACCAGGACTGATTAGCCAGCAAAACCTGATGTGCTGGCAAAACCGAATCCAAAACAAAAAAATCACTGAGTCGAGGATACTATTGTTCCTCTATTTTCCGAATCCTCTGGGGGCATCCCCCAGGAACGTGACCTGTGGCTCGGTGACACGTCTGTCAGCCAGCATCTGAGAGAGCTCACGCTCATCACCGATAGCCATTTTGCAAAGACCTAACCTGAAACCTGAAACACGAAAGTGGTACCTTACTTATCCTGATAGGAGCTCTTTGGGAGTCTTTCGTACACCACTGATGGATCTTGCTGGGGGTTTCAGATGTGAAGTTCTGGCAAGCATTGGAGGAAGAGACCACCAAGAGACTGTCTCATGCAATAGTATAGGGTTAATAGGGAGTACAGCATGCTGGGGCTCAGACCTCACTTGGATAGAGCAGAGAGCCCTGAAAGAGCTTAAGCAGAGCTTATATTCTTTTCATGGAGAGGACAGGGAGGGAAGTTTATTGATGGGTCCGGGCGACTGGTCGGTTTGTGAGCAAATGGGTGAGAGAGTACATTCTGCAGTTTGGCAGTTGGGGACAACACATTCTGGGAACAGGATTGGCAAACAGTTCTCAAGATTTCAACAGTGTTTTGTTAAGCATACAGAAAAATAGGAAGTGACAAGTACATATTTTATTCACCTTTCACCAAAGCCTAAAAGGAAAGTGAGCATGGATTACTAAAAACATCCATGTCCAGGTTGCCTAATGCTCTCAAATATCAATCGTATTGGTGACTACATATTTGTTTCTTCCTAAGATTTTCTATTCAACCTCAACCCTGTTCAAAATATCTAATTCTATCACTCACTTTATACTTTGGCTGAATTCCTAATGTCTCTATTGATTTCTGCTTTCCTACATATTTATCCCAGTTCATCATTGTGATTGACTCTTCACATGGGCTGACATATACATTCACTCTCTACCCGAAACCCTATTGCTAAAAAACTTTTGGTATCAATCCTATACTAACTCTTCCGACTATCGCTTTTGGACTGGATGTTCTCTTCGACATTCAATCATCCAAGATACAAGGTCCTATGACGCTGTATGTTGAATTATCTGAGACACCTGTGCAGAACATATTTCAAAGCTAAGTATCCCAATCAAGGGCCAAATGCACTTCTGGGCATCAAATTTTACCTAGATTTCTGTTTTCATACTTATATTTCACCTCTATATTCTTATTAACAAGGCAGGTTCTCAATACCATTATTCATCCTGCAGAATGATTACTAACATAAATCAAACATGTTATTAACCCTAACCATACACTGTTCACTCAATATAACTTTACAGAAGAGCAGGGACAGAGTTGGTCTTACAATACAGGAATTTAGGGAATCTTCCACCTGCTGGGAACCTCAAAAGTCCATGCAGAAATTATCCCTGGAGAAGATGTAGGCAGCTATGAAGGATCTAAGAGAGCAAAAGTCATCTTCCATGGCAAACAACCTGGGCAGGATGAAGGGTTGTGTCTGAATCAGCCTCTCTGATCTTAATGTAGAGAGGATGGAACAAACCAGGCCTGTGTGGAGAGCTATTGCCAGGTGAGTAGGGTGGATACACTATTTGAACTTGTGAAAGTTTCACAGGAAGTAGGGGCAGCCTCCATCTCATGGGACCTATGGAAGCAACTGTTAGGACAAAGTGGTTGCCAAGGCAGTGACCTCATTCAGTTCCTGGAGGAAGTGACCTACCTCACTTCCTTGGGAAAAAAACTCTCTGAACTTGGGGTCCAGTAAGCCAGGCACTCAGAGCCACTCTCAGTCCCAGTTCCAGTAGGCACACTTGTTTGGATTTACCAAGGACAGTGTCAGTCTTTCTTGGTACCTACTGATGTGAGGATGGCCAAATGCCAGCAGAGCTCTGAAGAGGGCCCTTTCCTCAGAAAGCAGGTAGTGGCTCACCACTGGCACCTGACAACGTCACAGAGTTGACCAAGGAGACAAGATCTGAGACAGGAGAGGCCATTTCCGGAAAACATACTAAGACCCACCAGTCAGAGGATACTCCGGATAGTCACAGACCTACTTGGGGGAAGGACATGACTTTGTGGGTGTGCGTGGGAGTTTATGGTTTTGTCTCATGTTCTGAGAATAGGGAGGAAAGGCGGTTTGTTTGGTTTGGAGGGGACTGTTTCTAGTAAGTCGTTTGACAAGATGAGTGTTTCTATGTCTGTATGTCCCACTGTGTTCGTGGTTGTAGACATTAGAGAAGAGAATGCATCAATGGATGTGTCCTGTCTAGTAGAAAGCTTCACAGCATTCACCCTGCCCAATTAATGAATGGACTTTGGCTTGCCTTATGGATGGGTAACACCTACTATCTTCCTAAGTTCCTGTTTTCTTCCTGAATTTGGGCCACTCTCCAGAATAGGCTCATGGTTTTGTGTCCAATATATGTACCATCTCCAAGCTCTGTGATATGGCCATGTACTGGATAGCTTAATGGATTGGGGGAATATCAGAAAACTCAGATATCAGTGTGACCAAAAAAGTCTAAGTGGAGAAACCCTGCTTTGGGCCATTTGCTTACCTATTGTTTTGTTGCCCTGAATGTCAGGAAGGTCTTTGCCTCAGGCCACCCCTTTGGGACGCCTGAAGAAAACAGTTTTCAAATGGAAATTAATGGGCATCACCTGTACCTCTTTGCTTAATTGCTTTGGAAAGGGATGTTTGTGAATCAGCCTCTTGGCCATGTGTGAGGCTGTGGCTTATATTCTCAGCACCTGATGGATCTAAAGAAAGATTCCATGTGTGCTTCCAAAACCAAAATGGCCCAAAAAGCAGTCTTTGTGGATGAAGTCTCTCGCCTTTCTCTATAAGGTTCCTGACATCCATCTAGTGAGAATAGGGATTCTTTGTGTCAAATGAGTTCTTCAAAACTCTGCAGTGGCAAGTCTTTAGGTGCTTGGGTTTTTTCATGACACCAATTCAGATAAAAAATCTAAACCCGACAGTCAGTAGGCCTCAAATTGGAGAAGCAGAGCAGTATTTACGTCAGGCCTATGGTCACTCCTGGTTCTCAGGAAGGGTGTCCAGGCAACCCTGACTTTAGGCAAATGAGGGGCTAGGAAGGTTATTTTGTACACTGTCTTGGGATGAGTCCCTCATGGAAAACTCCAGCCACAGGTTATGATGAGTGTCTATATGGAAAAAGATGAGGGCTTTGTGGGAGTGTTTTGGTTTTAATTGTGGGGATTTGTGTGGCGGTTGGAAGTGATGACTGGTTCTACCTGGGTTTGAACTCTGGTGTCATTCCTTTAGAGTCTGAGTTCTGGAACTGATCTCAGAGAAATATTGCCATGAATTGTGTTCGGATTTTAGGAGGCCACGCATGGGATTCGCCCTTGGAAACTGAGATCAAGGACCAGGTTTGTTTTCCACAGAGCCTGAGAATCTCAGCCAGGATATCACAAGATTGTTTTCTGAAAGATTAGGCATCCATAGTTGAGAGTCAAAACACCCATGGACGTCACATTGTAGACCTTAATGGGCCTGGATGCATATGAGCCTTTGGCCACTCAATGGGAAGACTTGCCTGTGAGAGTACTCCACAGCTTTCATTGAAATGACCTTCTTCACCATTTTATGGTTCCTGAATTAACTGAAACCCACAGTGACTCCAACTTCATCCATGAAAAATTGCTAGTTAAATACCATGAAATTTTTGAAATTCCCTTAACCAGGTGGTACTGGAGAGCCTTTGGATGTCTTGTTGCTGATCATGAGTGTACCATAGAATGCCTAGATTGTCTGGGTTTCATGAAAATGGTGTAGAACAAAGATGCCAGTAAGTTGGAGCCTGCAGAGTAGTGGGCCTATTGCAGTGGTGGGCAGGTGTGTGATAATACATCTGTGGTGTGGCCATGAGGATTTGCCATTGCCTTCCAAATGGCTTGTGAGTGACATGGTGCAGCCAGCAGGCCCTTCTATGTAAAGGCATCTTTTTATATGGAGAGGTTTCAGGGCAAATTTCAGAGTCAGATTGCTATGGACAAGGGGGCAAGCTCTGTGGGATAGAAGCCTGGTTGGTGCATTCTCCTGCAGACTCTGACCCACCACAAGTGACAGAACTCCCTCCAGCACTGGGTCCCAGTTGAACTCATTGTATTTCATGAAGCAAATACCAAAATCGCAGTGCAGCAGCAAGAAACACCACTAAAAGTTTAGGATGACAAAATGTCTTCACAGTCCACACTGGGAGACACTTAGGACCCAGTGGCCACAGTTTACCTACAACGAGAAAATTCAGCACTGCTGCCTCATGTTCATTAGAATATAAGAAACCATGTCCTCCAGGTCACACAGATGCAGACCCAGCTTTGATGGTCCCACTAGAAAGGAAGCTAAAGGTCCTTACAACAACATATATTTCAAGTGCCCAACCTCAGAGGAAGTGTCTCAAGAAGTCTTTAGGCCGGCAGAGCTCCATGTTTTGTGAGTGTTTTCCTGTTAGATCTGGACACAAGAGAAGACCACTGACACCAATAAAAATTAAATTAAATTAAGCTTATTATTTCCACTGGCCATCCTGCCTCTCCCTCCCAAAATGGCGGGAACAAGACAGCAACCCCAGCTTTCCTACAGCCCAGCTTCATGGACCAGAAATTTACACAAAATGGGCATTACATTTAACAGAACTCTGACAAGCATCACACTAATGGTAGTTTATATATATATATATATATATTTTTTTTTTTTTTTTTTTGCTGTCCCTACATCAGAATTTATGAGGACCATTAGAGCCTCAGAGAGGGTTGTTGTCTGGCCAGGGAGGGCAAATATTTATGATATGTCACTAAAGTTTCAGAGAGGGCTGCTATCAGGTCGGAGAGCCAGACATGGCTCAGTTCAAACACTGGCAGGCATTCCAAGCAGGTTCAGAATTTTCAGTAATTTATGGTAAAGCCAAAATTATCTTTCATGGCTTTTTGGCAAGATGGCTTCCAATTTTAATAAAAGATAAGGTTGGGTCTATCATTCCCCCCTTTTCTCTGTGTCCCTTTCAAATCTTTGATAGATTAGGGGTAGAGCACTGAGGAAATTTTAATCCCTCAGGTAAAAGTCTCCAAATTTTTAGAACTCACCCAAAACCAGTCTCCCTGATTTTACCTGACTTAATTAATTACTTATATAGATTGTCTATTTATATTTGGCTCCATTGTTGTAATAAGAGAGGCGTCACCCATTTTGGCTTCTTCTGAGCTGAGAGAGGATGACGTGAGTAGGCATGGTGTGAGAGACATGAGTTGCCTTTTAGAAGTATTTGAGGGACATGAGTTGCCTTTTAAAAGTCAGTTCGGTTTGAAGTCTGGTTGTGGAAGAACAGGTTGTAAAGTCATCTGGGGATTGGTTATTACATGAGAGAAACAAAAACCATGAGTACTGAATAAATGTTGCAGCAGCTGGAACATGTCACTGTATAGAAGTTCCCTCTCCAGTCTTTAATATCCCCAGTTATAAAGACTGTCAATTTAATATTTAACTTTTAGTATTAGAGTTGTCCCTCCCCATAAGATATAGTTTAATAATTTAGTGTCATCTGATCTTGCAAAATCCTTTTACCAGTATGACCTCTGTGTCTAATAGAGAAACCTTTAATTTTGATACTCAGGACTGGATAATCGTACTAGCAAACACCAAGCTTACCTGTGTAGGTTAGGAATATATTTAGGCCTTAAACTGAAAATTTCTGACTCTGGCAGCTCTTCTTGATAGTCTCTTTTAATAAGTATCAGGCATTCCTGTCAGAGAATCCTTCTTTGTAGCCTCCAGTCTTACTTATTTTGGGAGGCTAACATAAAGTGTGTACCTTAAAATATTATTATTATTATTATTATTATTATTATTATTATTATTATTATTCAAAATGTCCAGGAATGGCTGTATTTTGGTTTTCACTGTCTTTGCTAAGTGTTTAAGATGAAGCATTCAAACTGACTTTTGTTTCTATCTATTGTTAACAGTCAGGTGAGCTTTTATGGGAGTCATAAACTGGGTAAACTTGAGAGCACTTTCTCAGTTCTGCTAGAGCCATTTGCGCTAGGTGGGTCCAGGTCTTGTTTGACCATGTGGCTTCCCTCGGAAGCATCAGGGATTTCTTTCTTCTCTGATGACTCTTCTCTTCATAGCAAATGCACTGATTGGCTTTCTGTTCTCCAGTGGTCTCATTAATCTCCCTGATGGGGAGTTTTTATAGCCCAGAGTTGCAAAACTCTTTAGAGAAGTCCCCTGTTCCCTGGATTCAGACTGACTCAGAGGGCAAGAGCCAAATATTGGTTTCCTTTGCCCTTTTCAATTAATTTTAATTTAAAATCCTAATCTTAAACATCTATCAAATAAATTTTAACAGCCTGATATTAAGAGCACCAGGCTTTAATGTCTATAAGTTTATAATTATTTATCTTTTTATTAATTGGGATCTGTATTATTCTGTCTGTCTTGTAGGTGATAACTTACTCTCTGAAATTAACCCATGTTTTGTTCTTAAAGCAACACTTCTTTAAAACACTAACAGGGAATCTTTAGATCACATATAAGAAAATTACAAAATAAAATTTTTTAACAACAGTAAAAATACTTAGTTCGTTTAATAGCTACCCTGAATTTTTTGGCTGAGTCATACATTATATCCCCTGTTTGAGATCCTAGGAATCTTGACATTAAAAAAGAACTTTTAACATAACTTTAAAGAAATAAAATCTGACCTACTGCTTTTGTATTCATTCTCACATGAAATAAGATGGGACACACAGCCTTATCTCAGGTAAGGCAGGGCTCTTTATAAATCTTAAGTGTTTTAGTTCTAAAGCTGATCTTTATTTTTTAAATATTATTTTAAAAAGTTTACATAAATTGTTTGAGGTCACATGAACATTAGCTAACACCATATAAAATCACTTTAAAATATGAATTAAACAAATGCTGAAAGTTTTTAACCTTTACATAGATTAGGCTCTCATTAATATAAAGTACATTTAAATTGTTCCCCAATGTAAAAAGTAAGATTAAACTTTACATATCTTATTGATAACAGGTGAATAAATCCCCATAAAACTTCAGAACACCAGCTTGATATAATGCTCTTTTAAAATTTTTACCTTACAGACTTGCATACCTGTAAGATATGAGCACATTAGTAGCATCACAATTACATTGATGTTTCTACATTAACCAAGTTTAGCTTTTAAAGAAATGGCAGTACAGTGCTCTAAAATAACAGTTCTAATTTAATCAGTTGTTTAATTTCTATGGTTGCTTGCACAAGAAAAAATAAAACTTAATAAACACAATGTTATGGGTAAACTTATGTTTTAAGAAATTTTTGTCTCTTTAACACATGATTGATTTTTACAATCTTTTACAGAATTTAGTCAAACTTATACAGACGTTAGTAAGTCTATCAGATATCTAACAAAAGTACTCGTGAATGAGTAATCTCATATCAAATTTACTTTACTTATTTATCAAAATATTAGACACATGTATTGAAGAGTGTAAACCATTTTTATGTTGAAGGAAAAGTCCTAGAACCAAGGCATATTAGACATTTTGTAGATATTAATATTTTATCAGATTTTTGAATACCTAGAAAAACTTGAAAGCTTAAATTTAAAGACATTTATTTTTATCTGTTTATCAAATTTAATTGAATTATTTAAATCACGTGAATTGAAGATCTTTAGATCCACTTTTTAAAATTTGTTTTTATGAGTGCTTTTTTTTAATGAGTGCTCCTTATATATATTAATTTGTATATCATATATAAAATATACGGACATATGTATATATAGACATACAACACATAACAAAATTGAGCACACATAATAATAGTAAAGGCCTTGTAGCTTTTCGCAGGTGAAATCTCCATTGCAATGTTTCAAAAAGTCCACAGTTGGTCAAAGATAGTACTGATCAGAAAAACATTAACCTAGGTCTGTATGATCAAAATCATGAGCTCAAAAAAAAAAATAAAGTATCTAAGGAAAAAAATAAGAGTCCTAGAAAAAATGACTGGCCAGTAATTAGTAAATACCATACAATTTACCTTTTTTTCTCTTAGGCCTCAGATCAGTCTCCTACTAAGCTTGCAGGCTTCTTTCATTTGCCTTTCAAAATAAGTCATGGCTGAGGTCTGGAAGGAGCAGGAAAAAACTGCTTTTCTGAGCAGACACCTCAGGCCTAAGGCATTTTAACCATAATTTTCAGGTTCGGATGTTGAAAATTATCGTACAAGTTTAAGATACAATTCACAAAATTTTATATCTTTACATCTTGTTTTGTCAACAGATATCATACTATGATTTACAATCCTTGTCCAGATTAATGCTCTCGAACACACAGTGATATTTTCACAGGCTACCCAATTCAAAATTGGTGAAAAATAAAGACTGAATGATTGGGAAGTTACTTGCCAATTTGGAAGTAGAGTTCTTTAGTTTTCCATCCTAAGTATTTAAGTTCTCTGGCATGAATTATCTGAAATCATAAACTAAACCATTACCTAAACCCGACTTTTAACTGCAAGATTTTGCAATGCTTCAAAAACCCATTCAAATACCAGATTGTTACAAGAAAACATCATCATTTAGACACACATTCAGCTAAGATCATTCCCAAGAAACAATTTATAATATCAACACATTATTGCACATGTCTTAAAGGGCCAGAAACAAAGACACAAGACAGACAGAAAGAAGGTCCAGACTATGGCTGTCAGACAGAATCCTTTAAACCTGAGCAGATAAGAAAAAAATCTCCTACACCAGTGGCACCATAGATGTCCACAAGGGGGGGGCAGATGTTTTAACAGAGGGGCAACCTGAAATGTACAATTAAGGGTCTCCATGGTGACTTTAATGCATTTAGTGTCCCCTTTTTCTTTTTCTCTTTTTTAACAAGACAGTGGTGGCATAATCCTTACAGTGCAGGGAAGGAAGGAGGGAATTCCCTGAAGCAACAGGGCTTCAGCAGCTGCTGGGAGTCCCTCAGTCCCTCCTTTTACTTACAGGATTATCTCCTCTGGTTCGGTTCCACCCCAAGCATGTTCCATCTTGTAACATTTCAGTAGTCAGCTCTAAAAATGTTCCGGGACAAGGGGTGGGGGAGGGATTTATCAAAATTTGTAACTTAAAGTTCGGATCCTGACCTTGAAGCCAATTAATGCCAATTTAATAATGAGGACAAGGTTTTTAGAAAAAGAAAAAGGGAGGTTTATTGCTTTGGTAACAAAGAAGAAACACAGGGAACCCTGCCCAGTGGTTGTGACTCTCTTGATCTGGAGGGACAAGGGGTTTTAATGGAGTTTCACTTGTTAACCTGGGAGATACTCAGTTCTTAGGTCCCCAGCAGGCATTGCCCTCTGCAGTGGTTATACTCCAGGCAGCCAGCTAGGAGCTTCTCTCATCCTGCTTAACAAAGGGGGGTAAAGTTCATCGCAGTTCCTTAAAACAGAGTCCGAAAGAATATCAGGCTTACTTTCTTTGTTACCCATTTTCACGTCCAATATACTTATGTTTTTACCACAGAAATCACAGAACAAAACACACAAAACAAACAAGAAAAACATATAGAACACAGAACAAAACACAAAATACAGAAACCCGAACTTTAAACAAAAAACATAGGAGCAATGCAACGTCTTGCTAAAGCTCCGAAGTAGGACCACGTACATGTCAGTCATCACATCTCTACCATTCCAGATGAATTCCCTACAGAACAGAACAGAGGACAGAACGATTCTCATTACTGTACCGAAAACGAGTATATGTGAGCCTCCCCAGGACACCTCTATGTCATCAGAACAGATCTCCGTTAAACGGATATCAGATGTTATAAAGGTGCCACTTAATTTTTGAGGCCTCCTCCACCAGGTGATTGCTAATAGTTTTAGTGCGGTGGTTCACCGCAGTGCTCCTGGGACCTAACGCTCACTCCATGACCTTGGAACAGCTCAAGATGTGCACCCACTAGAGTGGCTCTCCAGCCCGGAGCCCTGAAGGGAAGGCCAGATTCAGATTTTCCAGCAGTCTGGTCTTGTGATCTGGTCGGCAGGGTCATCTTGCTGGGGAACTCAAAAAAATTAGATGAGGACACAAAAAAAGAACACTGACTCCAACTAAAATCAAATTGAGGCAAGCTTATTATGTCAACCAGCTGGGCTGCCTCTCCATCCCAAAACGGCAGGAACAAGACAGCAACCCTGCCTTTCCTACAGCACAGCTATATAGCCCAGAAAGTTACACAAAATGGGGGTTACAGATAACAGAACTTTGACAAGCATCACAAAAATGGTAGTTCATTTATTTATTTATTTATTTTGTGGTGGCCCCAATATCAGAAATTATGAGGACAAATAGAGCCTCAGAGAGGGTCATCGTCTGGCCAGGGAAGGCCAAAATTTATGATGTGTCACTAAAGTTTCAGCGAGGGCTGCTATCTGGTCAGAGAGTCAAGCATGGGTGAATTCAAGGCACGGGCAGGCATTCCAAGCAGGTTCAGAATTTGCAGTTATTTATAGTAAAGCCAAAATTAACTTTTTATGGCTTTGTGGCAAGATGGCTCCCAATTTTAATAAAAGATCAGGTTGGGTCTATCAACCCGTGTCCCTTACTTTTGGAAACTACTCTACCACCTCCAAGGTTGTGAACTCCTGAGCATTTTCCAGTACAGATATGTATTCACAGATTTTCTAACTCTTCTACTCTAATTGTGTCTTACTTGGGGCAAAGACAATTTCAAGGTATTGTGCTGGATGAGAGTGGAAAAATTTTTGTGCAGCACATATTTGCATACACATTGGATTCATTATCTAATTTTCCATTCAAAATACTGAATCCATGACACTAACCAAAACCAGACTAGACTCTGACTACTAATCCTAATATGATCGAGAAAAACAACCCAAAGAGAATAGAAATAGAAGCAGTTCAGAGTAGGCATGGTGTATAGTTAGATTTGCCTTTTGCCTGATAAAGTGTTGGTGTTATAAATCTAGTCAATTTTTAATTGAAATAGTTCTCCATGTGTTTTTAAAGTTAACAAATATGTGAATTCCTGTCTCCCTTTCTCTGAAGCCTATTCAGCACATGTATTTTTTAGGTTCACATATAGAATCCTACATGGTATCACACATACATTCTTATGAGGTGGCTGACTTGGCAGATACAAATCGTAAAAAGAGATCACTCCTCCTAAACACTGTTTTAACAGAAAATTCAATCTATGTGTTTGCTTCCTAGTTGAACAACATTATACATAAATACAAGTTCAGTAAAATAAATACTTTTGTATCTGTGAAAGATATATATTTCATAATGAATTTCGATTGGCATATGTATTGCTAATTTTTAATGTTCCTGTGTGTGTTTTGTGTGTGTGTGTATATGTATGTATATATATATATATATATATATATATATATATATATATATATATATATATATACACACACACACACTCTCCAGATTTTTCAAAATATGAAATATATATGCCTTATTATACACTCCCCACATTCATTCACGTTCATGTATGTGGATTTATAATAAACTTTTCACAAGATTATTCTCAAAAATATTCATCCACCTGAAATACATATTTGTCTCCTAGTACTGAAAAATAACTTTAGTGAATGGTGCACACAAATCCTAATATTTCTACAGTATCTGACCCAGTTTAACATTAATGCAAGTAGATTCCTATGTGACAAGTTGTGTATTTTGACGTTCATTTTTATGCAACACTAGTACATTACTATTTCTTCAGTTTATGCACATCATAAGATATATATTTATCCACAAGTTCATAAATTTATAGACATTTGTTTCACTTTCAATTACTTCCTGCTTCAGAACACATGTATTCCTCCAGGTTTCTTTTTTTTTAAATTTTTATTGTTGGTTGTTCAAAATATTACATAGTTTTTGATATATCATATTTCACACTTTGATTCAAGTGGGTTATAAACTCCCATTTTTACCCCGCATACAGATTGCAGAAAAACATCAGTTACCCATCCATTGATTTACATATTGCCATACTAGTGTCTGTTGTATTCTGCAGCCTTTCCTCTCCTCTACTATCCCCCTCTTCTTCCCTCCCCTCCCCTCTTCTCTCTCTACCCTCTCTACTGTTATTCATTTCTCTCCCTTGTTTTTTTTCCTCTTTCCCCTCACTTCTTCTTGTATGCAATTTTGTATAACCCTGAGGGTCTCCTTCCATTTCCATGCAATTTCCCTTCTCTCTTCCTTTCCCTCCCACCTCTCATTCCTGTTTAGTGTTAATCTTCTCAGGCTCTTTGTCCCCACTCTGTTATTAGTTACTCTCCTTATATCAAAGAAGACATTTGGCATTTGTTTTTCAAGGACTGGCTAGCTTCACGTAGCATAACCTGCTGTAATGCCATCCATTTCCCTGCAAATTCTATGATTTTGTCATTTTTTAATGAAGAGTAATACTCCATTTTGTATAAAAGCCACATTTTTTTTATCTATTCGTCTATTGAAGGGCATCTAGGCTGGTTCCACAGTCTTGCTATTGTGAATTGTGCTGCTATGAACATCGATGTAGCCGTGTCCCTGTAGCATGCTCTTTTTAGGTCTTTAGGGAATAGACCGAGAAGGTTAACAGCTGGGTCAAACGGTGGTTCCATTCCCAGCTTTCTAAGAAATCTCCATACTGCTTTCCAAATTTGCTGCACCAATTTGTACTCCCACCAGCAATGTACAAGTGGACCCTTTTCCTCACGTCCTCACCAGCACTTGTTGTTTGACTTCATAATGGCTGCCAATCTTACTGGAGCAAGATGATATCTTAGGGTGGTTTTGATTTGCATTTCTCTGACTGCTAGAGATGGTGAGCATTTATTCATGTACATGTTGATTGATTGAATGTCCTCCTCTGAGAAGTGTCTGTTCAGGTCCTTGGCCCATTTGTTGATTGGGTTATTTGTTATCTAATTGTCTAATTTTTTTAGTTCTTTGTATACTCCTGATATTAGGGCTCGATCTGAAGTTTGAGGAGTAAAGATTTGTTCCCAAGATGTAGGCTACCTATTTACTTCTCTTATTGTTTCTTTTGCTGAGAAAAAACTTTTTAGTTTGAGTAAGTCCCATTTGTTGAATCTAGTTATTAACTCTTGTGCTATGGGTGTCATATTAAGAAATTTGAAGCCCGACCGCACAGTATGTAGATCATAGCCAACTTTTTCTTGTGTCAGACACTGTGTCTCTGATTTGATATCAAGCTCCTTGATCCATTTTGAGTTAACTTTTGTTCATGGCAAGAGAAAGTGATTCAGTTTCATTTTGTTGCATATGGATTTCCAGGTTTCCCAGCAACATTTGGTGAAGCTGCTATCATTTATCCATTGTGTGCTTTCAGCCTCTTTATCAAATATAAGATAGTTGTAGTTTAGTGGATTGGTTTCTGTGTCCTCTATTCTGTACCATTTGTCCAACCGCCTGTTTTGGTACAGTACCATGCTCATTTAGTTACTATTGCTCTGTTGTATAGTTTGAAGTCTGGTATCACTATACCGCCTGATTCACAGTCTTTTCATGAGACTTCATTCCAAACGCATTATTTTCTATTTCCATCATCACCTTTGAAGTAAAACTCACATACACGTCATGATCAACCATAACCCTAATATTACCATTAGATGTATAACTGGTTGGAATGAAGGATTGTACATCAATATAGATTTTCTGTATATTTTCAGATATCAATTCAATCCATTATTTAAAGTTGGAAAAAGTTATATTATTTGTTCACAGTATGGTCTATTCATGCATTATGTCTATATTCATAGACACAGGGTACACCTTTTTATACCCCCAATACTTATTTATACATCTTCAAAATATTGCTCCCAGAAATGGTGGAAGAAATACTCATATCACCTGATGTACATATACATTTTATCAAAGTAATATTCTGGACACAATTACAAAGATCACACTTAAGTTTGTACCAAAGCCTAAATGGAAAGTGAGCATGGATCACGAAAAACATCCATGTCCAGGTTGCCTAATGCTCTCAAATGTCAACCCGATTGGTGACTACATATTTGTTTCTTCCTAAGATTATATATTCAACATCAAGCCAGTTGAAAATGTCTAATCCTATCACTCAGTTTATACTTTGCCTGATTTCCTAATGTCTCTATTATTATCTGCTTTCCTTCATATTTTCCCCAGTTCATCATTGTGACTGACTCTTCACATGTGCTCACATTTACACTCACTCTGTACCCAAAACCCTATTGCTAAAGATTTTTTGGACCAAATCCTATATTCACTCTTCCGACTAATTCCTAATCCTACCGACTATCCCTTTTTGAGTGGATGTTCTCTTCGACATTCAATCATCCAAGGTACAAGGAACGCTACCATTGTATATTGATTAATCTGAGACATCTGTGCAGAATATAATTCAAAGCTAAGTATCCCAGTCAAGGGCCCAAAGACCTTCTGGGCTTCAAATTTTACCTAGATTTCTGTATTCATACTTATATTACACTTATATTCCTATGAATATTTCAGGTTCCCAATACCATAATTCATCCCGTAGAATGATTCCTAACCCAAATGGAACATGATATTAACCCTAACCATACACTGTTCCCTCAATCTAACTTTACGAAAGAGCAGGGACAGAGTTGGTCTTATACAGGAATTTAGAGGATCCTCCACCTGCTGAGAACCTCAAAGGTCAACAAAGAAATGATCCCTGGAGAAGATATAGGCAGCTATGAAGGACCTGTGAAAGCAAAAGTCATATTCCATGGCAAACAACTTGGTCAGATGAAGGGATGTGTCTGAATCAACATTTCTCCTCTTAATGTATAGAAGATGGACCAAACCAGGCTTGAACTCTGGTGTGATTCCCCTTACAGACTGAGTTCTGGAACTGACATCAGAAAAATATTGCCATTAATTGTGTTAGGATTTTAGGAGGCAACGCATGAGAGTCGCCCTGGAAAGAAAACTGAGATCTAGGAACAGGGTGGCTTTCCACAGAGCACTGGGAATCTCAGCCAGAATATCACATGATTTTATTTTGAAAGACGTGGCAGCCATAGTTGACAGTCAAAACACACATGGACCTCACATTGTAGACTGCAATAGGCCTGGCTTCATGTGACCTATTGGCCACTTTTTGGGAAGCCTTGCCTGTGAGAGTTCTCCAGAGTTTTCATTGAAATGAGCTTCCCCACCATTTAATGGTTCCTGAATGAATTGTAACCCACAGTGCCTTCAACATCTTCCTTGAAAAACGGCTAGATAAATTCCATAAAATTTTTGAAATTCCCAAGACCAGGTGGCACTGGAGAACCTTTGGATGTCCTGTTGCTGATCATGAGTGTACCAGACAGTGCCTTGATTTACTGGGTTTCATGAAAATGGTGTAGAACAGATTTGCCAGTAAGTTGGAGCCTGCTGATTAGTGGGCCTAGAGCAGTGGTGTGCAGGTGTGTGATAATACATCTGTTGTGGGGCCATGTGGATCTGCCATTAGCTTCCAAATGGCTTGTGATTGACATGCTGTAGCCAACAGAAGCTTATTTGTAAATGCATCTTGTTATATGGAGAGATTTCAGGGCAATGTTCAGAATCATGTTGCTATGTATAAGGGGGCAAGCTCTGTGGGATATTAGCCTGGTTGATGCATTCCCCTGCAGACCCTGACCCAACACACGTGACAGAACCCGCTCCAGCACTGTGTCCCAGTTGAACTCCTTGTATTTTGTGGAGCAAATATGAAATTCCCAATGCAGCAGGAAGAAAAACCACGAAAAGTGGAGGACGAAAAAATGGCTTCACTGTCCACACGGGGAGACACTTAGCCCACAGTGGCCAAATTTTACCAACAAAGAGCGAATTCAGCACTGCTGCCTCATGTTCATTGGAAAAGAAGAAACCATGTCCTCCAGGTCACATAGATGCAGACGCAGCTTTGATGGTCTCATTAGAAAAGAATCTAAAGCTCCTGACAACAATATATATTTCAAGTGTCAAACCTCAGAGGCAGTTCCTCAAGAAGTCTTTAGGCCGAAAGGGCTCCATGTTTGTGGAATGTTTACCCTGTCCCTTACTTTTGGAAACTATTCTACCACATCTAATGTTGTGAAACCCTGAGCATTTTCCATTCCATATATATATTAACAGATTTTTTTACTCTTCTCCTCTATTTGTGTGTTATTTGGGGCAAAAGTAATGTCAAGGCATTATTCTGGATGAGAGTGGGAAGATTGTTTTGTAGCACATATTTGCATACACATTGGATTCATTTTCCTATTTTACATTCGAAATACTGCATCCCTGACACTAATCCATACGCTACTAGACTCTGACTACTAATCCTAATATGATAAGGAAAACACCAAAACAGAATAGAAATAAAAAATTTCAGAAGAGGCATGGAGTATAGTTGGACTTGCCTTTTGCAGGATAAAAGGCAGCTGTAAAAAATCTAGTAAATTTTTAATTGAAATAGTTCTCCATGTGTTTTAAAGTTAACAAATATGTGAATTTCTGTCTCCCTTTCTCTGTACCCTCTTCAGCACATGTATTTTTATATGCACATATAGAATCCTACCTGGTATAACACGTACATATTTGTGAGGTGGCTGACTTGGCAAATACATGTTGTGAGAAGAGATCACTCAGCAGAAACACTGTTGGAAGTGAAAATTCACCCTATGTGTGAGCTTCCTAAGAGATCAAGATTATACATAAATCCATGTTCAGTAAAATAAATATTTTTTCATCAGTGGATGATATATATTTCATGATAAATTTCGATTGGAATATATATTGCTAATTGTTAATGTCTCAGTGGTTTTATATATATATATATATACACACTCTCCAAACTATTCAAAATATGAAATATATGATCTACATATACATTTTATCACAGAAATATTCTGGACAAAAAATGCAAAAGACACAATATGATGGTATCAAAGCCTAAATGGAAAGTGAACATAGATTACTAAAAACATCCATGTCCAGGTTCCCTAATGCTCTCAAATGTCAATCATATTGGTGACTACATATTTGTTGCTTCCTAAGATTATATATTCAAACTCAACCCTGTTGAAAATGTCTACTCCTATGATTGACTTTATACCTTACCTGATTTCCTAATCTCTCTAATGATATCTGCTTTCCTACATATTTTTCCAAGTTCACCATTGTTACTGACACTTCACATGTGCTGACATTGACATTCACTCTCTAAACAAAACCCTATTGTTAAAGAACTTTTATTACAAATCCTATACACACTCTTCTTCCTAAAACTTCCAACTATCTTCCTATTCCTACCTACTATCCCTTTTTGACTAGATGTTCTCTTCAACATTCAATCGTCCAAGGTACAAGGTCCTATGCCATTGTATATCGATTTATCTGAGATATCTTAGTAGAATGTAATTCAAAGTAAAGTATCCCAATCAAGGGCCCAATGCCCTTCTGGGCTTCAAATCTTACTTAGATTTCTGTTTTCATATATATATTTCACCTCTATATTTTTATAAATCTTAAAGGTTACCAATATTATAATTCATCCAGCAGAATGACTCTTTACCCAAATCAAAAATGTTATTAACCCTAACCATACACAGTTCCCTCAATCTAACTTTACAGAAGAGCAGGGACAGAGTTGGTCTTAAAATACAGGAATGTAGGTGATCTTCCTCCAGCTGAGAACCTCAAAGGTCCATGAATAAATGATCCCTGAAGAAGATGTAGGCAGATATGAAGGCCCTGAGTGAGCAAAAGTCATCATTCATGGCAAAAACCTGGTCAGGATAAAGGGTAGTGTCTGAATAAGCCCCTCTTTTCTTAATGTAGAGAAGATGGACAAAACCAGGCCTGTGTGGAAAGCTGTTCCCGGGTGCCTATGGTTGATATTGCATTCTAACTTGTGAAAGTGTCACAGGAAGTAGGGGCAGCCTCCATCTCATGGGAACATTGGAAGCAACTATTAGGACAAAGTGGTTGCCAAGGTAGTGGCCTCATTCAGTTTCTGAAGAAAGTGACCTCACCACACTTCCTTGTTGATGGAACTCTCTGAACATGGGATCCAGGAAGCCAGGCACCCAGAGCCAGTCCCAGTCCCAGTCCCAGTCCCAGTGGTCTCACTTGTTTGGATTTAGCATGGACAGATTCACTCTTTCTTGGTACCTACTGATGTGAGGATGGCCAAATGTGAGAAAAGCTCTGAAGAGGGGTCTTTCCTGAGAAAGTAGGTAGTGGCTCACCGCTGACTCTTGACAACTTCACAGAGTTGGACAAGGAGATCAGTTCTGAGACAGAACAGGTCATTTCAGGGGAACATAGTGTGGCCCACCAGTCAGAGGACACTCCAGATTGTCATAGACCTAGTTGCAGGAAGTAGGTGACTTTGAGGGTGTGGGTGTGAGTTTGCGGATTTTGTCTCATGTTCTGAGAATAGGTAGGAATGGCGGTTTGTTGGGTTTGGAGTGAATAACTTCTGTTCATGTATGTGGATTTATAATCAACTTTTAACAAGATTATACTCAGAAATATTCATTCACCTGAAATACATATTTGTTTCCTAGTACTGAAAACTAACTTCAGTGAATGGTGCATATAACTCCTAATATTTCTACAGTAACTGACCCAGTTTAACATCAATGCAAGTAGATTCTTATGGGACATGATATGTGTTTTGGAGTTCGTTTTAATTCAACACTGGTACATTACTATTTCTTAAGTTTATGCACATTACAGTATATATATTTCATTCACAAGTTCACAAATTTATAAGCATTTATTTCACTTTCAATCACTTCCTGCTTCAGAAAACATGTATTCCTCCATGTTTCTTGACTGGTCTTTTCATGAGACTTCTTTCCAAACACATTATTTTTGATTTTCATAATCATTTTGAAGCAAAACTCACACATTCTTCATGAAAAGCCATAACCCTAATATTACAATTAGACGTATAACTAGTTGTTATGAATGATTCTATATCAAAATATGATTTCTTATATATTTTCAGTTATCAATTCAATCCATTATTTAAAGTGGAAGCAGTTATATTATTTATTAACTGTATGGTCTATTAATGCATTATCTCTCTATTCATAGACAAGGGGTACACCTATTTTACCTTAGATACTAATTTATACATCTTCAAAACATTCCTAAAAGAAATGGTGGAAGAAATACTCATGTCACCAGATCTACATATACATTTTATCACAGTAATATTCTAGACAAAAAAAAAGTCACCCTTAAGATTGTACCAAAGCCTAAATGGAAAGTGAGCATGGATTACATAAACTTCCATGTCCAGGTTGCCTAATGCTCTCAAATATCAATCCTATTGGTGACTACATATTTGTTTCTTCCTAAGATTATATATTCAACCTCATGCCTGTTGAAAATGTCTAATCCTATCACTCATTTTATACTTTACCTGATATAGTAATGTCTCTATTTATATCTGCTATCCTACATATTTCCCCGGTTAATCATTGTGACTTACACTTCATGTATGCTGAAATTTACATTCACTCTCTAACCGAAACCCTATTGCTTAAGAAGTTTTGGTCTAAATCCTATACTCACTCTTCTTTCTAAACCTACCGACCATCTTCCTAATTCTACCTACTATCCCATTTTGAGTGGATGTTCTCTTTGACATTCAATCATCAAAGGTACAAGGTCCTATGCCATTGTACATCGATTTATCTGAGACATTTGTGCAGAACATAATTCAAAGCTAAGCATACCAATTAAGGGTGCAATGCCCTTCTGGGCTTCATATCTTCCCTGGATTTCTGTTTTTATACTTATATTTCACCTATATATTCTTGTAAATATTATAGTTTCCCAATACCATTATTCATCGTGCAGAAAGATTCCTAACCCAAATTGAACATGTTATTAACCCTAACCATACACTGTTCCGTCAATCTAACTTTACAGAAGAGCAGCGACAGAGTTGGTCTTACAATACATGAATGTAGGCGATCTTCCACATGTTGAGAACGTCAAAGGTCCATGCAGAAAGGATGCCTTGAGAAGATGTGGGCAGCTATGAAAACTTGAGAGAGAAAAGTCATCTTCTATGGCAAACAACCTGGTCAGCATGAAGGGATGTGTATGCATCAGCCTCTCTCTTCTTAATGTAGAGAAGATGGTCCAAACCAGTCCTAGGTGGAGAGCTGTTCCCGGGTGCCCATGGTTTATATACCATTCTAACTTGTGAAAATGTCATAGGAAGTAGGGGCAGCATCCATATAATGGGACACTTGAAAGCAACTGTTAGGACAAAGTGGTTGCCAAGGAAGTGACCTCATTCAGTTCCTGAAGCATTGACCTACCTCACTTCCTTGGTGATGGAACTCTCTGAACTTGGGATCCAGGATGCCAGGCACCCGGAGCCACTCAAGTCTCAGGCCCAGGGGTTTAACTTGTTTGGATTTACAAAGGAGAGTGTTAGTCTTTCTTGGTACCTTAAGATATGAGGATGGCCAAATACCAGGAGAGTTCTGAATAGGGGCCTTTCCTGAGAAAGCAGGTAGTGGTTGGCCACTGGCTCCTGAAAACTTCACAGAGTTGGGAAAGAAGAGCAGATCTGAGACAAGACAGGCCATTTCGGGGGAACATACTGTGGCCCACCAGTCAGAGGACACTCTGGATAGTCACAGAGTTTAATGGGGGAAGGATGTGCCTTCGTGGGTGTGGGTGTGATTTTGTGGTTTTGTCTCATGATCTGAGAATAGGTAGGAAAGGCGTTTTTTTCTTTGATTTGTAGTGGACTGCTTCTAGTAAGACGTTTGACAAGGCGAGTGTTTCTATGTCTGTGTATGCTACTGTGTCCGTGGTTGTAGACATTAGAAAAGAGAATGCAACAATTGATGTGTCCTGTATAGTAGAAAGCTTCCCAGCATTCATCCTGCCCAATTTATGAATGGACTGCCGCTTGCCTTATAAATGTGCAACACCTGCTAACTTCCTAAGTTCCTGTTTTCTTCCTGAATTCTCGCCACTCTCCAGAATAGACTCATGGTTTTTGTCAAAAATATGTACCACCTCCAAGCTCTGTGACATGTCCATGTACTGGAAAGCTGAAGGGAATAGCGAACATCTTTGAAAACTCAGATATCAGTGTGACCAGGAAAGTCTCAGTGGAGAAACCCTGCTTTGGACTTTTTCTTACCTATTGTTCTGTTGCCCTGAATGTCAGGAAGGTCTTTGCCTCAGGCCACCCGTTTGTGAACCCTGAAGAAAACAGTTTTCAAATGGAAATGAATGGGCATCACCTGTGGCTCTTTGCTTAATTGCTTTGGAAAAGGATGTGTCTGAATCAGCCTCTTGGCCCTGTGTGAGGCTGTGTCTTAGATTCTCAGCACCTGACTAATCCAAAGACAGATCCCATGTGTGCATCCAAAACCAAAATTGCCAAAAGAGCAGTTATTGTGAATGAAGTCTCTTGACTTCATTTCTAAGGTTCCTGAGGCCCATCAAGTGAGAATAGGCATCCTTTGGGTAAAATGAGTTCTTCAAAGCCCTGCGGAGGCTAGCCCAGAGGTTTTTTGTTTGTCTCATGACTCCCAATCATATAAAGAATCTATACCTGACATTCAGTAGGCCTCAAATTGGAGATGCAGAGCAGTATTAACAGCAGGCCTATTTGATCACTCCTGGTTCACAAGAAGGGTTTCCAGGCCACCCGGACTTTAGGCAAATGAGCGGCAAGGGAGCTTATTTTTCACACCGTCTTGGGCTGCACCCCTCATGGAAAACTCCAGCCAGAAGTTATGATGAGTGTCTATATGTAAGAAGATGAGGGCCCTGTGGGTGTGTTTTGGTTTTCATTGTGGTCATTTTTGTGGCGGTTGGAAGACATGACTGGGCCTACCTGGGCTTGAACTCTGGTGTGATTCCTCTTAGAGACTGAGTTCTGGAACTGACCTCAGAGAAGTACTGCCATGAAATGTGTTGGGATTTTAGAAGGCCACGCATCAGAATCGCCCTTGGAAACTGAGATAGAGGTCCAGGGAGGCTTTCCACAGGGCACTGGGAATCTCAGCCAGGATATCACATGATTTTATTCTTAAAGACTTGGCAGCCAAAGTTGAGAGTCTAAACACACATGGACCTCACATTGTAGACCTCAGTGATCCTGGCTTCATGTGAACTTTTGGCCACTCTTTGGGAAGCTTGCCTGTGAGTGTTCTCCAGAGATTTCATTGAAATGAGCTTCTTACCATATAATGTTTCCTGCATGAATTGAAACCCACAGTAACTCCAACTTCATCCTTCAAAAATGGCTAAATAAATACCATCAAATTTCTGAAATTCCCAGACCAGGTGGCACTGGAGAACCTTTGGATATCCTGTTGCTGATCATGAGTGAAAGAATTCCCCACACAAAGACACTTCGCTAGGAGAATTCCAATTTTATTGCAAAAAGCTGTGTGCTTACATAGAACTAAAGGGGTGATGGTAGGGCTTAGATAAATGGCAGGGCACCAATTTATTGGCAAGTTCTTTCAGATATCAGCTCCGGAGCCAAGGAATTAGTTCTCATTGGGGCTAAGGTTCCCCGCCAGAGAGATTTGAAATTGGCGCCTACGGGAGAGTTCACACGGGTGGGAACTTTTTGCATCACTGCAGAAAAGAGGAAGGTAGGAAGAAAAAGTCCTTAGGCACCATGTTGGGGTTTTTACTCTGGGGAATGGCTGCCGTTTATACTTTTCCCAACATTCCTCGCTTTTTGTTTTCTTAGGAAGTGTGGCGTCGTTGGTCAGATCCGGCTGCTTCTTGCTGTTTGGGGGCGCTGTGGGGCCTAGAATGGGAAATGGAGGAATTCTCGGGGGGCAGGTCTGGGGATATCATGGCAGCCAGAAAGAAAACCCAGTGGCTACAGACAGCTACTTCCATAGGGGTGAATTCTATGAAAGTTCCCTGAAGCCTCAAGTTGTCGATGGCATTGAACCAGTCCTGGATGGAGGAGTTTGTTGGTATCAGTCACTGGTCCTGTTTCAGAGACTCTGGGAAATACTGGAAGCGTTGCCTGCACATGGCATCACCAGCACCTGAAGAAGATCAGAGCGAATAAAAACAGAATTAAGATAAAAATTAAAGCAAAGGTCAATTTTTGGCAGAAGTACCATGTTGGGTGACTGACAGAGAAGAGGCCAAGGGCCATGAGGAAACTTAGAAGGACATAAAGACTCATTAATCCAGAATGGCAGATTAAAAGGTTCTCCGAGCTCGTTGTCTCTCGCCGTCTGATGTCCGTTGCATTCCATCGTGCCTGGTAGTGAGCTTCAGCACTGAGTGAACTGTTCTCTTGGAGATGTTGGGGGTTCATCAGTCATCAGAGGCTGCTAGTGCCTAAGCAAAAGCTGGTTGAATGTTTGATTAGAAATTTTTTTTCAGTTGGGTTTGAAGGCACTTCATTATGCAGGGCAAGAGAGCACAAAAAAGGAGCATCCCAATAAGGGGCCCCAAGATTGGTAGTAAGTACATGGCAAGAAAGGATTGGAAGCAATTGGGTTGATAATTCCTGCAATTTAACAACATCTTTTTCTATTAGGCCAGATTCATTAACATAATGACAACATTCCTCTCTGAGGAACAGGCATGTTCCCCCTTTTTCTGCAATGAGAAGATCAATTGCCCTTCGGTTCTGTAAAGCCAGTTGTGCCAATGAAGTAACCGTCACTGCAAGGAGCCCAGAAACTGAGCAGTGTTATCAAGTGCTTCCTGCAGTTTTTGTTGCAGGTCATTGGATGCCCATAGAGCATGACCTATAGCTTCACCAGAGAGTTCGAGACTCGCCGCTGAGGTTGTTAATGTGAGGCCTACCAGAACCGGCAGAAAGACTGCCCTAAGGGTGCAGGAAGGTAGGGCCACCTGTCGGAATTCGATGGGAGTATACAAAGACAGCTGAGGAACTACCGTAACCAAGAAACAGATGCCAGAGACATTGATCGTTGAGGTACTTATAGACCCGTTACACCAGAGAAAATGTCCAGGTTTCATAAATCAGGGCTCGATGGGGTGCTAAATCTCAAGGAACAAATGGGTAAAGAATTCATTATTGTCAGGTGGAAACAGATGAAAGGAAATAAAGTATTGGTGGAACAACTTTCCCATAGTGGGATACGTGTCACATGTAGGGGTTTTCCTTTCTTAGAGAAATTGTAGGTTTTTGCTGAAATATTTCCTGCCGCTAATGGGACCGCTGCTAGAAGTGGACGACTAAGTGAAGCACAGAGAAAGAACTGAGAAGTAGGCACAGAAAGAGGGGTGGAGTTTAATAATCAAAGAGTTTGGTGTAGCAAATTGAGCCATGTTGGAGGGGGACCTGAGGGGGTTGAAGGCTCTGAATCCTCTTTAAATGAGCTATGGATAAGATCTCGAAGTTTTGATTCTGACTCCTTAATGTGTTCGACTACCTGGATGGTTGCCTTAGGTGGCGTAATCAGGGTGCGGCCAACAGTCATCCATATTGTGGGTCTGGCTGAGGTTGTCCGAGCATAGACAGCAAACTCAACATAGTCCCAACGTTTGGCCTTGGGGTCAGGTATATCTAAAGTATACCATCCATTGTTATTGGATGAAGAGCCTTTATGCCACTTTAGGTAACTAGAAGTCCACCCTTCATGGTAACCAAGTGAGTGGTAAGAATAGCTACCACGTTCATGATGGAACCTGCATTACTTATAGGGGCACCCATTATATATCTCAGGCCACCAATGACAATAGTCTTTGGTTTGATGAAAAAGGAAGCAAATGAAAGGCCAGTTCCAGCTACCAGGGACGAAGGTCCTTGAAGGTGACAATTTTAGGGAAATAAATGTGCAGTTGTGGATGAAGCAAGCAGTTGCATCCAGTGCGTGGACATTCTGCATGCCATGTTCTGAGTATCATTCCCGAAGAGTGAAAAAATACATTGTAGCAGAGGAGGGTAAATACCAGTCCTGACAGAGCACAGAAAATAAGCAGAGCACAAAAAACAAGCAGTTAGAGAAGACTAGGGTGTTGGGAGAGCTCATTGTGCCTTCTTTAAGGGGAATTGTTCTGCGGGGAACACCGTGTTAGCCGCAACTTAAATGGGTGAGATGGGAGTGGAGAGCAGGAGTAAAGGGGAGGTTCAGGAGGTGATTCTTGGAGTTCCTCTGGGGTGGTCCTGTCGTCATCAGGTGGGCCTCTTGGTGATATGGCTTCAACCTAGATATGTGAATCCAAGGGGTGAGACAGTTGTCTGATAAGGAGAGTTAGGTGGAGTTGGGGGGTACAGAGAATGACAGGATAGGGGCCTTCCCATTTTGGGGCAAGAGGCCCGTTCTCCTCTGGGGTATTATAATAGACTAGACTCCCAGCTGTTAAGGGAGGAGTGTTTGGAGCGGGGACTGGGTCCAGAAGAAGCCAGTCCTGATATTTCCAGAGTTCCGAGCGAAGATAAAACAAGAGAGGCAAAGACAAATCTCGGGTGAGAGGTCCTTGTGAAATGACCAACCCAGGGGGGATAAGAGGTCTTGAATACCTTATCTCAAAGGGAGACAGTAAAGATGGTTTCTTAGGTAGAGCTCTGATTCGAAACAAATCCAAGGGAAGGAGTTTGACCCAGTCTAAGTTTAATTCCATTGTCAATTTGGTAAGGACTTCCTTTAGAGTACGATTTACCCTTTCCACTTTCCCTGAAGCCTGAAGGTGATATGGACAGTGAAAATGTCACTTGAAGGAGAGGGCTTGAGAGACCTTTTGTGTGATCCTAGAAATAAACTCAGGGCCATTGTCAGATTGTAGGAAAGTGGGCATTCCAAACCTGGGGATGATGACTGTCAGAAAGATTGAAGCTACAGTGGAAGCCTTTATTGGAAATGGGAAATGCCTGAACCCAACCAGAGAAAGTGTCCACAAAGACAAGGAGGTTTTTAGTTTGCCATACTTTGGGCATGTTGGTGAAGTGTACCTGCCAGTCAGCAGTGGGAATGTGTCCCCGGGCTTGGTGGGAAGGGAAAGGTTTGGGCCTTAAAAAAGTATGAGGGTTGGTCCGCTGACAGATCTGACAATTAGAGGCTATATTCTGTAGCATGGCTTTGTCAGAGGGGGTGAGGGAGAAGAAGCTCTGTAAAAAGAGGGTCAAAGACTGAGAATTGGAATGGAATAGAGTATAAAGGAACTTGAAAAGATCCTTGTTCTTACTGGAAGAAGTAGTGGCTTCAGATGAGATGTCTAAAGTGGCCATTATATGTCCCCCAATGGGGGCAATAACTGGAAGTGGTGGCAGCCATTCGTGCCGCCTGGTCAGCTTTGTCATTGCTCTCAGTGATAAGAGAGCCGTCCTTCTGATCGGACCTACAATGGACAACTCTGATCGGACCTACAATGGACAACTCCCAACTGGGTGGGAAAGTGGGAGGCCTCTATCAGATTGCTTATAAGAGCCGAATTAGTGATCACATTACCTTTGGTGGTAAGTAGTCCTCGCTCCTTTCATATTGCAGCATGGGAAAATAAGATATGGAAGACATATTTTGAGTCAGTATAAGGGGTGAGGGATTTGCCTTGTGCTAGAAGTCAGGCACGAGTGGCTGCTATGAGTTCAGTCTGCTGGTTGGTAGTTCCTGAAGGTAGAGCTTTGGCCTCTATAATCTCAGTGGCTGAAACTACAGTGTATCCAGAGTAATGAGTGCCATTCTGCCTAAAGAAACTGCCGTCAGTGAACGAGATAAGGTCAGGCTTGGTGAGTGGTCCCTCAGAAATTGAAGAATGACAGGGAAGGAAATCATCTAAGGTTTCCAAGCAATTATGAATTGTTGTGTTAGACGTGGGAGTCATTGGGAGCAGTGAGGCAGGGTTCAGTGCAGAGCAGGGGAGGAAAGTAATATTAGGGTTTTCCAGAAATGAAGTGAAGAGTGACAGAACTCTGGATGGAGGAAGGGTTTGAAGGCCCTTATAAGCTAAAAGATCCTTCAAGTGATGTGGGGAGTGAATAGTTCAAGGGGCCCCAAAAGTCAGCTTAGAGGCTTCTTTGTGTAAAATTTGTTCAGCAGCCAGAGCTTTTAAGCAAGGGGCCTACCCACAGATTGTATTGTCTACTTTATTGGACATATATGCCAGAGGTGCAAATGTAGGCCCATAGTTTTGACCTAAGAGCCCAAATGCTTGCTCCCCTTTTTCATGGACATATAGATGAAATGGTCTTGAAATATCAGGAAGGTGCAAGGCAGGTGCCTTTAAGAGGAGTTGCTGAAGCCTGCGGAAGTGGTAGTTAGGGGAGGAGGCAAGAGATTCACTAGGGGGTCCCTTTCCTAGGTCATACAGGTTTTTGGCTAGAAGAGAATAATTTGGGATCCAGGCCCTAAAATAAATGCTAGTCCTAGGAATGATAGTATTTCAGCTTTCGTTTGGGGCACTGGAAGATCAGAAAGGAGTTGCCTCCTATCCAGTGTTATTTCCTTTTTCCTAGGTGTAAGGCAAAAAACAAGATAGATGAGAAAAAACTGGAAAACATGGGCCTTGTGGGGAGACACCCTATATCCCTTGTATGCTAGGAAATTAAGAACCTGGGCAGTGTGGGATTGAGAGTGTTCCCAAGAGGGACTACATAGAAGAAGGTCATCGACATATTGAAGGAGAGTAGAGTCAGGACAGGTCGGGTGAAAGGATGTGAGGTCCTGGGCAAGAACTTGGCCAAAGAGATGGGGCCTATCCCTGAATCCCTGTGGGAGGACAGTCCAGGTAAGCTGACGAGAATGGCGGGTGTGAGGGTCAGTCCACGTAAAAGCAAAGATATCCTGAGATTCTGATGACAAGGGAATAGAAAAGAATGCATCTTTGAAATCTAAGATCAAGAAATGGGTAGTAGTGGCATGGATCTGAGAGAGGCAGGGGTAAGGGTTGGGCACTAGCGGGTGGATGGGGACCACAGAGGAGTTGACAAGGTGAAGGTCTTGAACCAGCCTGTAGGACCCGTTAGGTTTCTTAACTGCCAGAATGGGGGGTGTTGAAAGGAGATTGTGTAGGCCTAAGATACCCCTTTCATAATAAATCCTGGATGATGGGTTCTAATCCGAGGAAGGCTGTGGTTGTGAGTAGATATTGTGGTTGACTAATATATCTTGAAGGGTCGTGTAAGACAATATGAATAGGACTTCATTTAGCCATAGAGGGTGTAGTTGTGTCCCAAACCTCAGGGTTAACTGGTTTAGATAGTCGTGGGAGACTGCATGAAGGAGGTGTATTTGCCCCTAGGAACATCATGAGGAAATGAGAGGTAGAATAATGTGGGGTGATATGTGAATGGTGACTTTTAATAGTGAGAGTATGTCATCAAGACATGACGGCCATCTGGGGTTTCTGGGTCGAGTTTTGTGTACTGTTGAAGGGCCTTGGTTAGTCTATCCTGGAAATCTGAAGGTGTTTCCTCCTTCCTTTGAATGACCTCCTGCACCTTTTGAAAGTTAACAGCCTTGCGGGTGGCCTTTTTCAGCCCCGCCAAGAGACAGGATGTAAAAAGGTCACGAAACTGTAAGCCTTCACGGGTCTTGTAATCCCATAGGCGATCCTGCTCTGGGACAGCATGAGGGCCTGTGGGGTGGGTAGGATTGGTCCTATGATTTTCATCAGCATGGGCTTGGGCTAGCTCCCAGACTCATTGCCTTTTCTTGGGGAGAAGTGCATTGGCCAAGAGCATGTAGATGTCATGATGAGTGAGGCTACATACTTGCAGGACCCATTGAAACTCCCGAATGTAAGTGATGGGGTCAGTGGTGAAAGAGCCTAACTTCCTCTCTAGCTGAGTAATGTCCGACATGGAAAACGGAACGTGGACTCTGATGACACCCTCGGGACCAGCTACCTCACGAAGGGGTGCAATTGTCTTGGGGGTGGGAAGGAGTCCCTTAGACCTGGTAACAGGAGGACTGAAAGAGGAAGGCGGTGAACAGGAAGGAGAGGGAGAGGAAGGGAGTGTCTCTGTGGAGGAGGAGGAGGTGGAGCAGGCAGAAGAGGGCGGAGGAAAGAGGGATGAAACGGAAGGCGGAGGATCCATGGAATTAGGCAGAGGAAGAGGAAGGTATAGCGGGAGAGAAGGGGCAGATGGGGCTGGGGGATAAGGTGGGGGTTCATCTGCTTGGTCGAATGAGGAAGAATCTGTGAAGTCAGGAATAGAAGTAGGGGAAGAGAGGGGTTTTCAAGCAAAGAGGACCTGAGAGGGAGGTCAAAAGGAGCAGAGAGCAGGGTGCTGTGTGTGAAGGCTAAAATCTTAAATGCAGGGAATCTCCCTCCACTTTTTCAGATGCTGGCAGTAGTTAAAAAGGTCCTGGAAGAGGTTTGGATCTAAGGAGCCTTCTGGTGGCCAATGATTGCCATTATCCAGTGGATATGTAGGCCAATCATGGGTACAGATTTTGATTAAAAGTTTGGGCTTGATGTCTGGTGTGAGGGAGAGTGTGGCCAGATTTTTTATTAAACATTTGAGAGGTGAGTCTTCAGGTGCAGACTAAGAGGTGCCCATAGTCACAGGGAGAGATGGGAGAGAGAGAGAGAGAGAGAGAGAGAGAGAGAGAGAGAGAGAGAGAGAGAGAATAGGAGTAAGCAAGAAAGACAAAGAGAAAACCCGGGCTGGAACGGCTTCCAGGAAGCTCAGGGCAAACGGGGGTCAGGTGGGCGTCCCCAAAATGACAAGCCATCACGAGGAAATACAGAGGGCACTACCTGGTCATCACCAGTGAAGTGCGATCTGTGAAACCAAAAGGAATTGGAGCCAAGGGCAACCTGACGTCAGGAAAGTTTTCAACTGCAGCAGAAGAAGTCAGTAATGAAAACAAAACTCTGGCTCTGACAGAATGCAATTCCAGGCCGGGAGTTCAGTTTTCGCAGAGCAGAGAGGCAGCTTCAGCCAGACACAGCAACCCCACAGGATACAGCAACTCTAGCCGGCAGCAGCAGCGGCAGTGGAGCAGGAAAATCCATAAAGCCTCTCGTGTAAACTCAGAAGCCTCATGCCCCAAAAAGAAACGAAACACCAGAGGGTCCACTGCAACTAGTAAAGGTCTTAGTGGGAGGAATTCCCTCTCCCCTACCAGGCATCTGGAGTGTGCCTGAGGATCACTGTCACAAAACCAGTGGCAGCCTGAACGGAGTTGGCGAGCCGGGGTCAGGGGAGGATTACTTACATCAGATCAGTGGTGAGTGCAGAAAGCTGGCGTCTGAAAAGAGCGGACTAGGGCAGAGTGTCTCGGCGGAGTGGGGGACGGGGCTCTTGTTGGAAAGAGCTCACCCATATCCTCTCACGGGGCACCAGAATGAAAGAACTCCCCATGCAAAGACACTTCACCAGAAAATTCCAATTTTATTTCAAAAAGCTGTGTGCTTATATATAACTAAGGGGGAGATGGAAGGGCTTAGATAAATGGCAGGCAACCCATTTATTGGCAAGTTCTTTCAGATATCACCTCCGGAGCCCAGGAATTTGTTCTCATTGGGGCTAAGGTTCTCCGCCAGCGAGATTTGAAATTGGAGGAGGCGGGAGAGTTCACACGGGTGGGAACTTTTCACGCCACTGCAGGAAAGAAGAAGGTAGGAAGAAAAAGTCCTTAGGCGCCATGTTGGGAATTTTCTCTGGGTTATGGCTGCCGTGTATACTTTTCCCAACAATGAATATACCAGACAGTGCCTTGATTGACTGGTTTTCATAAAAATGGTTTTTAACAGAGATGCCAGAAAGTTGCATCCTGCTGAGTAGTGGGCCTAGAGCAATGGTGGGCAGGTGTGTGATAAAACATCTGTGGGGTGGCCATGTGGATCCGCCATTGGCTTCCAAATGGCTTGTGACTGACATGGTGAAGCCAGCAGACCCTTATATGTAAAGGCATCTTGATATATGGAGAAGTTTCAGGACATTGTTCAGAATCAGGTTGCTATAGTCAAGGAGGCAAGCTATGTGGGATAGAAGTCTTGTTCTTTTATTCTCCTGCAGACCCTGACGCACCACACGTTACAGAACTCCCTCCCGCACTGTGTCCCAGTTGAAAACCTTGCATATCGTGAAGCAAATACAAAACTCAAAGTGCAACAGCAAGAAACACCATGAAAATGGAGGATGACCATATGGTTTCACAGTCCACATGGTAGACATTTAGCCCCCAGTGGCCACAGTTTACCTAAAAAGAGAGAATTCAGCACTGCTGACTCATGTTCATTGAAAAAGAGGAAACCATGTCCTCCAGGTCTCATAGATTCAGTCAGAGCTTTGATGGTCTCACTAGAAAGGAAGCTAAAGCTCCTGACAACAACATATGTTTCAAGTGCCCAACCTCACAGGCAGATTCTCAAGAATTCTCTAGGCCAGTAGACCTCCATGTTTGTGGAGTGTTTACCCTGTCCTTTACTTTTGGAAACTCCTCTACCACTTCCAAGGTTTTGAACTCCTGAGCATATTCCATTCCAGATATGTATTCACAGATTTTCTAACTCTTCTCTTCTAATTGTGTCTTACTTAGGGCAAAGGAATTCTCAAGGCATTGTTCTGGATGAGAGTGGGAAGATTTTTGTGTAGCACATATTTACATACACATTGGATTCATTTTCAAATTTTCCATTCGAAATACTGAACCCCTGATACTAACCCATACCGTACTAGACTCTGACTACAAATCCTAATATGATGGAGAAAAATAACCCAAATAGAATAGAAATACAAGCAGTTCACAGGAGGCACGGTGTATATTTGGTCTTGCCTTTTGCATGATATAGGTTAGGAGTTATAAATCTTGTCAATTTTTTGTTGAAATAGTTCTCCATGTGTTTGGAAAGTTAACAAATATGTGAATTTCTGTTTCCCTTTCTCTGTAGGCTATTCAGCACATGTATTTTCATATGCACATATAGAATCTTACCTGGTATCACACGTACATTCCTGTGAGGTGGCTAACTTGGCAGATACAAAGTGTGAAAAGAGATCACTCCTCCTAAACGCTTTTGGAACTGAAAATTCGAACTGTGAGTGAGCTTCCTAGTTGAACATCATTATACATAAATCCATGTTCAGTAAAATTAATATTTTTGGATCTGTAGATGATATATATTTCACGATGAATTTTGATTGGCATATATATTGCTACTTTTTAATGTCTTTGTTTGTGTTTTGTATATATATATATATACTCTCCAGATTTTTTAAAATATGAAATATATGCATCTTATTATTCACTCCCTACATTTATTCATGTTCATGTATGTGGATTTATAGTAAACTTTTCACAAGATTATTCTCAGAAGTATTCATTCACCTGAAATACATATTTTTTTTCCTAGTTCTGAAAACTAACTTCAGTGACTGTTGCATACAAATCCTAATATTTCTCCAGTAACTGATCCAGTTTAACATTAATGCAAGTAGATTCCTATGGGACATGATGTATATTTTGATGTTAGTTTTTATTCAACACTGGTTCATTACTATTTCTTCAATTTATGCACATCATAGTATATATATTTCATGCAGAAGTTAGTAAATTTGTACGCAATTGTTTCGCTTTCAATCACTTCCTGCTTCAGAACACATGTATTCCTCCATGTTTCTTGACTGGTCTTTTCATGAGACTTCTTCCCAAACACATTATTTTTGATTTCCATAATCACTTTTGAAGCAAAACTCACACACTCTTCATGATAAACCATAACCCTAATATTACTATTAGATGTATAACTCGTTGGAATGAATGTATGTATATCAATATAAGATTTCCTGTATTTTTTCAGATATCAATTCGATCCATTATTTAAAGTTGGAACTAGTTATATTATTTATTCACAGTATGGTCTACTCATGAATTATCTCTATATTCATAGACACAGAGTACACCTATTTGTACACCCAATACTAGTTTTATGTCTTCAAAATATTGCTGCAAGAAATGGTGGAAGAAATACTCATGTCTCCTGATCTATATATTCATTTTATCAAAGTAATATTTTGGACACAAAAAGCAAAGGTCATACTTATGATTGTACCAATGTAAAAGTCATTCTAGCATTGGAGGAAGAGACAACCAAGAGACTGTCTCATGCAACAGCAAAGGGTTTATTCGGGGTCCAGAATGCTGGGGCTCAGACCTAATTTGAATAGAGCCTAGAGCCCTTAGAACATCTTAAGCAGAGCTTACATACTTAACTTGGAGAGGGAAGGGAAGGAAGTTTATTGGTGGTTCAGGGCGAATGGACGGTTTGTGTGCAACTGAGTGAGGGATTACATTCTGCAGTTTGGCATTTGGGGACAGCACATTCTGGGAACAAGATTACCAAACACTTCTCAAGATTTCAATAGTGTTTTGTTAAGAATACAGAAAAACAGGAAGTGACAAATACCTATTTTATTAATCTTTCATTCCCCACTTCTTCTTCTGGTTACGTTTAATCATAAAAGTGATCATTGAGGGGTGTCACATTTTATGTCTGCTAGTGGGGTATATTGTTGTCTGATTACCAAAATTTAACTTGTCCAATTTGAGCTTGAAGAAATGAAACTACACGGTGGAGCAAACAGGGTCTAGAGTTAGCAATAATATGATGATTATTAATGGACCGGCCAAAGCTGATAAAAGCGTAGTTTACCAGGGGGACTGTGTGAACGAAGACTGTAACCACCCTTTTGGGGCCTCTCTCTCTCGTTGATGCGCTTTAAGGTGTCTTCTCAATTTACTCATAGATAATTTTACAACCAGTATGATCGGAATAAAAACAACATTCTTCCCTCAATACAGCACAATGGCCCCCTTTTCTCATGAAGAGGAGGTCTAACCCTCGCCTTTTCTGTAAAACAACTTCAGAGAGAGATTTTAAAGATTCCTGTAAGGCTGTGATGGAGGTTTAATATCTTAAAGCTTTGTTCTACTACTGCTTCTAATTGGGTCATTTGTTGTGTTCCATGGACTACGGCAGTGGTTCCTGTGCCCAGCCCTGCAGCAACTTCTATTCCTAATAGGATGGCTAAAGTGAGGAATACAGATTCCCGGCAGAACCGGGTTGTATGCCCCCCGCTATTTGATCTTAATGAACCTGCATCATGATAGAGCACTCTGGGAAACATCTGCACCATTACATAATTAATTGCACCAGTTGACAATTTTATGAAAACATAAACAATGTTTAAGTATGTAGAATAATACTCTTGTTGGTATGGACAGGGCAAGGCACCTAAGATAGCACCAAAAACAGAGAAACAGTCCTATTTGGTTGCAACCGGATATAGAGGGCATTGCTTCTGTTGTAATCAATTAATCCCTTGAACCCCAAGTTTAGGTAGTTTTAGAATTTTGTCCCCAATATGTAATGGAAGGGGCTCAGAAGTTCACAGTCTGCAGAAGTCCACAAAAAGCAGTTTTTGTTTCTTTTATTTTTTTTCCTCTGTTCTGGGCAAGTTAACTTTTTAAGGACACCTAGGAGAGGGAGAGCTTTTTTCTTCTCTTTTTTGTTTTCTCCCTGCCAGCTGTTACCATGGGGTCCAGTTGGTAACTTCTTTATCTTACAAATGTAGCCATCCCTGTGAAGCCCCAGCTCAAGGCCAGAGGCCTTATTCACTTATTTTGTGAAAAATTAGTAAGGGGCTGTCTAGCTTAGGAGTGCTGATTTTTCCAGCCAGTTGCCAAGTAGAACAGGCAACACGAAAAGAGGAAGTTTGTCTACATTGAACTCTTATATAGGGACTCTTTTGCTGAAAGTCCTAAAGTCAGCCTTGGTGAAAAATTTTGGAGAAGGTCAGTTAAGACTTTTTTGTGGGCCTTTTACAGACGGGAACGATGGGGAAGGCGGGGGGGAGAGCAGCTACATGGATCTGTGTATGAGAAAGGAGAGATGTAAAAGAATAATGAGAAAGGGGTTTGGGATTTTTCTAGCAACAAAATCGTGAGCAGTAGAACAGGTAGAGCAGAGGGGAAGACGGGAGTGAGTATCCCAAAAAGTCTCTGAGGGACTTTAAATTCTTAGTAACCTGTTTTCAGTGATGACAAAGCAACTTTAAAAGCCATTTTTATTACATCTTGGATAGGGTTCTGAGGGCTCTCCTCAGCTGGTTTGAGCTTTGGTATAGCTGGTAAGAGGACTTGGTGGGACCCGGTGCGGGCACTGACAGAAGAAGAGAGGAGTGAGTTGGTGGAGGGGTGCCTCACTACCTGCTACCTCAGCAAGGGGGCAATTGTCTGAGAACCGAGGTTTGGGTTTTGATCTAGAAATTGGAGGGGAGAAATCAGGTTGCTGAGGTGGGAGTGACATCAGAGATTCTGGAGCAGAAGGCAGAGGGTGAGGATCTATTGGAGAAGCATAGTTCAGGATGTGAGAGAAGGAGGGAATTGGCCTGCCCATAGGGGAATCTCCTTTCACCCTTTTGAGCACTTGCAGAAGTTAAAAAGGTCACACAGAATTTGAGGATCTAGAGACCCATCTGGGGGCCATCAGTTTTGATTGTCTAATTGGTAATATGGTCAATGCTGTGTACTGAATTTGATGAGGAGTTTGGATTCCACCAGGCAGCCCCTGTATGCTCACATCCCCATGACTTACAGAAGAAGTCGGCTTTTGCCCCACACAGCCATGGCTGTTTGTGGTTTTGATAGTCCGCCGGAAAAACATAGTAATCTAGGCTAGCCAACCTGTATCTGGCTCGTGTGTCCCTACATCCATAATGTTTGTTTCCATTATCTATGGTACAGAAGGCATTTAACGGAATTTTAGTGGGATCCTCTTCTTCAGGGATATCCCAATAGGAAAGACCTATAACCAGCTGACAAATATCTGGGTGGAGAGATGGCCACCAGGTCCCTAAGGGGGCTGTATGCGAGAGAGATCATACTTCTTCTCTAGTAGGATTTGTGATTAGCCATCGCTGCTGTACGGGCTGATGAGCATTAGGACTACTTGTGGCCAAGGGGAGAATCTATAGCCTTATCCACCTGGTGAATACACCATTTGAAAGGGTTACCACTCTTTTCCAGTATCCAGCCAGAGTCTGGAGAGGGCGCAGGCTTGAGATGAGAGGCATGGATCCAGCAAGTGATTCCGTCTACATATACCACTGTAGGTGTTATAAGTAGCACCTGGTATGGTCCTTTTCAGCCGGGTTCCAGGTATGACACCTGATGTCGTCTTATGTAGACGAAGTCTCTTACTTGATATCCATGTGGAGTCCCCTCGTCCCCAGGGTGGTAGGCAGTGGCCAGCTGTTTCCACAGGTATCGCTGAGTTCTTTCAAGAGCTTTTAGTCTGTCAAGCAAGTATTTCTTGCATGAAACAGTGCATAAGGCAGGAACATACTCTAATCTTTTATGCTGGTCTCTAAGCTTAATTTCGTTTAGGTCTCTTTAATGGTTCTATTTATTTTTTTTTCCTGTCCTGAGCTCTGGGGTCTATATGCACAATGTAACTTCCAATTAATCCCCAGGGTCCTGGCTAAGCTCTGACTCACCTGGGCCATGAACACCGTTCAATTAACAGACCCTATTACCTTAGGCAGGCCGTGTCTTAGAAAAATATCTTTCAGGATGTACTTGACCACCGTTTCAGCGGTTGTTTTTTTTTTTTTTTTTTTTCTTTTTTTTGTGAGAAAGGATTCAATCCATCCTGAAATTGTATTTACAAAGACTAAGAGATATTTAAGTCCATACCTTGCTGGCTTAATTTCAGTGAAGTCCACTTTCCAGAATTGTCCTGGTCTGGTTCCTCGTAGGTGCTTTCCTGCAGGAAGCTTGGAAGTGTAAGCATTAACCAATTGACAGAACCGACAGGCTTTTGTGAGTTATTTCCTTTCACTGTGAGTGAGTTAGTCGAAATCTCTGTTCCTGATCCTTCAGGAATGCCTGCAGTTTCTTTGAACCAAGGTGAGTAAGTTGATGTACATTTTTAATGTAGTGTAGGGCTTTCTGAAATTGCAGGCTGGGCTCAGTGAAGTTGAGGAGTTCAGTGTCAGTGTTTTAAATGTTATAAAAAGCTTGCTGGTGCTAAAGGGTCCATTGGAATTGGGCATCCTCATTTAACAGAGGGTATAAAGGAGCCGCAAAGAACACAAACCCACGTATCCATAACGTGCAAAAGCCAGCAGTCCCAAGAAACTCTCTGTGTTGTCCCCTGTTAGATGGCAGTGGTATCTGCACAACAGTTTGTTTTCTGGGCTCAGTGAGCCATCATTTACCGCCCCTAATGGAATACCCCAGGAAGATTACTTCTTGCTGGCAAATTTGGGCCTTTTTGGCCGAAGCTCTATACCCGAGTTCAGCAATTTCAGATAATTGTGCTTGGGTCCCAGACTCACAGTTTTACTTGGTGTTGGCAGCCAGTAGCAGGACATCCACATATTGAAGCAGAGTGACTTTGGGGTGCGTAGTTCTGAAGTTGTTGAGATTTCTGTGGAGGGCTGAATCAAAGAGAGTGGGGGAATTTTTGAACCGCTGTGGGTGTTTAGTCCAAGTTAGTTGAACAGACGTTCCAGATTCTGGGTCTACCCAGTCGAAAGCAAACAGAAACTGACTATCTTTATGCAGAGTCAAGCAAAAGAAAGCATCTTTTAATTCCAGAAGAGTATACCATTTTCACTCAGCTACAGCAAACGGTTTATTGGGGGTCCAGCATGCTGGGGCTAAGAGCTCACATGAAAAGAGTAGAGAGCCCTGAGAACAGCTTAAAGAGAGCTTATATACTTTTCTTGGAGAGGGCATGGAAGGAAATTTTTGATGGGTCAGGGCGAGTGGGTGGTTTGCATGCAACCAGGTGAGGGAGTACATTCTGCAGTTTGGCAGTTGGGGACAGCACATTCTGGGAACAAAATTAGCAAACAGTTCTCAAGATTTCAACAGTGTTTTGTTAAGCATACAGAAAAACAGGAAGTGACAAGTACCTATTGTATTAACCTTTCACCAAAGCAAAATGCAAAGTGAGCATGGAATACTAAAATCAACCATGTCCAGATTGCCTAATGCTCTGAAATGTCAATCCTATTGGTGTCTACATATTTGTTTCTTCCTAAGATTATACATTCAACTTCAACCATGTTGAAAATGTCTAATCCTATCACTCACCTTATACTTTGCCTGATTTTCTAATGTCTCTATTGATATCTTTTTCCTACATATTTTCTCCAGTTCATCATTGTGAATGACTTTTCACATGTGCTAATATTTACATTCACTCTCTAAACGAAACAATATTGCTAATGAACTTTTGGTCCGATTCCTATACTCACCCTTTTTACTAAACCTACCGACTATCTTTCTAATCCTATGGACTATTCATTTTTGACTGGATGTTCTCTTCTACATTCAATCATCCAAGGTACAAGGTCCTATGCCATTGCATATCGATTTATCTGAGACATCTGTGCAGAACATAATTCAAAGCTAAGTATCCCACTAAAGGGCCCAATGCCCTTCAGGGCTTCAAATCGTACCTAGATTTTCTGGTTTCATACTTATATTTCACCGATATATTCTTGTGAATATTGCAGGTTCCCAATACCATTATTCATTCCGCAGAATGATGCCTAACCCAAATGGAATATGTTATTAACCCTAACCATACACTGTTCTCTCAATCTAACTTTACAGAAGAGCAGCGACAGAGTTGGTCTTACAATACAGGCATGTAGGTGATCTTCCAATTGCTGAGAACCTCAAAGGTTGATGCAGAAATGATCCCAGGAGAAGATGTAGGCAGATATAAAGGACCTGAGAGAGCAAAAGTCATCTTCCATTGCAAACAACCTGATCAGGATGAAACGATGTGTCTGAATCAGCCTCTCTCTTCTTAATATAAAGAAGATGGACCAAACCAGCCCTGTGTGGAGAGCTTCTCCTCGGTCCCTATGGTTTATATACCATTCTAATTCGTGAAAGTGCCACAGGAAGTAGGGGCAGCCACTATCTCAAGGAACCCTTGGAAGCCACTGTCAGGACAAAGTGGTTGCCAAGGCAGTGACCTCATTCCGTTCCTGAAGGAATTGACCTAAGTCACATCTTTGGTGATGGAACTCCCTGAACTTGTTATCCAGGAAGCCAGGCACACAGAGCCAGTCCCAGTCCCAGTCCCAGTTGGCTCACTTGTTTGGATTTACCAAGGACAGAGTCTGTCTTTCTTGATACCTAATGATTTGAGGATGGCCAAATGCAAGTAGAGCTCTGAAGACTGGCCTTTCCGGAGAAAGCAGGTAGTGGTCAGCCCAGGCTCCTGACAACTTCACAGAGTTGGACAAGGAGACCGGATCTGAGACAGGACAGGCCATTTCGGGGGAACATAGTATGGTCCACCAGTCAGAGGACACTCTGGAAAGTCACAGACTCACTTGGGGGAAGGAGGGGCCTTTGTGAATGTGGGTGTGAGTTTGTGGATTTGTCTCATGTTCTCAGAATAGGTAGGAAAGTCAGTATGTTTGGTTAGGAGTGGACTGTTTCTAGAAAGTCGTTTGACAAGGTGAGTGTTTCTATGTCTGTGTATCTCACTGTGTCCGTGCTTGAAAACATTAGAAATAAGAATTCATCAATGGATGTGTCCTGTCTAGTAGAAAGCTTCCCAGCATTCATCCTGCCCATTTTAGGAATGGATTGCAGGTTTCATTATTGATGGGCAACACCTACTATCTTCCCAAGATCCTGTTTTCTTCCTGAATTCTGGCCACTCTCCAGAATAGGCTCATGGTTTTGTGTCCAAGATATGTACGACCTCCAAGCTCTGTGACATGGCCATGTACTGGATAGCTGAAGGGAATGCGAGCATCTCAGAAAACTCAGATATCAGTGTGACCAGGAAAGTCTCAGTGGAGAAACCCTGCTTTGGGCCTTTTGCTAACCTATTTGCCTGTTGCCATGAATATCAGGAAGGTCTTTGCCTCAGGCCAGCCCTTTGTGAATCCTGAAGAAAACTGTTTTCAAATGGTAATGAATGGGCATCACCTGTGGCTCTTTGCTTAAATGCTTTGTAAAGGCATGTGTCTGAATCTGCCTCTTTGCCCTGTGTGAGGTAGTGGCTTAGATTCTCAGCACCAGTTGGATCTAAAGAAAAATCCAATGTGTGCATCCAAAACCAAAATGCAAAAAAGATCAGTCATGGTGTATGAAGTCTCTCACCTTCCTCTTTTAGGTTCCTGACCTCCATCAAGTGAGAATAGGGATCCTTTGGGACAAATGAGTTCTTTCAAGCCCTGCAGAGATGATTGGGTTTTCTCATGACTCCAAATCACATGAAGAAACTATACCTGACAGTCAGTAGGCCTCAAATTGGAGAAGCAGAGCAGTATTAACGGCAGAGCTATGTGATCAATCCTGGTTCACAGAAAGGGTGTCCAGGCTACCCTGTGGTTAGGCAAATGAAGGGAAAGAGACCTTATTTTGGAAACTCTCTTAGGCTGTGACATTCATGGAAACATCCAGCTAGAGGTAATGATGAATGTATATATGGAAGAAGATGAGGGCCTTGGGGGAGTGTTTTGCTTTTAATTGTGGTCATTTGTGTGGAGTTTGGAAGAGATGACTGGGTCCACCTGGGCTTGAACTCTGATGTGATTCCCCTCAGAGACTGAGTTCTGTAACTCACCTCAGAGAAGTAATTGCTTTGGAATGGGATATGTCTTAATCAGCCTCTTGGCCCTGTGTGAGGCTGTGGCTTTGATTACCAGCACCGTAAGGATCTAAAAAAAGATCCCATGTCTGCTTCCAAAACCAAAATGACCAAAATTGCAGTCATTGTTGATGAAGTCTCTCGCCTTCCTTTGTAAGGTTCTGAAAGAATAAAAGAAATTGAAATTGAAACGTAAAGAACCAGGTTCTGTAAAGTATCCAGGCTGCACTCAGAGCCTGAAATTCCTGTGGCAGTTAAGACAATTCCTGGAACTGCCCTTTAGATGTGTGTTGAAATCTTCCCTGACCACCTAGTTACTTAACAACCTCTTCTCAAAAACCGTGGGGCTCAGCACATATACATCTCAGGGCTTCAACCAATCATTTTAAAAGTATACCCCTTCTCAGGGCTAACCAATAACACCCTGACTGAACTATTCCCACCAATGAATGTGCAAATCATGCTTTAGAGTTGTTATTTGATTTTCCCACGGTATACGGTGATTTGCTAAAAGAAGCTATGATGTACGTTAAGTCCCTGCCCTCTCTAAAGAATGTATATAAAATCTGCTCATGTTGTTCTCGGGGCTCTTTGTTCCTTGCTCCTCTGAAGTGAGCTCTGAGCCCCAGCATGCTGGACCCCCAATAAACCCTTTGCTGTTTCATCAGAAATTCTCTTGGTGGTCTTTTCCTCCAACGTTCGGCCCAACTTTTCATCTGGAGGCCCTAGCTGAGAAATCCAGCAGTGACGAAAAAAAGACCCCAACGGACTCCTTTCAGAGTAAGTAAGGTGCCTCTTTCTGGTTTCAGATTTCAGGTTAGGGCTTGGCAAAATGGCTGTCGGTGAAGAACATTAGCTCTCTGCGACGGTGGCTGACAGATGTGTCACAGAGCCACAGGCCACGTCCCTGGGGGACACTCCAGAGGACTCGGGAAATAGAGGATTAGTAGTTTCCTCAACTCGGTTATTTTTTGCTTCACGATTCGGTTTTCCAGCCCATCAGGTTTTGCTGGCTACTCAGTTTTGTTCATTGTCAGGAACTCATGTTGAGTTTACTGTCTGTCTTTATTGTCTAACCCATCATGTTTTGCCAGTTACTCAGTTCTAATCTTTGTCTTGGACTCATGTTAAACGTTTACTGTTTGTCTTTGTCTGTGTCATGTTTGTGTATTCACTGTCCCTGTTTGAGTAACTCCCATTATGGGACATTATGGGACAAAGCACTTCCATGCCTCTGTCCCTTAAACTTGATCATTGGACTGATGTCCGCTCAAGTACCAAGAATCTTTCTTTTTCAGTAAAATGCCGGACCTGGCAGACTCTCTGTGCTTCAGAATGGCCCATCCTAAGAGTCAGATGGCCCCCAGAAGAATCCTTCCACTTCCCTCTAATCCGAAAAGTCAGAGATATTGTCTTTCACCGGGGCCACGTGGCCACCCAGATCAACAGCCATATACCCCTTGCCCCACGATCCTATCATTCCAACATTCTGCTTCTCCCCCTCTTCCCTCCATTCTGAGTCACAAGACTGGACACTCCTCTCTCTCCTTATCCTCTACCCTCGCTCCCCAACCCACAACATGTTCCAGATGATCCTCCCGCCGCTGACTCAGCCTCTCCGCCGCTAGAGGCAATTGGGCAAGACCCAAGCCCTCCAGGGGACTTCCCCGCAGCAGCAGCAGCCCCTGCTCCCCTGAAGGAAGCTGGGCCACCTAAAAAAACCCGCAGGAGATGGATAATAGAAAACTCGGAAGCCCCTGTGATGCTCCCTCTCCATCCCTACGCGCCCATGAACCGACCCAACTGGGACCCCAACACCTTTAAATGTAGGTAGCATCTGTCCACTTATCGCCGTTCTCTAATAGTGGGTCTCTGAGCGGCCGCCAGAGGGCCGACTAATTTGTCCAAGGTAAGAGAGATTATCCAAGGGCCTAATGAGTCTCCTTCTATGTTTCTGGAGAGAATTATGGAAGCCTATAGGAAATATACTCCTTTTGATCCTCAGGCAGAAGACCAAAAGCCATCTGTTACAATGGCCTTTATCGAGCAGACTGCCCTAGATATTAAGAGAAAGTTACAACGTCTAGATGGATTATAAGATATGACCTTAAGAGATTTAGTCAGAGAAGCTGAGAAAGCATATTATAAGAGAGAAACTGAGGAGGAAAGGGAATAGAGGAGAGAGAGAAGGAAAGGGAACAAAAGAAGGAGGAAAGAAGCAAATGGCAGAGTAAAGCATTGCCTAAGGTTCGGGTCACAGCAGCAAATAGGCCAGAAGTTAAAAAGCAGGGATACATAAAGGGTTACCTGGGCCCACGCCAAAGGCTGCCCCTGGCCTCAAATCAATGTGCCCACTGTAATAAAAAAGAACACTGGGCCAAAGAGTGCCCCCAAAAGAAGCAGCCACGCCAGCCCGCCGTGCTGACTCTAGAAGAGGACTAGAAAATTCGGGGCTCAGATCCCCTTCCCCAGCTCATAGTAACATTTGAAGTTGAGGGGAACACAGTGAACTTTGAAGTGATTACAGGAGCAGTATACTCAGCCCTTAAGACTTCACTGGCCCCCCTATCAATTAAATGGTCCCTAGTTCAAGGGGCTAATGGCAGTAGATATCGGGCTTGGACAACTAAGATGAACATGGACCTCGGAAAGGGAAAAGTCCACCACTGTTTCCTAGTAATTCCAGAATGCCCGGCCCCATTGATGGGCAGGAATCTGCTTACCAAACTCCGGACTAGAATAACCTTTAAACCTAATGGTCCCCAAGTGGAGGTTCTATAGCGTTCAGTATAAACTCCCATAGTCACATCTTTGACTATGTCCGTAGAAGATGAACATCAACTCTTTGCGCCCCATAGGACTAATCAAACAGGCAAACTACCCCATAAATGGATAAAAGATTATCCTAATGCCTGGGCAGAAACTGCTGGGTTAGGTCTAGCCATCAACAACCTCCAATAGTAGTAGAATTAAAAGCCTCTTCGTCTCCAATTAGTGTTAAAGAATATCCTCTAAGCAAAGAAGCTAAGGATGGGATAAGGCCCCATATTCATAAATACCTGGCTCTTGGGGTCCTAAGGCCCTGTCAATCAGCCTGGAACACCCCCCGGTACCAGTAAGAAAGCCAGGAACTGGGGACTACCGTCCTGTTCAAGACCTAAGAGAGATCAACAACAGAGTGCAGGACATTCACCCCACAGTACCCAATCCATATAATTTGCTTAGCACTCTGAATCCGTAGCGGAAATGGTACACTGTGCTGGACTTAAAAGATGCTTACTTCTGCTCACCTCTACATAAGTACTGTCAGTTGCTGTTAGCTTTAGAGTGGATAGACCCAGAACCTGGAACATCTGGCCAACTAACCTGGACTAGACTCCCACAGGGGTTCAAAAAATCCCCCACTCTCTTTGATGAAGCCCTCCACAGAGACATCAATGACTTCAAAACTGCACACCCCAAAGTCACCCTACTCCAATAGTGGATGATCTTCTACTGGCAGCCGACACCAAGGAGACCTATGAGTCTGGGACCCAAGCACTATTATTCGAGCTTGCTCGGCTTGGATATAAGGCTTCTGCCAAAAGGCCCAAATTTGTCAGCAAGAAGTAATCTTCCTGGGTTATTCTCTCAGGGGTGGCAAACGATGGCTCCCTGAGCCCAGAAAAAAAAAACTGTTGTGCAGATACTGCCCCAATCTAATAAGAGAAAACTCAGAGAGTTTCTTGGGACTGCCAGCTTTTGCAGGTTATGGACTCCTGGGTTAACATCTTTGGCTGCCCCTTTATACCCGCTGATAAAGGGGGATGCCCACTTCCAATGGACCCCTGAGCACCAACAAGCTTTTGATAATGTCAAAAAAAGATGCTGCTATCTGCTCCGGCCTTAGCATTCCCAGATGTAGAAAACCCTTCACTCTCTACATCGAGGAAAAGAAAGGAATAGCACGGGGAGTGCTCACTCAGTCTTTTGGACCTTGGAAAAAGCCGGTAGCGTATTTATCCAAAAAACTGGACCCAGTGGCTAGCGGGTGGCCCCATTGCTTAAGTGCTATAGCAGCGGCAGCCCTTCTAATAAAAGATACTCATTAATTAACGATGGGACAGAAGCTAACAATTATATCCCCCCATGCCCTGGAGAGCATGATCTGTTAGCCTCCAGAGAGGTGGCTATCAAACTCCAGAATAAACCACTACCAGAGCCTCTTGTTTGACAAAGACAGAATAATGCTGGGACCCCCTGCTCCACTCAACCCAGCTACACTGCTGCCAGAAGAATCATCAGGACCCGTCACTCATGAGTGTCAACACATACTGGCAAGGAAACCAGTATACAACAAGACTTGAAGGATCAGCCACTGCCTCGCCCTGAAGTCGTATGGTTTACGGATGGCAGCAGCTTCCTCCAAGATGGTAAGCAGCGGGCTGGAGCAGCAGCAGTTAGCAAAACTAATTTCATCTGATACTCGGGTCTCCCAGAAGGGACATCAGTCCAAAAAGCAGAACTGATTGCCCTTATGAAAGCATTGGAAGTAGCAACAGGCAAAAGGGCCACCATATAAACGGTTAGCCACTATGCATTTGCCACTGTTCATATGCACGGGACTATTTACCAACAATGGGGGCTATTAACCTCTGCCGGGAAAGAAATAAAGAATAAAGATGAGATCCTCCACCTTCGCTCAGCAGTGCAGGGCCCTAAGGAACTAGCTATAGTGCACTGTCCAGGGCACCAGAAGAGAAACAATCCCGTGGCAGTTGGAAACAGAAGGGCAGATGAGGAAGCTTAATTGGCAGCCCTAAACGGAGTGACTCTGTTAACTTTTTTCACACCGGGGGGAACAAAAATCAGGAGACTTGGCCACCCCGGAACATTCAGGCAACTTATCATCTGAGGAGACAGATACAGAACTCTGGGACCCTACAGAGCCAAGTTTACAATTTCAAAAAGCTCACCTTTATGTAAAAGATGTACACCAGCTCAACCACTTAGGCTCAAAGAAGTTATAAGCACTCTTAAAGGACCGAATAAAGGACTTATTATTGACTGACTCAGAGAGGAAAAAAATAGCTGAGCTGGTGACTAGAGCTTTTCAAGTCTTCCAATTAGTTAATACTTTCCCATCCAAGAGTCCTGCAGGGATGCGCATACGAGGAACCAGACCAGGACAATTCTGGGAAGTGGACTTTACTCAAATTAAGCCAGCAAGGTATGGACTTAAATATCTCCTAGTCTTTGTAGATACTTTTTCAGGATGGGTAGAAGCCTTCCCCATGAAGAAAGAAACAGCTCAGATGGTGGTCAAAAAGATCCTAGAAGACAGTTTTCCAAGGTTCGGTCTGCCTAAGGTAATAGGGTCTGATAACGGACCGGCATCCATGGCCAAGGTAAGTCAGGGATTTTCCAGGACCCTGGGGATTAATTGGAAGTTATATTGTGCTTATAGACCCCAGAGCTCAGGACATATAGAAAAGATGAATAGAACCATCAAAGAGACTTAACGAAATTAATCTTGGAGACCGGCATAAAAAAATTGGACTATGCTCCTACCTCATGCAATTTTTGTGCAAGAAATACCCCTCCGCCTCTTTGTGTAACCTCACCCCTTATGAAATTCTCTACGGTGCCCCTCCTCCATTAAGGGACCTAACCCCAACTCTGAGATTAATGATTCCTTCAACACCCCCTTGCTCGACAGACTTAAAGCCCTTGAACAAACCCAGCACCCAGCGATACCTGTGAAAACAGTTGGCCACTGCTTATCATCCTGGAGACGAGGGAACTCCACATTGACATCAAGTGGGAGACTTCGTCTACATGAGACAGTGTCAGGTGTCATCCCTTGGAACCCTGCTGGAAAGGACCATACCAGGTGCTGCTTATAACACCTACAGTGGTGAAAGTGGATGGGATCACTTCCTGGATCCATACCTCCCATCTCAATCCTGCGCCCTCTCCAGACTCTGGCTGGAAACTGGAACAGACTGGTAACCCTCTCAAGTTGCATGTCCGTGGTGTGGGTAGGGCTATGGATTCTTCCCCTGACCACCAGCAGTCCTAATCCCCATCAGCCTGTTCAGCAACAATGGCAAGTTTTATAAATCCTACTGGGCAAGTAGTGTGGTCTATTTCACATACAGCCCCCTTATGGACTTGGTGGCCATCTCTCCACCCGGATATTTGTCAGCTTGCCATAGGCCTCTCTGACTGGGATCTCTCTGACATAGTGGACCCCACACAGATGCCACTCAAACCCAAACCAGGGCAACATAGACCAACTTACCCCATGAATTATTGATGTAATCTCCCCCAGCTCAGGTGTAAACTAGCCAGTCTTGTGTATTAAGTGTGCCCAGCTGATTTCTGAAGTCACAAACAGGCCCAAACCTGTGGAGGACCCAGTGACTTTTATTGTAGATCTTGGGGTTGTGAACACACGGGACCTACATTGTGAAACGCAAACTCCCCAGACAGTATGATTTGGGTAGGATGAAATGACATCTGGATTGATCCCAATAAATGTGCCGCTATCCAAGTGGTGTCAAAAACTTGCTGTGAAAAAAATAGTCTATGTTACCCCCTCAATATAACTTTCACTTCCAAAGGAAGGGGCTACCTCAGAACAACATGGCCTATGGGAAATACTTGGGGAATGCGATTCTATATTAATGGCCCTGGTTATGACTTTGGTCTCTGGTTCACCATCCGGCTTAAAAAGGAAGAAAATCCCACAGCAATAGGGCCCAATCCCCTCAAGTCAGGAATTAAGCCTCCTCAACCTCCCATGCCTAGATCTACCAAAACCCCTCTACCATATCATACTTCGCAGTTTCCATCTTTGCCTACTTCCCCAGTCCAGAGTACAGCTGACTCCTCCCCCTGGGAACTAATTAAAGGAACCTTTATGGTACTGAACTCCACACAGTCAGAACTCCTTGCATTTCAGCCCAGGTATTTGACAGCTCTGTACATTATTGTATAATGGTGCAGATACTCCCCAGGGTGCTCTATCATGATGCAGAATCCTTTGAAGGTCTACTAGGGGGACAACCAACCCGATTTTGCCGGGAGCCAGTGTCCCTTACTCTAGCCATCCTATTGGGGCTAGGAGCTGCTGCAGGAGTGGGTACAGGAACAGCTGATATGATCCATGGGTCACCACAAATGGCCTGATTAGAAACAGCAATAAATCAAGACTTGAAGACGTTAGAGACCTCCATCACACTTTTGCAGGAATCCTTAACCTCTCTCTCTAAAGTTGTTTTACAGAACAGGTGAGGATTAGACCTCCATTTCATGAGGGAGGGGGCCTCTGTGCTGTACTGAGAGAAAAATGCTGTTTTTATGCTGACCATACTGGAGTTGTAAAATAATCCATGAGTAAATTGAGAAAATTCCTTGTAGAGCACCAGAGAGAAAGGGAGATTCAACAAGTGTGGTATGAGTCATGATATACCCAGTCCCCCTGGTTAACTACACTCCTATCAGCCTTAGCTGGACCCCTGATCATGCTTATGGTGTTGATAACTGTGGGAAATCGTTTGCTTAACTACATAGTTTTCTTTCTCCAGGCTCAGATTGGGCAGGTAAAACTCATGGTAATCAGACAGAAATACACTTCACTGGCAGAAATAGAATGTGAGACCCCACAATAATTATGATTCATTACTTTTAAGATTAAAAGTAGGCAGAAAAAGGAGTGAGAAATGAAAGAATTAATGAAATTGAAATTTAAACGTAAAGAAAGAAGTTTTGTAAAGTTTACAAGCTGTGCTCAGAACCTGAAATTCCTGTGTCAGTGAAGACAATTCCCGGAACTGCCCGTTAGATGTGTTGAAATCTTACCTGACCACCTAGTTACTTAACAACCCCTTCCCAGAAACCGTGCATGTCAGCACGTATACATCTCAGGGCTTCAACCAATCAGTTTAAATGTATACCCCTTCTCAGGGCTGACCAATCACCCCCTGCCCGAACTGTTCCCGCACAAGAATGTGCTAATCATGTTTTACAGTTGCTATTTGATTTTCCCACAGTATATGATTGTCGCGACCCCTTGCCCGCAAGGAAGACGCAACTCAGAAATCTTCTTTCAGCAGTTTATTCAGGCCTTGATTAAAGTATCTTCTAGTGACCCCCCTCCTCCCGAGCGCCCAAGCACAGTCTAATAAAGCCTCCCACGTACCAATCTTAAGCCGCCACGTGGATCTTTCTCATAGGGTAGCAAGGGATAGCGTGCCATCTCTCCATAAAAGGAGTTGTTTACTACAGGCCACAGTGGAAGCCGGTGCCATCTTCTAATGGCGGCCACAATCTACAACAATGGCTTACCACATATGTTGATTTGCTAAAGGAGGCTATGATGTATATAAAGTCCCTGCACTCTCTAAAGATTGTATATAATATCTTCTCAAGTTGTTCTCGGGGCTCTTTGTTCTTTGCTCCTCTGAAGTGAGCTTTGAGCCCCAGCATGCTGGACCCCAATACACCATTTGCTGTGGCATGAGACAATAGGTGCTTGGGTTTTCTCATGTCTCCAAATCATATAAAGAATCCATACCTGACAGTCAGTAAGCCTCAAATTGGAGAAGCAGTGCAGTATTAGCGGCAGGGCTATTTGATCACTCCTGAATCAAAGGAAGGGTGTTCAGGCCACCCAATGCCCTTCTGGACTTCAATTATTACCTAGATTTCTGTTTTCATACTTATATTTCACCAGTATATTCTTGTAAATATCGCAGGTTCCCAATACCTTAATTCATCCCACAGAATGATTCCTAAACCAAATCGAACCTGTTATTACCCTTAAACATGCAATATTTCCTCAATCTAACTTAACAGAAGAACAAGGATATTGTTGGTCTTACAATACAGGAATATAGGGGATCTTCCACCTGCTGAGAACCTCAAAGTTCCATGCAGAAATGATCCCTGAAGAAGATGTAGACACCTATGAAAGACCTGAGAGAGCAAAAGTCAACTTCCATGTAAAACAACCTGGTCAAAATGAAGGGATGTGTCTAAAAGCCTCTCTCTTCTTAATGTAGATTAAATCGACCAAACCAGGCCTGTGTGGAGAGCTGTTCCCGGGTGCCTATGGTTGATATACCATTCTATCTTGTGAAAGTGTCACAGGAAGTATGGGCAGCCTCCATCTCATGGAACCCTTGGAAGCAACTGTTAGGACAAAGTGGTTGCCAACGCAGTGACCTCATTCAGTTCGTGAAGGAAGTGACCTATCACACTTCCTTGGTGATGAAACTCTCTGAACTCGGGATCCAGGAAGCCAGGCGCCCAGAGCCAGTCCCAGTCCCAGTTCCAGTGGTCTCACTTGTTTGGATTTACCAAGGACAGAGTCAGTCTTTCTTAGTACCTACTGAAGTGAGAATGGCCAAATGCCAGGAGAGCTCTGAAGAGGGGCCTTTTCTGAGAAAGCAGATAGTGGCTCAACCATGGCTCCTGACAACTTCACAGAGTTGGCAAAGAAGACCAGTTCTGAGATAGGACAGGCCATTTTGGTGGAACATAGTATGGCCCAAAAATCAGAGGAAACTCAGGATACTCACAGACATACTTGGGGGAAGGACGTTCCATTGTGGGTGTCGGTGTGAGTTTGTGGTTTTGTCTCATGTTCTGAGAATAGGTAGGAAAGGCGGTTTGTTTGTTTGGACTGGAATGTTTCTAGAAAGTCGTTTGACAATGCGAGTGTTTCTATGTCTGTGTATCCCACTGAATCTGTTTTTGTAGACATTTGAAAAGCGAATGCATCAATGGTTGTGTCCTGTCTAGTAGAAAGCTTCCCCGCATTCATCTTGCCAAATTAAAGAATCAAGAGCTGCTTGCCTTATGGATGGGCAACACCTATTATCTTCCTAAGTTCCTCTTTTCTTCCTGAATACTGGCCACTCTCCAGAATAGCCTCATGGTATTATTTCCAAGATATGTACCACCTCCAAGCTCTGTGACATGATCATGTACTGGATAGCTGAAGGGAATGAGAGCATCTCAGAAAACTCAGATATCAGTGCAACCACTAAAGTCTCAGTGGAGAAACACTACTTTGGACTTTTGTTCTGTTGTCCTGAATGTTAGGAAGGTGTTTGCCTCAGGCCACCCCTGTGTGAAACCTGAAGAAATCAATTTTCAAATGGAAAAGGATGGGCGTCACCTGTGGCTCTTTGCTTAATTGCTTTGGAAATGGATGTGGCTGAATCAGCCTCTTTGCCCTGTGTGAGGCAGTGGCTTAGATTCTCAGCACCTGATGGATCTAAAGAAAGTTTCCCAGTTTGCATGCAAAATGAAAATGGCCAAAAGAGCAGTCATTGTGGACGAAGTCTCTCGCCTTCCTCTGTAAGCTTCTTGACCTCCATCAAGTGAGAATAGGGATCCTTTGTGTCAAATCAGTTCTTCAAAGCCCTACAGAGGCTAGCACATAAGGGCTTGGGTTTTCTCATGACACCAATTCACATAAAGAATCTATACCAGACAGTCAGTAGGCCTCAAGTTAGAGAAGCAGAGCAGTATTAAGAGCAGGACTATTTGATCACTATTGGTTCACAGGAAGGGAGTCCAGGCCACCCTGACTTTAGGCAAATGAGGGGCAAGGGAGTTTATTTGGAAAACTGTCTTGGGCTGTGCCCCTCATGGAAACCTCCAGCCAGAGGCTATGAAGAGTGTCTATGTGGAAGAAGATGAGGGCCATTTGGGAGTGTTTTGGTTTTAATTGTGGTCATTTGTGTGGTGGTTGGAAGAGATGACTAGGTCCACGTGGCTTGAACTCTGGTGTGATTCCCCTTACAGACTGAGTTCAGGAACTGACCTCAGAGAAGTATTGCCATGAATTGTGTTGGGATTTTAGGAGACCACGCATGAGAGTTGCCTTTGGAAACTGAGATCAATGCCCAGGGTGGCTTTCCGCAGAGCATTGTCAATCTCTGCCAGGGCATCACATTATTTTATTCTGAAAGACTTGGCAGCCATTGTTGACAGTCAAAACACACATGGGCCTCACATTGTAGACCTCAATGGGCCTGGCTTCATGAGTCCTTTTGGCCACTCTTTGGGAAGCCTTGCCTCTGAGAGTTCTCCAGAGTTTCCTTGAAATGTGCTTCCTCAAACATTAATGGTTTCTGAATGAATTGAAACCCACAATTTCTCCAACTTCATCCTTGAAAAATGGCTAGATAAATACAATGAAATTTTTGAAATTTTCATGACCAGGTGGCACTGGAGAACCTTTCAATGTCCTCTTACTGATGAAGTGTGTACCAGACAGTGCCTTGATTGACTGGGTTTCATGAAAATGATGTAGAACAGAGATGCCAGTATGTTGGAGCCTGCTGAGTAGTGGGCCCAGAGCTGTGGTGTGCAGGTGTGTGATAAAACATCTGTGGTCGGGCCATGTGTATCTGACATTGACTTCCAAATGGCTTGTGGCTGACATTGTGCAGCCAGGAATCACTTATATGTCTGATAACTCTCCATATAAGGCATCTTGTTATATGGAGATGTTTCAGGACAATGTTCAGAATCAGGTGCTATGGTCAAGGGGACAAGCTATGTGGGATAGAAGTCTGGTTGATGCATTCTCCTGCAGACCCTGATCTATTTCATGTGACAGAACTCTCTCCAGCACTGTGTCCCAGCTGAATTCCTTGTATTTTGTGAAGCAAATAACAAACTCCCAGTGCAGCAGCAAGAAACACCATGAAAAGTGGAGGATGACCAAATGGCTTCACAGTCCACACGGGGAGTCACTTAGCCTTCAGTGGCCACAGTTTACCTACAAAGAGTGAATTCAGCACTGCTGCCTCATGTCCTTTGGAAAATAAGAAACCATGTCCTCCACGTCACATAGATGCAGATCCAGCTTTGATGGTCTCATTAGAAAGAAAGCTAAAGCTCCTGACAACAACATATATGTCAAGTGCCCATCCTCAGAGGCAGTTTCTAAGGAAGTCTTTAGGCCGGCAGAGCTGCATGTTTGATAGCGTTTACCTATTAGACCAGGATGCAAGAAAAGACCACTGACTCCAATTAAAATCAAGTTAAAGCAAGCTTATAATTTCCACTCCCCAGGTGGCCTCTCCCTCCCAAAACAGTGGGAACAAGACAGCCACCCAAATTTTCTACAGCCCAGGTTTATAACCCAGAATTTTACACTACAGGGGGGTTACAAATATCAGTACTCTGACAAGCATCACACTAATCGTAGTTTATATATATATATATATATATATATATATATATATATATATATATATATATATATATTTTTTTTTTTTTTTTTTTTTTTGCTGGCCCCAACATCAGAATTTATGAAAACCATTAGAACCTCAGAGAGGGTCATTGTCTGGCCAGGGAAGGCCAATATTTATGAGGTGTCAATAAAGTTTCATAGAGGGCTGTTCCTGGTCAAAGTGCCAGGCATGGGTGAGTTCAAGGCCACGGGCAGGCATTCCAAGCAGGTTCAGAATTTGGTGTAATTTATAGTTAAGCCAAAATTTTCTTTTCATGGCTTTGTGGCAAGATGGATCCAAATTTTAATAAAAGATCAGGTTGGGTCTATTATTCCCCCCTTTTCTAATGTGTCCCTTTCAAATCTTTGATAGGGTAGGGGAAGAGCACTGAGGGAATTTTAATACCTCACGTAACAGTCTCCATATTTTTTGAACTCACACAAAACCAGTCTCCCTGATTTTACCTGACTTAATTAATTACTTAAAATGAAAGTCTATCTATTTTTGGCTCCATTGTTGTAAGAAGAGAGTCGTCACTCATTTTGGCTTCTTCTGAGCTGAGAGAGGGTGACATGAGGGGGCACAGCATGAGGGATATGAGTTGCCTTTTAGAAGTCAATTCGGTTTGAAGTCTGGTTGTGGTAGAACAGTTTGTAAAGTCATCTGGGGATGGGTTCTTCTATGAGAGAAACAAAAACCATGAGTACTGAATAAATGTTGCAGCAGCTGAAACATGTCACTGTATAGATGTCCCCTCATCTGTCTTCAATATCCCCAGTTATCAAGACTTTCAACTTAACTTTTAGTGTCATAGTTGTTTCACCCCATTAGATACAGTTTAATAATTTAATGTCATCTGATCTTGCAAATTCCTTTTACTAGTATGACCTCTGTGTGTAATAGAGAAACCTTTAATTCTGTTATTCAGGGCTGGATAATCGTACTAGCAAACACCAAGCCTACCTGTGTAGGTTAGGAATATCTGTAGGCCTTAAACAAAAAACTTCTGCCTCTGGTACCTCCTCTTGATAGTCTCTTTTTATACTCATCAGGCATTACTGTCTGAGAATCCTTCTTTGTAGCCTCCAGTCTTACTTATTTTGGGAGGCTACCATAAAGTGTATACGTTAAAATATTATTATAACTATTATTTTTTAAAATGCCCAGGAATGGCTGTATTTTGGGTTTATCTGTCTTTGCTAAGAGTTTAAGATGAAGCAGTAAAACTGACTTTTGTTTCTATCTATTGTTAACAGTCAGTTGAGATTTTATGGGAGTCATTCCTGGGGAAACTTGAGAGCAGCTTCTCAGTTCTGCTAGTGCCATTTGCGCTAGGTGAGTCCAGGTCTTGCTTGACCATGTGGCTTCTCTCGGAAGCATCAGGAATATCGCCCTTCTCTGATGACTCTCTTCTTCGTAGAAAATGCACTGATTGGCTTTCTGTTCTCCAGTGGTCTCATTAATCTTCCTGATCAGGAGGTTATGTGGCTCAGAGTTGCAAAGTTCTTTAGAGAAGTCTCCTGTTCCCTGGATACAGACTGACTCAGAGGGCAAGAGCCAAATATTTGTTTTATTGTCCCTTTTCATTTAAACTAAATTTTAAATCCTAATCTTAAACATCCAGTAAATAAATTTTAACAGCCTTATATTAAGAGTACTGTGCTTTAATGTCTATAATTTAAAATTATTTATCTTTTTATTATTTGGGATCTGTATTTTTCTGTCTGTCTTGTAGGTGATGACTTATTATCTTAAATTAACCAATATTGTGTTCTAAAAGCAACTCTTTTGTAAAACACTAACAGGGAATCTTTAGTTAACTTATAAGGAAATTCAAAATAAAATTAACAAGAGTAAAAATACTTAGTTCATGTAATAGCTACCCTGAATTTTAGGCTGAGTTGTACATTATATCCCCTTTTTGAGATCCTAGTAATCTTGACAGAAAAACATAACTTTAAATTAAATAACATCTGACCTACTGCTTTCGTAGTTATTCTCACATGTTGTAAGATGAGACACAGAGCCTTATCTCAGGTAAGGCAGGGCTCTATATAAATCTTAAGTGTTTTAGTTCTAAAGCTGATCTTTGTTTTTTAAATATCATTTTACACAGTTTACATAAATTGTTTGAGGTCACATGAATATTAGCTAACATCATATGATATCACATTTAAAACATGAATTAAAGAAAGGCTGAAATTTTTAACCTTTACATAGATTAGGCGCTCATTAACTTAAAAATATATTTAAATTTTTTCCCAATGTAAAAAGTAACATAAAACTTTATATATCTTATTGATAACAAGTAAATAAATCCCCAATATATATATATATTTTTACCATACAACTTCAGAACACCAGCTTGATGAAATGCTCTTTTAAAGTTTCTACCTTACAGAATTGTATACCTGGAATATATGAGCACATTAATAGCATCACAATGACATTGATGTTTTTACATTAACCAAGTTTAGCTTTTAAAGAAATGGCAGTAGAGTGCTCTAAAATAACAGTTCTTATTTAATCAGTTGTTTAATTTTTATGGTTGCTTGTTCTAGAAAAATAAAACTTTATAAACACAATGTTATGGGTAAACTTTTGTTTTAAGAAATTTGTGTCGCTTTATCACATGACTGATTTTTACAATCTTATACAGACTTTAGAACAAACTTATACAGACCTTACTAAATCAATCAGATATCTAACAAAAGTACTCATGAATGAGTAATCCCATATCAAATTTACTTCACTTATTTATCAAAATATTAGAGAAATGTATTGAACAGTGTAAACCATTTCTTTGTTAAAGGAAAAGTCCTAGAACCAAGGCATATTAGACATTTTATAGACATTAATATTTTATTAGATTTTTGAGCAGCTAGAAAAACTTGTAAGCTTAAATTTAAAGACATTTATTGTTATTTGCTTATCCAAATTTAAAGTGAATCATTTAAATCACGTGAATTAAAGATCTTTGAATCCACTTTTTAAAATTTGTTTTTATGAGTGCTTTTTTTTAATGATCGCTCCTTATATATGTTAATTTGTATATCACATATATGATATACGAACATATGGATATATAGACATACAACACATAACAAAAGTGTGCACAAATAATAATAGTAAGGCCTTGTAGCTTTTCGCAGGTGAAATCTCCATTGCAATGTTTCAAAACTCCACTGTTGGTCAAATATAGAACTGATCAGAAAAATATTAACCTAGTTCTGTAGGATCAAAATAATGAGCTCAAAAAAAATACAGAATCTAAGAAAAAAAATGAGAGTCCTAGAAAAAATGACTGGCCAGTAATTAGTAAATACCATACGATATACCTTTTTTTCCCACTTAGACATCAGATCAGTCTCCTACTGAGTTTGCAGGCTTCTTTCATTTACATTTCAACATAAGTCCTGGCTGAGTTCTGGAAGGAGCTGGACAAAACTGCTATTCTAAGCAGACACCTCAGGCCTAAGGCACTTTAACCATAATTTTCAGGTGAGGATGTTGAAAATTATGATACAATTTTAAGATACAATTCACAAAATTTTATACCTTAACATCTTTTTTTGTCAACAGATACCATACTATGATTTACTATCCTTGTCCAAATTAATGCACTGATACACACTGTGACATTTTCCCAGGCTACCCAATTAAAAATTGGTCAAAAAAAAGACTGAATGATTGGGAAGTTACTTGCCAACTTGGAAGTAGAATTCTTTAGTTTTCCATTTTAAGTATTTAAGTTCTCTGGCATGAATTATCTGAAATCATAAACTAAAAAATTACCTAAACCCGACTTTTAACTTCAAGATTGTGCAATGCTTCAAAAACCCATTCAGATACCATATTGTTACAATAAAACATCATCCTTTAGACACACATTCAGCTAAGATCATTCCCAAGAAACAATTTATAATATCAACACATTATTGCACATGTCTTAAATGGCCAGAAACAAAGACAAAAGACAGACAGAAAGGAGCTCCAGACTATGGCTGACAGGACAGAAGCCTTTAAAACAGCAGAAAAGAGAAAAATCTCCTACACCAGTGGCACGATATATGTCCCCACAAGGGCATCAGATGTTTTCACAGAGGGGGAACCTGAAATGCAATATCAAAGGTCTCCATGGTGACTTTACTGCATTTAGTGTCTCCTTTTTCTTTTTCTCTTTTTTAAGAAGACAGAGGTGGCATAATACTTACAGTGCAGGGAAGGAAGGAGGGAATTCACTGAAGCAACAGGACTTCGTCAGCTGCTGGGAGTCCCTCAGTCCCGTCTTTTACTTACAGGATTAGCTCCTCTGGTTCGGTTCCACCCCAAGCACGCTGAATCTCCTAACATTTCAGTAGTCAGCTCTCAAAAATTCCAGGATCAGGGGCGGTATCAAAATTTGTAACTTAAATTTCGGTTCCGGACCTTGAAGCCAATTAATACCAATTTAATATAAGGACAGGGTTTGAGAAAAAGTAAAAGGGAGGTTTACTGCTTTGCTAACAAAGGAGAAAAACAGGGGATTTTGTCCAAAGTTGTGACTCTCTTGATCTGGAGGGACAAGGGGTTTTAAAGGAGTTTCACTTGTTAACCTGGGAGATACTCAGTTATTAGGTCCCCAGCAGGCATTGCCCTCTGCCGTGGGTGTGCTCCAGACAGCCAGCTAGGAGCTTCTCTCATCCTGCTTAACAAAGGCGGGTATAGTGCATCACATTTCTTTAAAACACAGTCCAAAGGGGTGTCAGGCTTACATGATTTATTACCCATTTTCAAGTGCAATATCCTTAAGTTTTTACCACAGAAATCACACAACAAAACGCACAAAAACAAACAAATAAAAAACATTTAGAACACAGAACAAAACACACACACACAAAAAACAGAAACTCAGCAAATAAACAGAAAACCAGAGGAGCAATGCAGCGTCTTGCTAAATCTCCGGGGTAGGAGCTCCTGCATGCCAGTCGGCACCTCTCTACACTTTCAGAGGTATTCCCTACAGAACAGAACAGAGGAAAGAAGGATTCCTATTACTGTCCCAGACAGGAGTATATGTGAGCCTTCCCAGGCCACCTCTCTGTTATCAGAAGAGTACTCCCTTAACCGGATATCAGATGTTATAAAGGCGCCTCTTACCTATGAAGGCCTCCTCCACCAGGTGCTTGATAATAGTTTTAGTGCGATGGTTCACTGCAGTGATCCACGGACTGAAGGCTCATTCCAAGGTTTTGGAACTTGGCTCTCCAGCCCGGAGTCCTGGAGGATAGGCCAGCTTCAGAATTTCCAGCAGTCTGGCTTTGTGATCTGGTCGGGTCATGTTGCTGGGGAACTCCAAAATGTTAGTCCAGGACACAAGAAAAGACCACTGAGTCCAATTAAAATCAAATTAAGGCAAGCTTAATATTTCAAGCAGCCGGGCTGCCTCTCCCTCTCAAACTGGCGGGAACAAGACAGCAACCCCACCTTTCCTACAGCCCAGCTTTATAGCCCAGAATGTTACACAAAAGGAGGGTTACAGAAAACAGAACTTTGACAAGCATCACACTAATTGTAGTTTACATTTTTTTTTCTGGCCCCAGCATCAGAAATTATGAGGACCATTAGAGCCTCTGAGAGGGTCATTGTCTGGCCAGGGAAGGTGAATATTTATGAGGTGTCATTAAAGTTTCAGAATGGGCTGTTATCTGGTCAGAGAGCCAGGCATGGGTGAGTTCAAAACATGGTCAGGCATTCTAAGCAGGTTCAGAATTTGCAGTAATTTATACTAAAGCAAAAATTATCTTTTCATGGCTTTGTGGCAAGATGGCTCACAATTTTAATGAAAGATCATGTTGGGTGATCAACCCTGTCCCTTACTTTTGGAAAATCCTCTACCACCTCCAAGGTTGTGAACTCCTGAGCATTTTCCATTCCAGATATGTATTCACAGAATTTCTAACTCTTCTTCTCTAATTGTGTCTTACTTGGGGCGAAGGTAATGTCAAAGCATTGTTCTGGATGAGAGTGGGAAGAATATTGTGCAGCACATAATTGCATACACATTGGATTCACTTTCCAATTTTCCAATTGAAATACTGAATTCCTGACAATAACCCATACCCTTCTAGACGCTAACTACAAATACTAATATGATGGAGAAAAATAACCCAAACGGAATTGAAATATAAGCAGTTCAGAGGAGGCATGGTGTATATTGGACTTGCCTTTTGCAAGATAAATGGTAGGTGTTATAAATCTAGTCATTTTTTAATTGAAATTGTTTTATATGTGTATTAAAGTTAACAAATATGTGAATTCCTATCTCCCTTTTGCTGTAACCTATTCAGCACATTAATTTTTATATGCACATATAGAATCCTACCTGATATCAAACGTACATTTTTGTGAGGTGCCTGACATTGCAGATACAAATTGTGAGAAGAGATCACTCCACCTAAACGCTGTTGGAACTGAAAATTCAAGCTAATGGTGAGCTTCCTAGTTTAATAACATTATACATAAATCCATGTTCAGTAAAATGAATATTTTTGGATGTGTGGATGATATATATTTCATGGTGAAATTCGATTGGCATATATAATTCTACTTTTGAATGTCTTTGTGTGTGTTTGTGTGTGTGTGTGTATATATATATACACACACACACACACAAACACACAATATATAAATCTCTAGATTTTTCAAAATATGAAATATATGTGTCTTATATACACTCCCTAAATTCATTCATGTTCATGTATGTGGATTAATATTCAACTTTTCACAAGATTATTCTCAGAAATATTCATCCACCTGAAATACATATTTGTTCTCTAGTACTGAAAACTAACTTCAGTGAAAGGTGCAAACAAATCCTAGTATTTCTACATTAACTGACCTAGTTTAACATCAATGCAAGTAGATTCCTATAGGACATGATGTGTATTTTGACATTAATTATTATTCAACACTGGTACATTACTATTTCTTCAGTTTATACACATCATAGGATATATATTTCATCCACTACTTAGCAAATTTATAGGCATTTGTTTCACTTTCAATCACTTCTTGCTCCAGAACACATGTATTTCCCTATGTTTCTTGACTGGTCTTTTCATGAGACTTTTTTTCAAATATATTATTTTCGATTTCCATGATCAATTTTTAAGCAAAACTCACACACCCTTCATGATAAAACATAACCCTAAGATGACCATTAGATATATAACTGGTTGGAATGATTGATTGTGTATCATTATAACATTTCTTATATATTTTCAGATATCCATTCAATCCATTATTTAAAGTGGATCCAGTTATATTATTTATTCCCAGTATGGTCTATTCATGCGTTATTGCTATATTCATAGACAGAGGGTATACCTATTTGTACCCCAATACAAATTTATATGTTCTCAAAATATTGCTCCTGGAAATGGTGGAAGAAAAATATCATGTCACGTGATACACATATACATTTTATCACAGAAATATTCTGGACACAAAAAGCAAAGGTCACACTTTCAATTGTACCAAAGCCTAAATGGAAAGTGAGCATGGATTACTAAAAACATACATGTCCAGGTTGCCTAATGCTCTCAAATGTCAATCCTATTGGTGACTACATATTTGTTTCTTCCTAAGATTATATGTTCAACCTCAAGCCTGTTGAAAATGTCTAATCCTATCACTCACTTTGTACTTTGCTTGATTTCCTAATGTCTTTATTGATATCTGCTTTCCCTCATATTTTTCCCAGTTCATCATTATGAATGACTCTTCACCTGTGCTGACATTTACACTCACTCTCTAACCGAAACCCTATTGCTAAAAAACTTTTTGTCCAAATCCTATACTCACTCTTCATTCTAAACCTAACGAGTACCTTCCTCATCATACTGAATATCGCTTTTTGACTGGATGTTCTCTTCAACATTCAATCATCCAAGGTACAAGGTCCTATGCCATTGTATATTGATTTATCTGAGACAACTGTGCAGCACATAACTCAAAGCTAAGAATACCACTTAAGGGTCCAATTCCCTTCTGGGCTTCAAATCTTTCCTAATTTTCTGCTTTCATACTTATATTTCACCTATATACTCTTGTAAATATCGAAGGTTGCCAATACCATTATTCATCTCGCAAAATGATTCGTAACCCAAATCAAACATGTTATTAACCCTAAACATACACTGTTCCCTCAATATAACTTACAGAAAAGCAGGGCAGAGTTGGTCTTACAATATAGGAATGTAGGTGATCTTCCACCTTCTGAGAACCTCAAAGATCCATGGAGAAATGATCCTTGGAGAAGATTTATGCAGCTATGTAGGACCTGAGAGAGCAATAGAAATCTTCCATGGCAAACAACCTGGTCAGGATGAATTGATGGGTCTAAATCAGCCTCTCTCTTCTTATTGTAGAGAAGTTGGAAGAAACCAGGCCTGTGTGGAGAGCTGTTCCCGGGTGCCTAAGGTTGATATTCCATTCTAACTTCTGAATGTGTCACAGGATGTTGGGGCAGCCTTCATCTCATGGGAACCTTGGAAGCAACTGTTAGGACAAAGTGGTTTTCAAGGCAGTGACCTCATTCAGTTCCTGAAGGAAGTGACCTCTTCTCACTTCCTTGGTGATGGAATTCTCTGAACTTGGGATCCAGGAAGCCAGGCACCCAGAGCCAGACCCAGTCCTAGTCCCATTGGGCTAACTTGTTTGCTTTTCCAAAGAACAGAGTCAGTCTTTCTTGGTACCTACTGATGTGAGGATGGCCAAATGCCAGCAGATCTCTGAAGAGGTACCTTCCCTGAGAAAGCAGGTAGTGGCTCACCGCTGTCTCCTGACAACTTCACAGAGTTGGCCAAGGAGACCAGATCTGAGACAGGACAGGCCATTTCGGGGGAACATAATATGGCCCACCAGTCAGAAGACACTCTGGATAGTCACAGACCTACTTGGGGGAAGGAGGTGGCTTTGCCGTTGTGGGTGTGAGTTTGTGGTTTTTTTCTCATGTTCTGAGAATAGGTAGGAAAGGCGTTTTTTTTTTGGTGTGGAGTGGACTGTTTCTAGTAAGTCCTTTGACATTGTGAGGGTTTCTATGTCTGTGTATCCCACTGTATCTGTGGTTGTAGACATTAGAAAAGAGAATGCATCAATGGACTTGTATTCTCTAGTAGAAAGCTTCCCCACATTAATACTGCCCAATTGATTAATGGACTTCACTTTGCCTTATGGATGGGCAACACCTACTGTCTTCTTAAGTTACTCTTTTCTTCGTGAATTCTGGCCACTCTACAGAATACGCTCATGGTTTTGTGTCCCAGATATGTAACACCACAAGGCTCTGTGACATGGCCATGTACTGGATAGCTGAAGAGAATGAGAGCATCTCAGAAAACTCAGATATCAGTGTGACCAGTAAAGTCTCAGTGAAGAAACCCTTCTTGGGCCATTTGCTTACTTCTGATTCAATTACCCTGAATGTCAGGAAGGTCTTTGCCTCATGCAAACCCTTTGTGAAGCCTGAAGAAAACTGTTTTCATATGGAAATGAATGGGCTTCACCTGTGGCTCTTTGCTTAATTGCTTTGGAATGGGATGTGTCTGAATCAGTCTCTGGTCCTTGTGTGAGGCTGTGACTTAGATTCTCAGCACCCAATGGATCTGAATAAAAATCCCATGTGCTTCCCAAACCGAAATGGCCAAAAGAGAAGTCATTGTGGATGAATTTTTTTGCCTTCTTGTTTTAGGTTCCTGACCTCCATCAAGTGAGAATAGGGATCCTTTGGATTAAATGAGTTCTTCAAATCCATGCAGAGGCTAGCCCATATTTGCTTGGGTTTTCTCATGACTCCAAATCACTTAAAGAATCCATACCTCACAGCCAGTAGGCCTCAAATTGGAGAAGCAGAACACTTTAACAGCAGGAATATTTGATCACTCCTGGTTCACAGGAGGAGTGTCCAGGCCACCATGATTTTAGGCAAATGAGGGGCAAGTGAGCTTATTTTGGACATTTTCTTAGGCTGTGCCCCTCATAGAAATCTCCAGCCAGAGGTTATGATGAGTGTCTTTATGGAAGAAGATGAGGGCCCTGTGGGAGTGTTTTGATTTTAATTGTGGTCATTTTTGTGGTGGTTGGAAAGAATGACTGGGTCCACCTGAGCTTGAACTCTGGTGTGATTCCCCTTAGAGACTGAGTTCTAGAACTGAACTCAGAGAAGTATTGCAATGAATCGTGTTTAGATTTTAGAAGGCCATGCATGAGACTCACCCATGAAAACTGAGATCTAGGCCCAGGGTGTCTTTCCACAAAACAATGGGAATCTCAGGCAGGATATCACATAATTTTATTCTGAAAGATTGGCAGGTATAGTTGAGAGTCAAAACACACATGGACCTCACATTGTAGACCTCAATTTGCCTGGCTTCATGTGACCTTTTGGCAACTCTTTGAGAAGCCTTGCCTGTGAGTGTTCTCCAAAGCTTTCATTGAAATGAGCTTTCTCAACACTTAATGGTTCCTGAATGATTTGAAACCCACAGTGCCTCCAACTTAATCTTTGAAAAATGGCTAGATAAATACCATGAAATTTTTGAAATTCCCATGACCAGGTGGCACTGGAGAAACTTTGGAAGTCCTGTGGTTGATCATGTGTATACCAGAGAATGCCTTGTTTTACTGGGTTTTATGTAAATGGTGTAGAACAGAGATGCCAGTAATTAGTATCCTGCTGAGTAGTGGGCCTAGAGCAGTGGTGGGCAGGTGTGTGATAAAACACCATGGTGGGCCCATGTGGATCGGCCATTGGCTTCCAAATGGATTATGACTGACATAGTGCAGAAATCAGACACTTATATGTAAAGGCATTTTTTATATGGAGCGGTTTCAGGGCAATGTTCAGAATCAGTTAACTATGGTTATTGGGGCAAGCTATGTTGGATAGAAGCATGGTTGGTGCATTCTCCTGCAGACCCTGACCCACCACACGTGACAGAACTCCCTCCAGCACTGTATTCTAGTAGAACTCCTTGTATTTGGTGAAGCAAATACCAAATTCCCAGTGCAGCAGCAAGAAACACCACGAAAAGTGGAGGATGACCAAATGTCTTCAGAGTCCACACGAGGAGACACTTAGCCTCCAGTGGCCACAGTTTACCTACAAAGAGAGAATTCAGCACTGCTGCCTCATGGTCGTTGGAATATAAGAAACCATGTCTTCCAGGTCACATAAATGCAGACCCATCTTTGATGGTCTCACTACAAAGGAAGTTAAAGCTCATGACAACAACATATATTTCAAGTGCCCAACCTCAGAGGCAGTTTCCCAAGAAGTCTTAGGCCAGCAGAGCTCCATGTTTGTGGAGTGTTTACCCTGTTCTTTACTTTTGGAAACTCCTCTACCACCTCCAAGGTTGTGAACTCCCGAGCATATTCCATTCCAGATATGTATTCACAGATTTTCACACTTTTCTACTCTAAGTGTGTCTTACTTGAGGCCAAGCTAATATCAAGGCATTGTTCTGAATGTGAGTGGAAAGATTTTTGTGTAACACATATTTACGTACACATTCGATTCATTTTTCAATTTTCTATTTGAAATACTGAAGCCCTGAAACTAACACATACCCTACTATACTCTGACTTATAATTCTAATATGATGGTGAAAAATAACCCAAACAGAATAGAAATACAAGCAGTTCCGAGGAGGCATGGTGTATTGTTACAATTGGTTTTTGCATTATATAGTGTAGGAGTTATAAATCTAGTCAATTTTTTTTTGTTGAAATAGTTCTACATGTGTTTTTAAAATTAAAAAATATGTGAATTCCTGTCTCCCTTTCTCTGTAGCCTATTCAGCACATGTATTTTTATATGCACATATAGAATTCTACCTGGTACCACACGTACATACTTGTGAGGTAACTGAATTGGCAGATGCAAATTGTGCTAAAGGATCACTCCTCCTAAATGCTGTTGGAACTGAAAATTCAACCTATGGGTGAGCTTCCTAGTTGAATATCATTATACATTAATCCATGTTCAGTAAAATGAATATTTTTCGATCTGTGGATTATATATATTTCATGATGAATTTCGATTGGCATATATATTGCTACTTTTTTTTCTTTTATTGGTTGCTCAAAACATTACAAATCTCTTGACATATAATATTTCTTACATTAGATTCAAGTGGCTTATGAACTCCCATTTTTAGCCCAAATAGAGATTACAGAATCACATCGGTTACACATCCACATTTTTACATAATGCCCTATTAGTTACTGTTGTATTCTGCTACCTTTCCTATACTCTACTATCTCCCCTCCCCTCCCTTCCTATCTTCTCTTTTTCCCCCATCTACTGTAATTCATTTCACTCCATGTTTATTTTCCCATTCCACTCACAACGATATGTAATTTTGTGTAACAATGAGGGTCTCCCTCCATTACCATGCAATTTCCCTTTTCTCTTACTTACCCTCCCACCTCATGTCTCTGTTTAAAGTTAATCTTTTCTTCCTGCTATTGCTCCCTGCTCTATTCTTAGTTGCTCTCATTATATCAAAGAAGACATTTGGTATTTATTTTTTAGGGATTGCCTATTTTCACTAAGCATAATCTTCTCCAGTGCCATCCACTTTTCTGCAAATTTTATGATTTTGTCATTTGTTAGTGCTGCGTAATACTTCATAGTGTATAAATGCCACATGTTTTTTATCCATTCATCTATTGAAGGGCATCTGGGTTGGATCCACAGTGTTTCAGTTGTGAATTGTACTGCTATGAAAATCGATGTGGTAGTATCCCTGTATTACTCTCTTTTAAGGTCTTCAGGGAATAGTCCGAGAAGGGCAATAGCTGAGTCAAATTGTGGTTCCATTCACAGCTTTCCCAGGAATCTCCATACCGCTTTCCAAATTGGCCACACCAGTTTACAGTCCCACCAGCAATGTACAAGAGTATCTTTTACCCCACATCCTTGCCAGCACTTGTTGTTTGACTTCATAATGGCTGCCAATTTACTGGAGTGAGATGGTATCTTAGGGTGATTTCGATTTGAATTTATCTGACTGCTAGAAATGATGAGCATTTTTTATGTACTTGTTGATTGATTGTATGTCCTCCTCTGAGAAGTGTCTGTTCAAGTCCTTGACACATTTTTTTAATTGGGTTATTTGTTATCTTATTGTCTATTTTTTTGAGTTCTTTGTATATTCTGGATATTAGGGCTCTATCTGAAGTGTGAGGAGTAAAAATTTGTTCCCATAATGTATGCTCCTTATTTACCTCTCTTATTCTTTCTCTTGCTGAGAAAAAACTTTTCAGTTTAAGTAGTCCCATTTGTTGATTCTTGTTATTAACTCTTGTGCTATGGGTGTCCTATAAAGGAATTTGGAGCCCAACCCCATAATATGTAGATCAGAGCCAACTTTTTCTTCTATCAGACACAGAGTCTCTGATTTGATATCTAGCACCTTGATCCACTATGAGTTAACTTTTGTGCATGGCGACAGAAAGGAATTCAGTATCATTTTGTTGCATATGGATTTCCATTTTTCCCAACACCATTTGTTGAAGATACTATATTTCCTCCATTGCATGCTTTTAGCTCCTTTTTCAAATATAAGATAGTTGTAGCTTTTTGGATTAGTCTCTGTGTCCTCCATTCTGTACCATTGGTCCCCCCTCCTGTTTTGGTACCAGTACCATGCTGTTTTTTTTTTGTTGTTGTTGTTTTATTTTGTTTTTTTTTTAATTAATTTTATTGTAGGTTGTTCAAAACATTACATAGTTCTTGATATATCATATTTCACACTTTGATTCAAATGGGATATGAGCTCCCATTTTTACCCCATATACAGATTGCAGAATCACATCAATTGCACAACCATTGATTTACATATTGCCATTCTGGTGACTGTTGTATTCTTCTGCCTTTCCTATCCTCTACTATCCCCCCTCCCCCTCCCCTCCCCTCTTCTCTCTCTACCCCCTCTACTGTAATTCATTTCTCCCCCTTATATTTTTCCTCCTTTCCCCTCACTTCCTCTTGTATGTAATTTTCTATACCCCTGAGGGTCTCCTTCCATTTACATGCAATTTCCCTTCTCTCTCCCTTTCCCTCCCACCTCTCATCCCTGTTTAATGTTAATTTTCTTCTCATGCTCTTCATCCCTACTCTGTTCTTAGTTACTCTCCTTATATCAAAGAAGACATTTGGCATTTGTTTTTAAGGGATTGGCTAGCTTCACTTAGCATAACCTGCTCTTATGCCATCCATTTCCCTCCAAATTCTATGATTTTGTCATTTCTTAATGCAGAGTAATACTCCATTGTGTATAAATGCCACATTTTTTTTATCCATTCTTCTATTGAAGGGCATCTAGGTTGGTTCCACAGTCTTGCTATTGTGAATTGTGCTGCTATGAACATGGATGTAGCAGTGTCCCTATAGTGTGCTCTTTTTAGGTCTTTAGGGAATAGACCGAGTAGGGGAATACCTGGATCAAATGGTGGTTCCATTCCAAGCTTTCCAAGAAATCTCCATACTGCTTTCCAAATTGGGCGCACCAATTTGCAGTCCCACCAGTAATGTACAAGAGTACCCTTTTCCCAACATCCTCGCCAGCACTTGTTGTTGTTTGACTTCCTAATGGCTTCCAATCTTACTGGAGTGAGATGGTATCTTAGAGTGGTTTTGATTTGCATTTCTCTGACTGCTAGAGATGGTGAGCATTTTTTCATATACTTGTTGATTGATTGTATGTCCTCCTCTGAGAAATTTCTGTTCAGGTCCTTGGCCCATTTGTTGATTGGGTTATTTGTTATCTCATTGACTAATTTTTTTAGTTCTTTGTATATTCTGAATATTAGGGCTTTGTCTGAAGTGTGAGGAGTAAAGATTTGTTCCCAGGACGTAGGCTCAATATTTACCTCTCTTATTGTTTCTTTTGCAGAGAAAATCTTTTTAGTTTGAGTAAGTCCCATTTGTTGATTCTAGTTATTAACTCTTGTGCTATGGGTGTCCTATTGAGGAATTTGGAGCCCGACCCCACAGTATGTAGATCATAGCCAACTTTTTCTTCTATCAGACGCCATGTCTCTGATTTGATATCAAGTTCCTTGATCCACTTTGAGTTAACTTTTGTGCATGGCGAGAGAAAGGGATTCAGTTTCAATTTGTTGCATATGGATTTCCAGTTTTCGCAACACCATTTGTTGAAGATGCTAGCCTTCTTCCATTGCATGCTTTTAGCCCCTTTATCGAATATAAGATAGTTGTAGTTTTGTGGATTGGTTTCTGTGTCCTCTATTCTGTACCATTGGTCCACCCGCCTGTTTTGGTACCAGTACCATGCTGTTTTTGTTACTATTGCTCTGTAGTATAGTTTGAAGTCTGGTATAGCTATACCGCCTGATTCACACTTCCTGCTTAGCAATGTTTTTGCTATTCTGGGCCTTTTATTTTTCCATATGAATTTCATGATTGCTTTCTCTATTTCTACAAGAAATGCCATTGGGATTTTGATTGGCATTGCATTAAACCTATTGAGAACTTTTGGTAATATGGCCATTTTGATGATGTTAGTTCTACCTATCCATGAACAGGGTATATTTTTCCATCTTCTAAGATCTTCTTCAATTCTCTGTTTAGGGTTCTGTAGTTTTGAATGTATAAGTCTTACACCTCTTTTGTTAGGTTGATTCCCATGTATTTTATTTTTTCTGAGGATATTGTGAATGGGGTGCTTGTCCTCATTTCCATTTCAGAGGATTTGTCGCTGATATACAGGAATGCCTTTGATTTATGCGTGTTGATTTTATATCCTGCCACTTTGCTGAATTCATTTATTAGCTCTAATAGTTTCTTTGTAGACCCTTTTGGCTCTGCTAGGTATAGAATCATGTCATCTGCAAATAGTGATAATTTGAGTTCTTCTTTTCCTATTTTTATGACTTTAATTTCTTTCGTCTAATTGCTCTGGCCAGTGATTCGAGAACTATGTTGAACAGAAGTGGTGAGAGAGGGCATCCCTGTCTTGTTCCAGATTTTAGAGGGAATGCCTTCAGTTTTTCTCCATTCAGAATGATGCTAGCCTGAGGCTTAGCATAGATTGCTTTTACAATATTGAGGTATGTTCCTGTTATCCCTAGTTTTTCTAGAGGTTTGAACATAAAGGGATGCTGTACTTTGTCGAATGCTTTTTCCGCATCTATCGAGATGATCATATGGTTCTTATTTTAAAGCCTATTGATGTGGTGAATAACATTAATTGATTTCCGTATATTGAACCAACCTTGCATCCCATGGATAAATCCTACCTGATGATGGTGCACAATTTTTTTGATATGTTTTTGTATCCGTTTCGCCAGAAGTTTATTGAGGATTTTTGCATCTAGGTTCATTAGAGATATTGGTCTGTAGTTTTCTTTCTTTGGAGTGTCTTTGTCTGGTTTAGGAATCAGGGCGATGTTGGCCTCTTAGAATGAATTTGGAAGTTCTCCCTCTTTTTCATTTTCCTGAAATAGCTTGAAAAGTATTGGTATTAGTTCCTCTTTAAAGGTTTTGTAAAACTCTGCTGTATACCCATCCGGTCCTGGGCTTTTCTTAGTTGGTAGTCTTTTGATGGTTTCTTCTATTTCCTCAATTGATATTGGTCTGTTTAGGTTGTCAATATCCTCCTGACTCAATCTGGGCAAATCATATGACTTAAGAAATTTATCGATGCCTTCGCTATCTTCTATTTTATTGGAGTATAAGGATTCAAAATAATTTCTGATAATCTTCTGTATTTCTGAAGTGTCTGTTGTGATATTGCCTTTTTCATCCCGTATGCTAGTAAATTGAGTTCTCTCTCTTCTTCTCTTCGTTAGCGTGGATGAGGGTCTGTCAATTTTTTTTATTTTTTCAAACAACCAACTTTTAGTTTTGTCAATTTTTTCAATTGTTTCTTTTGTTTCGATTTCATTAATTTCAGCTCTGATTTTAATTATTTCTTGTCTTCTACTTTTTTGCCGTTGTTTTGCTCTTCTTTTTCTAGGACTTTGAGTTGAAGTATTAGATCATTTATTTGTTGTTTTTTTTCTTTTTTTAAGGATTGAACTCCAAGCAATAAATTTTCCTTTTAGAACTGCTTTCAATGTGTCCCATAGATTCCGACATGTTGTGTCTGTGTTTTCATTTATCTCTAAGAATTTTTCAATTTCCTCCTTGATGTCTTCTATAACCCATTGATCATTCAGTAACCTATTTTTCATCCTCCAAGTGATGCATGATTTTTCCTTACTTCTTTTATCGTTGATTTTCCATTTCATTCCATTATGTTCAGATAAGATGCATGGTATTATCTCTACTCCTTTATATTGTCTAAGAGTTGCCCTGTGACATAATATAAAATCTATTTTTGAGAAGGATCCATGTGCTGCTGAGAAAAAAGTGTAACTGCTTGATCTTGGGTGGTATATTCTATATATGTCAATTAAGTCCAGGTTATTAATTATGTTATTGAGTTCTATAGTTTCCTTATTCAACTTTTCTTTGGAAGATCTATCCAGTGGTGAGAGAGGTGTGTTGAAGTTTCCCATAATTATTGTATGGTGGTCTATTAGACTCTTGAACTTGAGAAGAGTTTGTTTGATGAACATAGCTGCACCATTGTTTAGGGCATATATATTTATGATTGTGATGTTTTGTTGGTGTATGGTTCCCTTGAGCTGTATGTAGTGTCCCTCTTCATCCCTTTTGATTAACTTTGGCTTGAAATCTATTTTATATGATATGAGTATGGACACTCCTGCTTGTTTCCAAAGTCCATATGAGTGATATGATTTTTCCCAACCTTTCACCTTCAGTCTATGTATGTCTTTTCCTATCAAATGCGTCTCCTGAAGGCAGCATATTGTTGGGTCTTGTTTTGTGATCCATTCTACTAGCCTGTGTCTCTTAATTGGTGAGTTTAAGCCATTAACATTTAGGGTTATTATTGAGATATGGGTTGTTCTTCCAGCGATATTTGTTTATTTATGTTCCTAAACATGGTTTGTTTTCCTCTTTGATTATCCCCAGCCTTTACTGTACTCCCTCCCGCTGTTGGTTTTCATTGATATTTTCCATTTCCTCTTCCTGTAAAATTTCCCAAGGATGTTTTGAAGAGATGGTTTTCTAGCTGCAAATTCTTTTCACTTTTGTTTATCGTGGAAGGTTTTAATTTCATCTTCCATACTGAAGCTTAATTTTGCTGGATACACAATTCTTGGTTGGAACCCATTTTCTTTCAGTGTTTGAAATATGTTATTCCAGGATCTTCTAGGTTTCAGAGTCTGTGTTGAAAGATCAGCTGTTATCCTGATTGGTTTACCCCTAAATGTAATCTGCTTCCTTTCTCTTGTAGCTTTTAAAATTCTCTCCTTATTCTGTATGTTGGGCATCTTCATTATAATGTGTCTAGGTGTGGATCTCTTATGATTTTGCACATTCGGCATCCTGTAGGCTTCTAGGATTTGGGATTCTGTCTCATTCTTCAAGTCTGGGAAGTTTTCTCGTATTATTTCATTGAATAGATTGCTCATTCCTTTTGTTTGGACCTCTATACCTTCCTGTATCCCAATGACTCTTAAGTTTGGTCTCTTTATGTTATCCCATATTCTTGAATGTTCTGCTCATGGTTTCTTAACAGCTTTGCTGAGCTGTCTATGTTCTTCTCCAGTTGAAATACTTTGTCTTCATTGTCTGATGTTCTATCTTCTAAGTGTTCTACTCTGCTGGTAGTATTCTCAATTGAGTTTTTAAGTTGGTTTATTGTTTCCTGCATTTCCAGGATTTCTGTTTGTTTGTTTTTTATAACCTCGATCTCCGTGTATAATTGATCTTTTGTTTCTTGGATTTGTTTATGTAATTCATTTTCGAAGTGGTTGAAGTGGTCTTTCATTGTCTGATTTTGCTGTCTAATGTCTTCCTTGAGACTCAAGATTATCTGAAGCATGTATATCCTGAATTCTTTATCTGACATTCCATCTGCTGCAGATATTACCTCTTCTAAAGTTGAGTTGACCTGCATTGCTTGTGGTCCTTTCTTTCCTTTTCTTTTCATACTGATAGCGTTTCTTTCTGCTTGGTGAAACTGTTGTGTTATTGATTTTTCCCCCTATATGTTTATATTGCTCTTGTATAGTTGCAAAGTTTCCCTCGCAGGCTTTGGCGGTGGTTCTGCCCCTCCTCCAATTGGGGCAATGTGCCTACCACGCCGGCAGGTCGCTGTGCCTGGACTTTCGGTCTGCCTGTTCTTTCGGTGGTCACAGGTCCGCCTATCTTGCAGGCGTGAGCAGCGGCCCTGCCACTCCGCTGGCCGCTAGGCCTGTTCTGTCTGTCGTTTGCAGGTCTGTCTACCTAACAGGCGCTGGTGGCGGCCTTGCCCCTCCTCCAACCGGGGTGATGTGTCAGACGGGCCACTGGGCCTCTTTTTCAGTGGTCACGGTACCGCCTACCTTGCAGGTGCGTGGGGCAACAGTGCCCCTCCGCAGGTTTCTGCGCCTGACCTGCCGGTGGGTCGCAGCTCATTCATTTTTTAGTTCTAGTAGTTTTTGTAGACCCTTTTGTGTCTTCTATGTTTAGAATAATGTCACCCGAAAATAGTGATAATTTACGTTGTTATTTTCCTATTTTTATGCCTTTTATTTCTTTAGTCTGTCTAATTGCTCTGGCCAGTGTTTTGAGAACTATATGGAATAGAAGTGGTGAGAGAGGGTATCCCTGTCTTGTTCCAGATTTTAGAGGAAATGCCTTCAATTTTTCTGCATTCATAATGATGCTAGCTGAGGCTTTGCATAGATAGCTTTTACAATGTCGAGGTAATTTCCTGTTATCCCTAGTTTTTCTAATGTTTTGAACATAAAGGGATGCTGTACTTTGTCAAGTGCTTTTTTTGCTTCTAACGAGATGATCATATGGTTCTTATCTTTAAATCTATTGATGTGGTGAATAACATTTATTGATTTCCGTATATTGAACCATCGTTGCATCCCAGGGATGAATCCTACTTGATCATGTTGCATAATTTTTTTGATGTGCCTTTGTATTCGATTCGCCAGAATTTTATTTAGGATTTTTGCATGTAGGTTCATCAGATATATTGGTCTGTAGTTTTCTTTCTTTGAGGTGTCTTTTTCTGATTTCGGAATCAGCGTGATGTTGGCCTCATAGAATGAATTTGGCAGAGCTCCCTCTTTTTCTCTATCCTGAAATAACTTGAAAAGTATTGGTATTAAATCTTCTTTAAATGTTTTGTAAAACTCCGCTGTATAGCCATCCGTTCCTGGGCTTTTCTTGGTTGGTAGTCTTTTGATTGCTTCTTCTGTTTCATCCATTGACATTGGTCTGTTTAAATTGTGTGTATCCTCCTGACTCAGTCTGGGCAAATCATATGACTTAAGAAATTTGTTGATGTCTTCACTATATTCTATTTTATTGGAATATAGGTTTTCCAAATAATTTCTAATTGTCTTCTGTATTTCGGAAGCATCTGTTGTAATATAGCCTTTTTCATCCCATATGTTAGTAATTTGAGTTCTCTCTCTTCTTCTCTTCATTAGCATGGCTAAGGGTCTGTCGAACATATATATTTTTTCGAAGAACCACCTTTTAGTTTTGTTAATTTTTTCAATAGTTTCTTTTGTTTCAATTTCGTTGATTTCTGCTCTGATTTTAATTATTTCTTGCCTTCTGCTACATTTTCTGTTGTTTTGCTCTTCCTTTTCTAGGGCTTTGAGTTAAAGTGTGAGCTCATTTATTTGTTCGGTTTTACTTTTTTTCAGGGATGACCTCCAGGCAATGAATTTCCCTCTTAAAACTGCTTTCATTGTGTCCCATAGATTCCGATATGTTGCGTCTGTATTTTCATGTATCTCTAAGAATTTATTGATTTCCTCCTTTATATCTTCTGTAACCCACTGATCATTCAGTAACATATTGTTCATTTTCCATGTGATGTAGGATTTTTCCTACTTTCTTTTATCATTGATTTCCAGTTTCATTCCATTATGATCAGATAAAATGCATGGTATTATCTCCACACCTTTATATTTACTGAGGGTTGCCCTATGGCATAATATATGGTCTATTTTTGAGAAGGATCCACGTGCTACTGAGAAAAAAGTATATCCACTTGATGATGGTTGATATATTCTATATATGTCAGTTACATGTAGGTTATTGATTGTGATATTGAGTTCTATACTTTCTTTATTCAACTTTTGTTTGGAGGATCTGTCCAATGGAGAGAAAGGTGTGTTGAAGTCTCCCATAATTATTGTGTTGTGTTCTATTTCATTCTGGAACTTGAGGAGAATTTGGTTTTGAACGTTGCAGCACCATTATTTGGTGCATAAATATTGATAATTTTTATGTTTTGTTGGTGAATGGTTCCTTTTAACAGTATATAATGTCCTTTCTTATCACTTTTGATTAAATTAGTCTTGAAGTCGATTTTATTCGATATGAGGATGGCCACCCCTGCTTGCTTACGAGGACCATTGCATGGTATATTTTTTCCAAAACTGCACCTTCAGCCTGTATGTCTTTTCCATTCAGATGTGTCTCCTGGAGGCAACATATTGTTGGATTCGTTTTTAATCCAAGTTACCAGCCTATGTCGCGTTATTGGAGAGTTTAAGCCATTAACATTTAGAGTCACTATTAATATATGGTTTGTACTGCCACCCATAATTGATGATTCATCTTTTTTTTTAATTTAGTTTGTTTCTCCATGATTAGCTTTTCCCCCACCCTCTGTCATTACTGAGGCACTTCCCACTGATGGTTTTGGTTGTTGATTTTCATTTCTTCTTCGTGTATTGTTTTGCTCAAGATGCTTTGCAATGCTGCTTTTCTGGCTACAAATTCTTTTAGCTTTTGTTTATCATGAAATATTTTTATTTCATTGTCATACCTGAAGCTTAATTTTGCTGGATACAGAATTTTTGGTTAGCATTCATTGTCTTTCAGTGTTTGAAATACGTTGTTCAAGGATCTTCTCGCTTTCAGCGACTGTGATGAAAAATCCCTTCTCAACCTTATTGGTTTACCCCTTAATGTAATCTGCCTCCTTTCTCTTAGAGCTTTTAATATTTTCTCTTTGTTTTGTATATTGGATATCTTCATAACGATGTGTCTTGGTGTTGATCTACTGTGATTTTGTGTGCTCGGTGTCCTGTAAGCATGTCCAATTTGTATATCCGTTTACTTTGTATTTCTGGAAATATTTCTGTAATTATTTCATTCAATAGATTACTCATTTCATTGGTTTGAATCTGTGTACCTATCCAGATGACTCATAAATTTGTTTTTTTATGTTATCCCATATCTCTTGGATGTTTTACTCATGATTTTTTACCAGCCTTTCTGTGTTGGCTAGATTCATTTCAAGATGATATATTTTGTCTTCATTATCGAACATTCTGTCTTCTACTTGCTCCACAGTGTTAGTGATACTCTCAATTGACTTTTTAATTTGGTTTATCGTTTCCTTCATTTCTAGAATTATTGTTTGATTTTTTTATAATCTCTATCTCCTGATAAAGATTCATAACTTCTTTTATCTGTTTATGTAATTCATTTTCAATGTGTTCTTTCACTGTTTGGATTTGCTGTCTCGTATTCTCTTTAAGTTTCCATTCCATCTGTCCAAGGTATTCCTTGAGTTCTTTATATGGCCATTTTTCTGATGACTATAGGTCCTCCTGAATATTTAGGCTGTCCTTCATTGTTTGTACTTATTTTCTTCCTTGATTTTTTGTGCTGCTCATGTTACTTCTTGCTCTGTTTCACTGCTGAGTTACTGTTTACTCTTATAAATTTATTTGATGCTTGGGAGGAAAGATATTAGAAGGAAAGGGAAGAAGTCACTAAAGAGAATGAGAGTAGGCAGGTAGAATTAAAGGAAGAGGAAATAAGAAAATTGAAAAGAAACGATAAGACAAAAGAAAAAAAATAGAAAAGAAAGAAAGAAAAAAAAGAAAAGAAAGAAAGAAAAAAAAATAAAAAATAATGATCATTTAAAAAATGAATATTAAAATTTAAAATAATAATAATAATAATAAAATAAAAATATTTTAAAAATGAAAACATTTTAAAACGTTAAAGTACAACAACAACAAAAAAAAATGAATTCACATAAAGAATCTAAATGCCACACTCAGTAGGCCTCAAGTTGGAGAAGCAGAGCAGTATTAAGGGCAGGCCTATTTTTTCACTTCTGTTTCACAGGAAGGGAGTCCAGGCCACCCTGATTTTAGGCAAATGAGGGGCAAGGGAGCTTATTTTGGACACGGATGTGGGCTGTGTACCTCATGGAAACCTCCACCCGGAGGTTATGATGAGTGTCTACATGGAAGAAGATGAGGGCCATGTTGGGGTGTTTTGGTTTTAGCTGTGAACATTTGTATGGCGGTAGGAAGAGAAGACTGGGTCCACCTGGGCTTGAACTCTTGTGTGATTCAACATAGAGACTGAGATCTGGAATTGACCTCAGAGAAGTATTGCCATGAATTGTGTTGGGATTTTAGAAGGCCATGCATGAGAGTCGCCCTTGGAAAGTGAGATCTAGGCCCAAGGTGGCTTTCCACAGAGCAAAGGGAATCTCAGCCAGGATATCACATGATTTTATTCTGAAAGACTTGGCAGCCATAGTTGAGAGTCAAAGGCTCATGGACCTCACATTGTAGACCTCAATGGGCCTGGCTTCATGTGACCTTTTGGCCACCCTTTGGGAAGCCTTGCCTCTGAGAGTTCTCCAGAGCTTTCATTGAAATGAGCTTACTCAACATTTAATGGTTAATGAATGAATTGAAACCCACAGTGCCTCCAACTTCATCCTTGAAAATTGGCCAGATAAAAACCATGAAATTTTTGAAATTCCCAAGACTAGGTGTCACAGGAGAAACTTTGGATGTCCTCTAGCTGATCATGAGAATACAAGACAATGCCTTTATTGACTGGTTTACATGAAAATGGTGTATAACAGAGATGCCAGTAAGTTGGAGCCTGCTGAGTAGTGTTCCTAGAGCCGTGGTGGGCAGGTGTGTGATAAAAAATCTCTGGTGTTGCCATGTTTATCTGCCATTGGTATCCAAATATCTTGTGACTGACATTTTGCAGCCAGTAGACCCTTATATGTAAAAGCATCTTGTTATATGGAGAGGTTTTAGGGCAATGTTCAGAATCAGGTTGCTATGGTCAATGGAGCAAGCTATGTGGGATAGAAGCCTGGTTGGTGCATTCTCCAACAGAACCCGACCCACCACAACTGACAGAATTCCCTACAGCACTGTGTCCCAGGTGAATGCTTTTTATTTCATGAAGCAAATACCACACTCCTAGTGCAACAGCAAGAAACACCATGAAGAGTGGAGGATGAACAAATGGCTTCACAGTCCACATGAGGAGACACTTGCCCTCAGTGGCCACAGTTTACCTACACAGAGAAAATTCAGCACTGCTGCCTCATGTTCATTGGAAAATAAGAAACCATGTCATCCATGTCACATAGATGCAGACCCAGCTTTGATGGTCTCACTAAAAAGGAAGCTAATGCTCCTGACAACAAAATATATTTCAAGTGCCCAACCTCAGAGGTAGTTTCTCCAGATGTTGGGCCGGCAGAGCTTCATGTTTGTGGAGTGTTTACCCTGTCCCTTACTTTTGGAAACTCCTCTACCACCTCCAAATTTGTGAACTCCTGAGCATTTTCTATTCCAGATATGTATTCACAGATTTTCTAACTCTTCTCCTCTAATTGTGTCTTACATGGGGCGAAGGTAATGCCAAGGCATTGTTCTGAATGAGAGGGGGAAGATTTTTATGTAGCACATATTTGCATACACATTGGATACATTTTCCAATTTTCCATTCGAAATACTGAATCCCTGACACTCACAAATTCCCTTCTAGACTTTTACTTATAATCTTAATATGATGCAGAAAAATAACCCAGACAAAATAGAAATACAAGAGGTTCACAGGAGGCATGGTGTATAGTTGGATTTGCCTTTCGTATGATAAATGGTAGGTGTTATAAATCAAGCCAATTTTAATTGAAATAGTTCTCCATGTGTTTTAAAAGTTAACAAATATGTGAATAACTGTCTCCCTTTCTCTGTAGCCTATTCAGCACATGTATTTTTTATGCACATATTGAATTATACCTGGTATCACACGTACATTTTGTGAGGTGGCTGACTTGGCAGATACAAATTGTAAGAAAATATCACTCCTACTAAACGCTGTTGGAACTGAAAATTCAACATATGGGTCAGTTTTCTAGTTGTACAACATAAATTGATGTTCAGGAAAATAAATATTTTTGGATCTCTGGATGATATATTTTTCATGGTGAATTTCAATTGGCATACATAATGCTACTTTTTAATGTCTGTGTGTGTGTGTGTGTATATATATATATATGTATTCACTCTCCAGATTTTTCAAAATATGAAATGTATTTGTCTGATTATACACTCCCTAAATTCATTCATATTTATGTATGTGGATGTATAATCAACTTTTCACAAGTTTATTCTCAGAAATATTCATCCACCTGAAATACATATTTGTTTCCTAGTACTGAAAACTAACTTCAGGGGATCATATGATGACAGCAAAAGGAGTTCATCAACCTCATGTACAGCATCACTGTGCAGGAGAATGACGAATTTCCAGCAAAATTTGGGTGGTCCTAAACCTAGTGGAAGAATTTCCATCTCACGAGGATCAGCTACGGGGCTCAAACGTGAGTGATTTGTCTGCATGGAGCATCATGCTGCTTATTCAGCAAATCGCCCTGCGGGTAGAGTCTGTGGCGCGTGCTGGGAAGCAATGAGATAGCAACACAAATATTCAGTGGTGCAGATTCTGTGGGCTCCTGCCATCTGTACAATCACTGTGCTCATTGCTGAATTCTGGGTTTGAGACCAGGGAAATACACGGTCCAATTCGGTTTTCCACACCAGTCAGACCACAGAGGAAGCCAGGGGCCACCATCTTGGAGAGCTGACGTCACCATTCCTGTTTTCAACTGATAGCAGCTCATTCAGCTATAGAACAGGTAATCTCAGGCTGTCATTCGCCTGTGTCTCGGAGACAAATTACTCAGGCCTGCTCCTATCAGAACATACACCAAGCCCAGATCGGCCGAATTCTGGCTCCTGGAACTGATCAGGCCCAGGGCTAAAGAACCTGCGGAAACTGCTTCTCGGTCTAGGTCTTGCTGAATACTGTGGAGGTAAATACCTACCGAGCCTTCATAGGCAGTGGCAACAGGATTGAGATGGGGCTTGTGAGGGCCGGTCAGGACTCACCCATTGCTTTGTTCATCCGGCAAAGGGAACGAAATGCTGCCATTCTCATGGGATACCAACATGTTAGAGATCTGAAGTCATCACAAAGTGGCGGAGGAGATAACTTCATCGATACCAGCGGTGAGAGAAACAGTTGGTCTCCTGGTAAAAAAAGTGAGTCACAAACACCCGAGTCTCTCTCACTTTGTCTTCAAGCTAGAGGGACAGAGCAGAGACACCGCTCACGCCCGGCACTGCCCCAGCGACCTGCAGGCGTGGTAGTCACGTCATCCCAATTGGAGTAGGGACAGAGCAGAGCCACAGCCTATGCCCAGAACAGGCCCAACGACCCGCCGGTGTGGTAGACACGGCACCCCTATTGGAGTAGTGGCAGAGCAGAGCCTTCTCCCATGCCCATTACAAGCCCATCGGCCCACCAGCATGGTTGTTAGGTCACCCCAATAGGAATAGGGGCAGAGCAGAGCCACCACCCATGCCCAGAACAGGCCCAGCAACCCGCCAGCATGGTTGTTAGGTCACCCCAATTGCAGTAGGGGCAGAGCAGAGTGACCAACCTCGCCCACAACGTAGGCAACCGAACAGCAAAACAGGCCAAGTGGCCTGCGGGCACGGCAGACACATAACCCCATTTGGAGTAGGGGCAGAGCAGATGCACTGCCCGTGCAAACAAAATAGACAGACCTGCGACCGACCAGCAAAGAGGCTCAGCGTCCTGCCGGCATGGTAGACACATCATCCCAATTTGAGTAAGGGCAGAGTAGAGCTGCCGCCCGCACCTGCAAGGTAGGAAGACCTGCAATGGATCAGCAGAACAGGCCGAGGGGTCCATGGGCGTTGTAGACACGTCACACCAAATGGAGGAGGGGCAGAGCAGAGCCACTGCCCGCGCCCGCATTGTAGACAGGCCTGCGACCAACCAGCACAACAGGCCCAGCAGCCCGTCAGCGTGGTAGATAGATCACCCCATTTGGAGGAGCAGAACAGCCGCCCCCCACTACTTCAAGGGAGACTTTTCAACTATACAAGAGCAATATAAGTATATAGGGGGAAAATTTCAAAAACACAACAATTTCAACAAGCAGAGAGAAACGCGAGCAGTATGAAAAGACAAGGAAAGAAAGCACCACAAGCAATGCAGGTAAACACAATTTTAGAAGAGGTAATAGCGGCATCAGATGGAATGTCAGATAAAGAATTCAGGATACTCAGGCTTTAGATGATCTGGAGTCTCAAGGAAGACATTAGACAACAAAATCAGACAATTAAAGATCACTTTGACAATGAATTACATAAACAAATCCAAGAAGCAAAAGATCAACTATATAGGGAGATAGAGGTTGTAAAAACAAAGAAACAGAAATCCTAGAATTGCAGGAAGCAATAAACCAACTTAAAAACTCAATTGAGAATACTACCAGCAGAGTAGAACACTTAGAACACAGAACATCAGACAATGAAGACAAAGTATTTCAACTTGAAAAGAACATAGACAGCTCAGCAAGACTGCTAAGAAACCACGAGCAGAACATCCAAGAAAAATGGGATAACATAAAGAGGCCAAACTTAAGAGACATTGGGATACAGGAAGGTATAGAAGTCCAAACAAAAGGAATGAGCAACCTATTCAATGAAATAATACGAGATAACTTCCCAGACTTGATAAATAAAAAAGAATCCCAAGTCCTAGAAGCCTACAGAACGCCGAATGTGCAAAATCATAAGAGAGCCACAACTAGACACATTATAATGAAGATGCCCAACAAACAGAAAAAGGAGAGAATTTTAAAAGCTACAAGAGAAAGGAAGCAGATTACATTTAGGGGTAAACCAATCAGGATAACAGCTGATCTTTCAAAACAGACTCTGAAAGCTAGAAGATCCAGGAATAACATATTTCAAACACTGAAAGAAAATGGGTTCCAACCAAGAATTGTGTATCCAGCGAAAGTAAGCTTCAGGATGGAAGATGAAATTAAAACCTTCCACGATAAACAAAAGTGAAAAGAATTTGCAGCTAGAAAACCATCTCTTCAAAACATCCTCGGCAAAATATTACAGGAAGAGGAAATGGAAAATATCAATGAAAACCAACAGCGGGAGGGAGTACAGTAAAGACTGGGGATAATCAAAGAGGAAAACAAACCATGTTTAGGAACATAAATAAACAAATATCGCTGGAAGAACAACCCATATCTCAATAATAACCCTAAATGTTAATGGCTTAAACTCACCAATGAAGACACACTGGCTAGTAGAATTGAACAAAAAACAAGACCCAACAATATACTGCCTACAGGGGACGCATTTGATAGGAAAATGCATACATAGACTGACGGTGAAAGTTTGGGAAAAATCATATCACTCATATGGACTTCGGAAACAAGCAGGAGAGTCCATACTCATATCAAATAAAATAGATTTTAAGCCAAAGTTAATCAAAAGCAATAAAGAGAGACACTACATCCTGCTCAAGGGAACCATACACCAACAAGACACAGCAATCATTAATATATATGCCCCGTACAATGGTGCAGCTATGTTCATCAAAGAAACTCTTCTCAATTTCAATAGTCTAATAGACCACAATACAGTAATCATGGGAGCCATGAACACACCTCTCTCACCACTGGACAGATCTTCCAAACAAAAGTTGAATAAGGAAACTATAGAACTCAATAACACAATTAATAACCTAAAATTATTTGAGATATGTAGAATATAACACCCAACATCAAGCAGTTACCTTTTTTCTCAGCAGCACATGTATCCTTGTAAAAAATAGATCATATATTATGTCACAGGGCAACTCTTAGACAATATAAAGGAGTACAGTTAATACCATGCATATTATCTGATCATAATGGAATGAAACTAAAAATCAATGATAAAAGAAGAAAGGAAAAATCATGCATCACTTGGAGAATGAACAATAGGTTACTGAGTGATCAATGGTTATAGAAGACATCAAGGAGGAAATTTAAAAATTCTTAGAAATAAATGAAAATGCAGACACAACATACCGGAATCTATGGGACACATTGAAAGCAGTTCTAAGAGGAAAATTCATTGCTTGGAGTTCATTCCTTAAAAAAAGAACAACCAACAAATAAATGATCTCATACTTCATCTCAAAATCCTAGAAAAAGAAGACGAAAGCAACAGCAAATGAAGTAGAAGGCAAGAAATAATTAAGATCAAAGCTGAAATTAATGAAATTGAAACAAAAGAAACAATTGAAAAAACTTGACAAAAGTAGAAGTTGGTTCTTTGAAAAAATAAATAAAATTGACAGACCCTTAGAAATGATAACAAAGAGAAGAAGACAGAGAACTCAAATTACTAGAATAAGGGATTAAAAAGGAAATATCACAACAGATATTTCAGAAATACAGAAGATAATCAGAAATTATTTTGAATCCTTATACTCCAATCAAATAGAAGACAGTGAAGGCATCAAATAGAAGACAGTGAAGGCATCGATAAATTTCTTAAGTCATATGATCTGCCCATATTGAGTCAGGAGGATATAGCAACATAAACAGACCAATATCAATTGAGGAAATAGAAGAAACCATCAAAACACTACCAACTTAGAAAAGCCCAGGACCGTATAGGTATACAGCAGAGTTTAACAAAACCTTTAAAGAGGAACGAATACCAATATTTTTCAAGGTATTTCAAGAAAGTGAAAAAGAGGGAGATCTTCCAAATTCATTCTACGAGGCCAACATCACCCTGATTATTACAGCAGACAAAGACACTTCAAAGAAAGAAAACTACAGACCAATATCTCTAATGAACCTACATGAAAAAATCCTCAATAAAATTCTGGCGAATTGGATACAAAAAAAATATCAAAAAAATTGTGAATCCTGATCAAGTAGAATTCATCCATGTGATGCAAGGCTGGTTCAATATACGGAAATCAATAAATGTTATTCACCACATCAATAGACTTAAAAATAAGAACCATATGATCATCTCGATAGATGCCAAAAAAGCATTCAATAAAGTACAGCATTCTGTTATGTTCAACACTCTAGAAAAACTAGTGATAAGAGGAACATACCTCAATATTGTAAAAGCAATCTATGCTAAGCCTCAGGCTAGCATCATTCTGAATGGAGAAAAATTGAAGGCATTCTCTCTAAAATCTGGAACAAGACAGGGATGCCCTCTCTCACCACTTCTGTTCAACATAGTTCTCGAAACACTGGCCAGAGCAATTAGACAGACGAAAGAAATAAAAGGCATAAAAATTGGAAAAGAAGTACTTAAATTATCACTTTTGCAGATCACATGATTCTATATCTAGCAGTCCCAAAAGGGTCTACAAAGAAACTAATGGAGCTAATAAATGAATTCAGAAAAGTGGCAGGATATAAAATCAACATGCATAAATCAAAGGCATTCCTGCATATCAGCGACAAATCTTCTGAAATGGAAATGAGGACAACCACTCCATACACAATATCCTAAAAAAATAATAATAATAATTAGGAATCAACCTAACAAAAGATGTGAAAGTCTTATACAATGAAAACCACAGAACCCTAAAGAGAGAAATAGAAGAAGATCTTAGAAGATGTAAAAATATATCCTGTTCATGGATAGGCAGAACTAACATGATCAAAATGGTGATATTACCAAAAGTTCTCAATAGGTTTAATGCAATGCCAATCAAAATCCAAACGGCATTTCTTCTAGAAATAGAGAAAGCAATCATGGAATTCATATGGAAAAATAAAAGACACAGAATAAAAAAAAACAATACTAAGCAGGAAGTGTGAATCAGGCGGCCTAGTGATACCAGACTTCAAACTATACTACAGAGCAATAGTAACAAAAATAGCATGGTACTGGTACCAAAACAGGAGGGTGGACCAATTGTTCAGAATAGAGGACACAGAAACCAAGCCAGGAAACTACAACTATCTTATATTTGATGGAGGGGCTAAAAGCATGCAATGAAGGTATATAGCATCTGCAAAAAATGGTGCTGGGAAAACTTGGAATCCATATGTAACAAAATGAAACTGAATCCCTTTCTCTCACCATGCACAAAAGATAACTCAAAATGGATCAAGGAGCTTGATATCAAATCAGAGACATGGCGTCTGATAGAAGAAAAAGTTGGCTACGATCTACATACTGTGGGGTCGGGCTCCAAATTCCTCAATAGGACACCCATAGCACAAGAGTTAATAACTAGAATCAACAAATGGGACTTACTCAAACTAAAAAGGTTTTTCTCAGCAAAAGGAACAATAAGAGAGGTAAATAGGGAGCCTATATCCTGGGAACAAATCTTTACTCCTCACTCTTCAGATAGAGCCCTAATATTCAGAGTATACAAAGAACTGAAAAAAATAGACAATAAGATAACAAATAACCCAATAAACAAATGGGCCAAGAACCAGAACAGACACTTCTCAGAGAAGGACATACAATCAAAAAACAAGTACATGAAAAAATGCTCACCATCCCCAGCAGTCAGAGAAATGCAAATCAAAACCACCCTAAGATACCATCTCATTCCAGTAAGATTGGCAGCCATTATAAGTCAAACAACAACAAGTGCTGCTGAGGATGTGGAGAAAAAGGTACACTTGTACATTATTGGAGGCAATGCTAATTGGTGCAGCCAATTTGTAAAGCATTATGGAGATTTCTTGGAAAGCTGGGAATGGAACTACCATTTGACCCAGCTATTCCTCTTCTCGGTCTATTCCCTAAAGACCTTAAAAGATCATGCTACAGGGACACTGCTACATTGATGTTCATAGCAGCACAATTCACAATAGCAAGACTGTGGAACCAACCTAGATGCCGTTCAATAGAAGAATGGATAAAAAAATGTGGCATTTATACACAATGGAGTATTACTCTGCTTTAAAAAATGACAAAATCATAGAATTTGCAGGAAAATAGATGGCATTAGAGCAGATTATGCTAAGTGAAGCTAGCCAATCCCTAAAAAACAAATGCCAAATGCCTTCTTTGATAAAAGGAGAGTAACTACGAACAGAGTAGGGATGAAGAGCATGAGAAGAAGATTAGTATTAAATAGGGATGAGAGGTGGGAGAGAAAGGGATAGAGAAGAGAAATTGCATGGAAATGGAAGGAGACCCACAGGGTTATATAAAATTACATAAAAGAGGATGTGAGGGGAAAGGGAAAAATAATACAAAAAGGGAGAAATTTATTACAGTAGAGGGGGTAGAAAGAGAAGAGGGGAAGAGAGGGGAGAGGAGGAGGGATAGTAGAGGATAGGAAAGGCAGCAGAATACAATAGACACTAGTATGGCAATGTGTAAATCAATTGATGTGTAACTGATGTGATTCTGCAATCTGTATACGGGGTAAAAATGGGAGTTCATAACCCACTTGAATCAAAGTGTGAAATATGATATATCAAGAAATATGTAATGTTTAGAACAACCATAAAAAATTAAAAAAAAAGGAAACTAACTTTGGTGAATGAGGCACGTGAATCGATCGTAATATTTCTACAGTAACTTACCAAGTTTAACATCAATGCAAGTAGATTCCAATGGGACATGATGTGTATTTTTACGTTAATTTTTATTCAAAACTGGTACATTACAATTTCATCAGTTTATGCACATCATAGGATATATATTTCATAATCAATTTAGCAAATTTATAGGCATTTGTTTCACTTTCAATCTCTTCCTGCTTCAGAACACATGTTATTCCTCCATATTTCTTGACTGGTCTTTGCATGAGAATTCTTTCCGAACATATTATTTTCGATTTCCATAATCACTTTTGAAGCAAACTTCACACACTCTTCATGATAAACCAAACACTAATATTACCATTAGATGTATAACTGGTTGGTTGGATGAATGAATGTATATCAATATAGATTTATTGTATATTTTCAGATATCAATTCAATCCATTATTTAAAGTTGGAACCAGTTATATTATTTATTCACAGTATGGTGTATTCATGCTTAATCTCTATATTCATGGACACAGGGTACACCTCTTTGTATCCCCAATAATAATTTTATGTCTTCAATATATTGCTCCCAGAAATGGTGGTAGAAATACTCATGTCACCTGATCTACATATACATTTTATCACAGTAATATTCTGGACAAAAAATGTAAAGGTCACACTTATGATTGTACCAAAGACTAAATGAAAAGAGATCATGCATTACTAAAAACATCCATGTCCAGGTTGCCTAATGCTCTCAAATGTCAATCCTATTAGTTACTAGATATTTGTTTCTTCCTAAGTTTATATATTCAAACTCAACCCTGGTGAAAATGTCTACTCCTATCACTGACTTAATACTTTGCCTGATTTCATAATGTCTCTATTGATATCTGCTTTTCTACATATTTTCCCAATTTCATCATAGTGACTGACTCTTCATATGTGCTGACATTTACATTCACTCTCTAACCGAAACCCTATAGCTAAAGAATTTTTAGTCCCAATCCTACACTCATTCTTCTTCCTAAACCTACCGACTATCTTCCTAATCCTACCGACTATCCCTTTGGATTGGATGTTCTCTTCTACATTCAAACATCCAAGGTACAAGGTTCTATGCCATTGTATATCAAATTGTCTGAGACATCTTTGCAGAATATAATTCAAAACTAAGTATCCCAATTAAGGGCCCAATGCCCTTCTGGGTTTCAAATCATACCTAGATTTCTGTTTTCATACTTATATTTCACCTCGATATTCTTGTAAATATCGCAGGTTCCCAATACCATTATTTATCGCACAGAATGATTGCTAACCCAAATCGAACCTGTTATTAACCCTAAACATACACTGTTCCCTCAATCTCATTTTACAGAAGAGCAGGGAGAGAGTCGTTCTTACAATACAGGAAAGTAGGGGACATTCCACCTGCTGAGAACCTCAAAGGTCCATTCAAAATGATACCTGGAGAAGATGTAGGCAGCTATGAAGGACCTGAGAGAGCAAAAGTCATCTTCCATGGCAAACAACCTGGTCAGGATGAAGGGATGTGTCTGAATCAGCCTCTCTCTTTTTATTGTAGAGAAGATGGACCAAACCAGGCCTCTGTCGAGAGCTGCTGCTGGGTGCCTATGGTTGACATACCATTCTACCTTGTGAAAGTGTCACAGGAAGTATGGGCAGCCTCCATCTCATGGGACACTTGGAAGCAACTGTTAGGACAAAGTGGTCGCCAAGGCAGTGACCTCATTCAGTTCCAAAGAAAGTGACATACCTCATTTCCTTGGTGATGGAACTCTCTGAACTTTTGTATCCAAGAATCCAGGCACCCCGAGGCAGCCCCAGTTCCAGTGGGCTCACTTGTTTGGATTTACCAAGGACAGAGTCAGTCTTTCTTGGTACCTACTGATGTGAGGATGGCCAAATGCCAGGAGAGCTCTGAAGAGGGACCTTTCCAGAAGAAGCAGGTAGTGGCTCACCCCTTTTTCTTGACAACTTCACAGAGTTGGCCAAGGAAACCAGATCTGAGAGAGGTCAGGCCATGTCCTGAGAATAGGTAGGAAAGTTGGTTTGTTTGGTTTGGAGTGGATTGTTTTTAGTAAGTCATTTGACCAGGCGAGAGTTTCTATGTCTGTGTATCCCTCTGTGTCCGTTGTTGTAGACATTAGAAAAGAGAATGCATTAATGAATGCCTCCAGTCTAGTATAAATCTTCCCATAATTCATCCTGCCCAATTTATGAATGGACTGCAGCTTGTCTTATCGAGAGGCAATACCTTCTATCTTCCTAAGTTCCTGTTTTCTTCCTGAATTCTGGCCACTCTCCAGAATAGGCTCATGGTTTTGTGTCCAAGATATGTACCACTCCAAGCTCTGTGACATGGCCATGTACTGGATAGCTGAAGAGAATGGCCAGCCTTTCAGAGAACTCAGATATCAGTGTGAACAGGAACGTCTCAGTGGAAAAACCCTGCTTTGGGCCTTCTCTTACCTATTGTTCTGTTGCACTGAATGTCAGGAAAGACTTTGTCTCAGGCCACCCTTTTGTGAAGCCTGAAGAAAACAATTTTCAAATGGAAATGAATGGGCATCACCTGTGGCTCTTTGTTTAATTGCTTTGGAAAGGGATGTGGCTGAATTAGCCTCTTGGCCTTGTGTGTGGCTGTGACTTACATTCTCAGCACCTGATGGATCTAAAGAATAATCCCATGTGTGCATCAAAAACCATAATGGCAAAAAGATCAGTCATTGTGGATGAAGTCTCTTGCCTTCCTCTGTTAGGTTCCTGACCTCCGTCAAGTGAGAAAATTGATTCTTTGGGTCAAATGAGTTCCTCAATGCCCTGCAGAGGTGCTTGGGGTTTCGCATGACTCCAAATCACAAAGAATCTATACCTGAAAATCAGTAGGCCTCACATTGAAGAAACAGAGCATTATTAATGACAGGCTTATTTGATCACTCCTGGTTCACAGGAAGGGTGTCCAGGCCACCCTGACTTTAGGCAAATGAGGGTCAAGTGAGCTTATTTTGGACACTTTCTTGGGCTTCGCCCCTCATGAAAATCTTCAGCCAGACATTACGATGAATGACAATATGTAAGAAGATGAGGGCCATGTGGGAGTGTTTTCGTTTTAATTTTGGTCATTTGTGTGGCGGTTGGAAGAAATGACTGGGTCCACCTGGGCTTGAACTCTGGTGTGATTCCCCTTAGAGACTGAGTTGTGGAACTGACCTTAGAGAAGTATTGCATTGAATTTTGTTGGGATTTTAGGAGGCCACGCATAAGAGTCACCCTTGGAACTGAGATCTAGGCCCAGGGTTGCTTTCCACAGATTTTTCAGTTCCTGAAAGAAGTGACCTCACCTCACTTTCTTGGTGATGGAACTCTCTGATCTTGGGATCCAGGAATTCAGGCACAAAAGCCAGGGCCAGTTCCAGTCCGAGTGGTCTCATTTGTTTGGATTTACCAAGGACAGAGTCAGTCTCTCTTGGTACCTACTAATGTGAGGATGGCCAAACGGCAGGAAATCTCTGAAGAGGGGCCTTTCCTGAGAAAGCAGGTAGTGGCTCACAGCTGGCTCCTGACAATTTCATAGAGTTGGCCATGGAGTCCAAATCTGAGACAGGAGTGGCCATTTCGGGGGAACATAGTATGGCCCAAAAGTCAGAGGACACTCCAGATAGTCAAAGACCTACTTGGCGGAAGGAGGTGCCTTTGTAGGTTTGGTTGTAGGTTGGTGGTTTTGTCTCATGTTCTGAGAATAGGCAAGGAAGGCAGTTTGTTTGGTTTGGAGTGAACTGTTTCTAGTAAGTCGTTTGGCAAGGCGAGTGTTTCTATGTCTGTGTATCCCACTGTTATCCATGGTTGTAGACATTAGAAAAGATATTGGATCAATGGATGTGTCCTGTTTAGTAGAAAGCTTCCCAGAATTCATCCTGCACAATTTATGAATGGACTGCGGCTTGCCTTATCAATTGGCTACACATGCTATCTTCCTAAGTTACACTTTTCTTCCTGAATTCTGGCCACTCTCCAGAATAGGCTCATGGTTTTTGTGCAAGATATATACCACCTCCAAGCTCTGTGACATGGCCATGTACTGGATAGCTGAAGGGAATGGCGAGAATCGCAGAAAACTCAGAAATCACTGTGACCATTAAAGTCTCAGTGGAGAAACCCTGCTTTGGGCCTTTTGGTTACCTATTGTTCTGTTGCCCTGAATGTCAGGAAGGTCTTTGCCTTTGGCCACCCCTTTGTGAAGCCTGAAGAAAACAGTTTTCAAATGGAAATGAATGGATCACCTGTGGCTCTTTGCTTAATTGCTTTGAAAAAGATGTGTCTCATTCAGACCATTGGCCCTGTGTGAGGCTGTTGCTTAGTTTCTCATCACCTGATGGATCTAAAGAAAGATTCCATGTGTACATCCAAAACCAAAGTGGCAAAAAGAGCAGTCATTGTGGATGAAGTCTCTCGTCTTCCTCTGTAAGGTTTGTGACCTCCATCAAGTGAGAATAGGGATCCTTTGTGTCAAATGAGTTCCTCAACGCCCTGCAGATTCTATCCCATAGGTGCTTGGGTTTTATCATGACTCCAGTTCACATAAAGAATCTAAAACCCACAGTCAGTAGTCCTCAAATTGGAGAAGCGGAGCAGTATTAATGGCAGGCCTATTTGATCACATCTGGTTCACAGGAAGGGTGTACAGGCCACCCTGAGTTTAGTCAAATTAAGGGGCAAGGGAGCTTATTTTTGACACTGGCTTGGGCGGAGCCCCTTATGGAAACCTCCAGCCAGAAGTTATGATGAGTGTCTATATGGAAGAAGATGTGGGTCATGTGGGAGTGTTTTGGTTTTAATTGTGGTCATTTGGGTGGCGGTTGGAAGTGACGACTGGGTCCACCTGGGCTGGAACTCTGGTGTGATTCCCCTTAGATACTGAGTTGTGGTACTGACCTCAGAGAAGTATTGCCATGAATTGTGTTGGGATTTTAGGAGGCCACGCATGAGATTTGCCCTTGGAAACTGAGATCTAGGCCCAGGTTGGCTTTGCACAGAGCACTGGGAATCTCAGCCAGGGTATCACATAATTTTATTCTTAAAGGCTTGCAGCCATAGTTGAGAGTCAAAACACACATGGACCTCACATTGTAGACCTCAATGCGCCTAGCTTCATGTGATCATTTTCCACTCTTTGGGAAGCCTTGCTTATGAGAGTTCTCCAGAGCTTTCATTGAAATGAGCATCCTCACCATTTAATGGTTCCTGAATGAAGTGAAACCCACAGTGCCTTCAACTTCATCCTTGAAAAATGGCTAGATAAATACGGTGAAATTTTTTTAAATTTCCATGACCAGGTGGCACTGGAGAAACTTTGGATATCCTGTTGCTGACTATGAGTATACTAGACAGTGCCTGATGGACTGGGTTTCAAGAAAATGGTGTAGAGCAGAGATGCCAGTAATTTGGAGCCTGCTGAGTAGTGGGCATAGAGCTGCAGTCGGCAGGTGTGTGATAAATCATCTGTGGTGGGGCCATGTGGATCTTCCTTTGGCTTCCAAATTGCTTGTGACTGACATGGTGCAGCAAGCAGACCCTTATATGTAAAGGCGTATTTGTATTTGGAGAGGTTTCAGGGCAATGTTCAGAATCACGTTGCTATGGTCAAGAGGCAAGCTATTTGGAATAGAACCTTGGAGGGTGCATTCTCCTGCGAACCCTGACCCACCACACTTGAGAAACTCCCTCCAACACTTTGTCCCAGTTGGACTCCTTGTATTTTGTGAAGAAAATACCAAACTACCAGTGCAGCAGCAATAAACACCACAAAATGTGGAGGATGACCAAATGGCTTCACAGTCCACACGGGGAGACACTTAGCCCCCAGTGACCACAGTTTACCTACAAAGATTGAATTCAGCACTGCTGACTCATGTTCATTGGAACATAAGAAACCATGTCCTCCAGGTCACATAGATGCAGACCCAGCTTTGATGTTCTCATTACAAAGGAATCTAAACCTCCTGACAACATATATTTCAAGTGCCCAACCTCAGAGGCAGTTTCTGAAGAAGTCTTTAGGCCAGCAGAGCTCCATATTTGTGGAGTGTTTACCCTGTCCCTTACTTTAGTAAACTACTCTACCACCTCCAAGGTTGTGAACTTTTGAGCATATTAAATTCCAGCTATGTATTCCCAGATTTTCGAACTCTTCTCCTCTAATGATGAATTACTTGGGGCGAGGGTAATGTCAAGGCATTGTTCTGGATGACAGTGAAATATTTCTCCATGTGTTTTTTTTTTAATTATTTTATTTCAGATTATTATTTTATTTTTTAATTGGGTGTTCAAAACATTACAAAGCTCTTGACATATTATATTTCATACATTAGATTCAAGTGGGTTATGAACTCCCATTTTTATCCCAAGTACGGATTGCAGAATCATATCTGTTACACATCCGCATTTTTATAATGCCCTATTAGTAACTGTTGTATTCTGCTACATTTTCTATCCTCTACTATCCCTGCTCCCCTCCCATCTTCCCTCTCTACCCCATCTACTGTAATACATTTATATCTTTGTTTATTTTCCCATTCCCCTCACAACCTCTTATATGTAATTTTGTGTAACAATGAGGGTCTCCCTCCATTACCATGCAATTTCCTTTATCTCTCTCTTTCCGCACCCCACCTCATGTCTCTGTTTAATGTTGATCTTTTCTTCCTGCTCTTCCTCCCTGCTCTGTTGTTAGTTGCTCTCATTATATCAAAGAAGACATTTTTATTTGTTTTTTAGGGTTTGGCTAGCTTCACTAAGCATAATCTGCTCTAGTGCCATCCATTTCCCTGCAAATTCAATGATTTTGTCATTTTTTAATGATGCATAATACTCAATGGTGTATAAATACCACATTTTTTTTATCCATTCATCTACTGAAGGGCATCTGGGTTGGTTCCACAGTCTAGCAATTTTGAATTGTGCTGCTATGAACATCGATGTGGCAGTATCCCTGTAATATGCTCTTTTAAGGTCTTCAGGGAATAGTCTGAGAAGGACAATAGCTGGGTCAAATGGTGGTTCCATTCCCAGCTTTCCCAGGAATCTCCATACTGCTTTTCAAATTTGCCACAACAGTTTGCAGTCCCACCAGCAATGTATAAGAGTACCCTATTCTCCACATCCTCGACAGCACTTGTTGTTGTTTGACCTCATAATGGCTGCCAATCTTACTAGAGTAGGATGGTATCTTAGGGTGGTTTTAATTTGCATTTCTCTGACTGCTAGAGATGGTGAGCATTTTTTCATGTACTTACTGATTGATTGTATGTCCTCCTCTGAGAAGTGTTGGTTCAGGTCCATGGCCCATTTTTTGATTGGGTTATTTATCATCTTATTGTCTAATTTTTTGAGTTCTTGGTATACTCTGGATATTAGGGCTCTATCTGAAGTGTGAGGAGTAAAAATTTGTTCCCATGATTTAGGCTCCCTATTTACCTCTCTCATTTTTTATCCTGCTGAGAAAAAAAACTTTTCAGTTTAAGTAAGTCCCATTTGATGATTGTTGTTATTAACTCTTCTGCTATGGGTGTCCTGTTAAGGAATTTGGAGCCCGACCCCACATTATGTAGATCAGAGCCAACTTTTTCTTCTATCAGATGCAGAGTCTCTTATTTGATATCTAGCTCCTTGATCCACTTTGAGTTAACTTTTGTGCATGGCAAGAGGAGGGGATTCGGTTTCATTTTGTTGCATATGGATTTCCATTTTATACAAAACCATTTGTTGAAGATGCTATATTTCCTCTATTGCATGCTTTTAGCTCCTTTATCAAATATAGCATAGTTGTAGCTTTGTGAATTAGTCTTTGTGTCCTCTATTCTGTACCCATTGGTCAACCCGCCTGTTTTGGTACCAGTGCCATGCTGTTTTTGTTACTATTGCTCTGTAGTATAGTTTTAAGTCTGGTATCGCTATATCGCCTGATTCACACTTCCTGCTAGAATTGCTTTTGCTATTCTGGGTCTTATATTTTTCCATATGAATTCCATGATTGCTTTATCTATTTCTACAAGAAATGCCTTTGGGATTTTGATTGGCATTGCATTAAACCTATAGAAAACTTTTGGTAATTTCGCCATTTTGATGATGTTAGTTCTGCCTATCCAGGAACAGGGTATATTTTTCCATCTTGTAAGATCTTCTTCTACTTCCCTTTTTAGGGTTCTGTAGTTTTCATTGTATAAGTCTTTCACCTTTTTTGTTAGGTTGATTTTCAAGTATTTAATTTTTTTGACGATATTGTGAATGGAGTGTTTTTCCTCATTTCTGTTTCAGAAGTTTTGTCGCTGATATACAGAAATGCCTTTGATTTATGCGTTTTGATTGTATATCCTGCCACTTTGCTGAATTCATTTATTAGTTCTAGTAGATTTTTTTGTAGACCCCTTTGGGTTTTCTATGTATAGAATCATGTCACCAGGAAATAGTGATAATTTACGTTCTTATTTTCCTATTTTTATGCCTTTGATTTCTTTCGTCTGTCTAATTGCTCTGGCCAGTGTTTCGAGAACTATATTGAATAGAACTGGTGACAGAGGGCATCCCTGTCTTGTTCCAGATTTTAGAGGGAATGCCTTCAATTTTTCTCCATTCATAATGATGCTAGCCTGAGACTTAGCATAGATAGCTTTTACAATGTCGAGGTTAGTTCCTGATATCCCTATTTTTCTAATGTTTTGAACATAAAGGGATGCTGTACTTTGTCAAATGCTTTTTCTGCATCTATCGAAATGATCATATGGTTCTTATCTTTAAGTCTATTGATGTGATGAATAACATTTATTGATTTTCGTATATTGAACCATCGTTGCATCCCAGGGATGAATCTTACTTGATCCTGGTGAAAAATTTTTTTGATGTGCCTTTGTATTCGATTAGGCAGATATTTATTGAGGATTTTTGCATCTAGGTTATTCAGATATGTTGGTCTGTAGTTCTCTTTCTTTGAGTTGTCTTTTTCTGGTTTTGGAATTAGGGTGATGTTGGCCTCATAAAATGAATTTGGCAGAGCTCCCTCTTTTTCTATTTCCTGAAATAACTTGAAAAGTATTGGTATAAATTCTTTTTCAAAGGTTTTGTAAAACTCCGCTGTATAGCCATCCGTTCCTGGGCTTTTCTTGGTTGGTAGTCTTTTGATTGCTTCTTCTATTTCATCCATTGATATTGGTCAGTTTAAATTGTGTGTATCCTCCTGACTCAGTTTGGGCAAATCATATGACTTAAGAAATTTATCGATGTCTTCACTATTTTCTATTTTATTGGAATAATGATTTTCAAAATAATTTCTAATTATTTGATGTGCCTTTGTATTCGATTCGCCAGAATTTTATTGAGGATTTTTGCATGTAGGTTCATCAGATATATTGGTCTGTAGTTTTCTTTCTTTGAGGTGTCTTTTTCTGATTTCGGAATCAGCGTGATGTTGGCCTCATAGAATGAATTTGGCAGAGCTCCCTCTTTTTCTCTATCCTGAAATAACTTGAAAAGTATTGGTGTTAAATCTTCTTTAAATGTTTTGTAAAACTCCGCTGTATAGCCATCCGTTCCTGGGCTTTTCTTGGTTGGTAGTCTTTTGATTGCTTCTTCTGTTTCATCCATTGACATTGGTCTGTTTAAATTGTGTGTATCCTCCTGACTCAGTCTGGGCAAATCATATGACTTAAGAAATTTGTTGATGTCTTCACTATATTCTATTTTATTGGAATATAGGTTTTCCAAATAATTTCTAATTGTCTTCTGTATTTCGGAAGCATCTGTTGTAATATAGCCTTTTTCATCCCATATGTTAGTAATTTGAGTTCTCTCTCTTCTTCTCTTCATTAGCATGGCTAAGGGTCTGTCGAACATATATATTTTTTTGAAGAACCACCTTTTAGTTTTGTTAATTTTTTCAATAGTTTCTTTTGTTTCAATTTCGTTGATTTCTGCTCTGATTTTAATTATTTCTTGCCTTCTGCTACATTTTCTGTTGTTTTGCTCTTCCTTTTCTAGGGCTTTGAGTTAAAGTGTGAGCTCATTTATTTGTTCGGTTTTACTTTTTTTCAGGAATGACCTCCAGGCAATGAATTTCCCTCTTAAAACTGCTTTCATTGTGTCCCATAGATTCCGATATGTTGCGTCTGTATTTTCATGTATCTCTAAGAGTTTTTTGATTTCCTCCTTTATATCTTCTGTAACCCACTGATCATTCAGTAACATATTGTTCATTTTCCATGTGATGTAGGATTTTTCCTTCCTTCTTTTATCATTGATTTCCAGTTTCATTCCATTATGATCAGATAAAACGCATGGTATTATCTCCACACCTTTATATTTACTGAGGGTTGCCCTATGGCATCATATATTGTCTATTTTTGAGAAGGATCCATGTGCTGCTGAGAAAAAAAGTATATCCACTTGATGATGGTGGATATATTCTATATATGTTAGTTACATGTAGGTTATTGATTGTGATATTGAGTTCTATACTTTCTTTATTCAACTTTTGTTTGGAGGATCTGTCCAATGATGATAGATGTGTGTTGAAGTCACCCATAATTATTGTGTTGTGGTCTATTTCATTCTGGAGCTTGAGGAGAATTTGTTTCATGAACAACGTAGCACCATTATTTAGTGCATAAATATTGATAATTGTTATGTCTTGTTAGTGAATGGTTCCTTTTAACAGTATATAATGTCCTTCCTTATCCCTTTTGATTAACTTAGTCTTGAAGTCAATTTTATTCGATATGAGGATGTCCACCCCTGCTTGTTTATGAGGATAAGTGGGCATGGTGTATTTTCTCCCAACCTTTCACCTTCAGCCTGTGTGTCTTTGCATTTCAGATGTGTCTCCTGGAGGCAACATATTGTTGGATTTGTTTATTTAATCCAAGTTACCAGCCTATGTCGCTTTATTGGAGACTTTAAGCCATTTACATTCAGAGTTACTATTGATGTATGGTTTGTATGCCAGCCATGTTTGATTATTTATATTTTTTTTAAGTTAGTTTGTTTCTCCATGACAAGCTTTCACCCTGCCTCTGTCATTACCAAGGTACTTCCCACTGATGGTTTTGGTTGTTGTTTTTCATTTCTTTCTTGTGTAGTGTTTTGCTCAAGACGCTTTGCAATGCTTGTTTTCTGGCTTCAAATTCTTTTAGCTTTTGTTTATCATGAAAGATTCTTATTTCGTTGATGGACCTGATGGTTAATTATGCTGGATACATAATTCTTGGTTGGCATCCATTGTCTTTCAGTGTTTGATATACATTTTTCCAGGATCTTCTCGCTTTCAGCGTCTGTGATGAAATATCCATTGTTAACCTTATTTGTTTACCACTGAATGTATTCTGCCTCCATTCTCTTGTAGATTTATTATTTTCTCTTTGTTCTGTATATTGGATATCTTCATAACAATGTGTCTTGGCATTGGTCTACTGTGATTTTGTGTGCTCTTGTCCTGTATGCATCTACAATTTGTATATCCATTTCCTTTTTTATTTCTGGAAAGTTTTCTGTAATTATTTCATTCAGCAGTTTTCTCATTCCCTTGGTTTGAGTCTCTGTACCTTCCTCTATCCTGATGACTCGTAAGTGTGGGTTTTTTTTATGTTATCCCAAATCTCTTGGATGTTTTTGTTGTGATTTTTTTGCCAGCCTTTCTGAGTTGGCTGGACTCGTTTCAAGATGATATATTTTGTCTTCATTATCTGACCTTTTGGCTTTTACTTGCTCCACTCTGTTAGTGATACTCTCAATGGAGTTCTTAATTTGGTTTATCATTTCCTTCATTTCTAGAATTATTGTTTGATTTTTTTATAATCTCTATCCTCTGATAAAGATGCTTAACTTTTTCTTTTATCTGTTTATGTAATTCATTTTCAATGTTTTCTTTTACTGTTTGGATTTTCTCTCTCGTATCCTGTTTAAGTTTCCATTCCATCTGTCTAAGGTATTCCTTGAGTTCTTTATATGACCATTTTTCTGATGACTCTAGGTCCTCCTGAATATTTAGGGTGTCCTTCGTGGTTTCTACTCCTTTTCTTCCTTGCTTGTTTTTGCTGCTCATGTTACTTCTTGTTCAGTTTGACTGCTTAGTTACTGTTTACTCTTATAAATTTATTTGATGCTTGGGAGGAAAGATTTTAGAAGGGAAGGGAAAAAGTCACTAAAGAGAATGAAAGTAGGCAGGTAGAATGCAAGGCATGGGAAATAAGAAAATTGAAAAGAAATGAAAAGACAATAGAAAAAATAGAAAATAAAGAAAGAAAATGATTTTTTTAAAAAAATGATTATGATAATATAAAATTAAAATTAAAATTTTAAAAAATAATAATAACAAAAGAAAAAATTAAAAAAAAATTAAAAACATTTTAAAAAAGTTAAAGAACAGCAACAAAAAAAATGAAAATAAAAGAAAACAAAAAAAACAAAAACAAAAAAACAAACTAATATAATAATAATAATAATAATAAATGCAGTCATAGATTGCAATAAACTTTTTTTCCATTAGGCAGAGCTGTGCCCACTGGGCCAAGCTTCTCCTTTCAATAGGTGGGAACCAATCACTGTGCAGCAGCTATTCCTCCCACACTGGGTGGGTGTCCAATCCTGAGTGCCTAGGGCCTTCTTTTGTGTTTCCTCAAGCCAGGCCCCACTCACCTGTGACACTCACCACAATACTGGCTACATGCCAGGTCTGCTGCTCCTAGGAGCCCTGTTTTCATGAACGCCTGGGCACAATCTCCCTGTTTGTCTCCCTCAGACCCTAAGTTTGTAGAGCTTAGGCCTGAGAACCCCCAGCGAATTTGCTTGCACTCCGGAAGCCATGCCCCCGGAAGCTGGAGCAAGAGACTTCAATTTTCAGCACTGGTGGGAGCGGTGCCCTGGAGGTCTGCACCACGAGTCCCGTGCCACTCCTAATTCCCTCGGTCTGGATATCGTGCTCAAGGGAGAGCTGGGAGGGGCTCTTAAGATTTCCCCACAAGTTCGCAAATTTATAGGAATTTGCTTCACTTTCAATCACTTCCTGCTTCAGGACACATGTATTCTTCCATGTTTCTTGACAGGTCTTTTCATGAGACTTCTTTCAAGACACATGACTTTCAATTTCCATAATCACTTTTGAAGCAAAACTCATGTAAACTTTATGATAAATTATAACTCTGATATTACCATTAGATGTATAACTGGTTGGAATTAATGATTGCATACCAATATAGGATTTCTTATATATTTTCAGATAAAAATTCAATCCATTATTTAAAGTGAAAAGAGTTATATTATTTATTCACAGTATGGTCTATTCATGCATTATCTCTATATTCATAGACGCAGTGTACACTTCTTTATACCCCCAATACTAATTTATACGTCTTCAAAATATTGCTCCCTGAAATGGTGGAAGAAATACTCATGTCACCTGATCTACTTATACATTTAATCACAGAAATATTCGGAACACAAAATGCAAAGGTCACACTTATGTTTGTACCAAAGCCTAAAAGGAAAGTAAACATGGATTACTAAAAACATCCATGTCCATGTTGCCTAATGCTGTCAAATGTCAATCCTATTGGTGACTACATATTTGTTTCTTCTTAAGATTATATATTCAAACTCAATCCTACTGAAAATGTCTAATCCTATCCCTCACTTTATACATTGCCTGATTTCATTATGGCTCTATTTCTATCTGTTTCCTACATATTTTCCCCAGTTCATCATTGTGACTGACTCTTCACATGTGCTGACATTTACATTCACACTCTAATCGATAACCTATTGCTAATAAACTTTTGTTCCTAATCCTATACTCATTCTTTTTGTAAACCTACCGACTATCTTCCTAATCCGACCGACTATCCTTTTTTGACTGGTTGTTCTCTTCTACATTCAATCAAGCAAGGTACAAGGTCTTATGCCATTGTATATTGATCTATCTGAGACCTCTGTGCAGAATGCAATTCAATGCTAAGTATCACAATCAAGGGTCCAATGCCCTTCTGGGCTTCAAATGTTACCTAGATTTCTGGTTTCACACTTATATTTCACATATATATTCTGGTAAATATCGCAGTTTCAAATACCATTATTCATTCTGCAGGATGATTCCTAAACTAAATCCAACATGTTATTGACCCTAAACATACACTGTTCCCTCAATCTAACTTTACAGAAGAGCAGGGACAGAGTTGGTCTTACAATACAAGAATGTAGGGGATCTTCCACCTGCTGAGAACCTCAAAGGTCCATGCAGACATGATCCCTGGAAAAGAGGTAGGCAGCTATGAAGGACCTGAGAGAGCAAAAGTCATCTTCCATGGCAAACAATCTTGTCAGGATGAAGGGGTGTGTCTGAATCAGCCACTTTCTTCTTAATGTAGAGAAGATGGACCAAACAAGGTCTGTGTGGAGAGCTGTTCCCGTGTGCCTATGGTTGATATGCCATTCTAACTTGTGACAGTGTCACAGGAAGTAGGGGCAGCCTCCATCTCATGGGACCCTTGGAAGCAACTATTAGGACAAAGTGTTTGCCAAGGCATTGACCTATTCAGTTCCTGAAGGAAGTGACCTACCTTACTTCTTTGGTGATGGAACTCTCTGAACTTGGGATCCAGGAAGCCAGGCATCCAGAGCCAGTCCCAGTCCCAGTCCCAGTGGGCTCACTTGTTTAGTTTTACTAATGACAGATTCTGTCTTTTTTGGTACCTACTGATGTGAGGATGGCCAAATGCCAGGAGAGCTCTGAAGACGGGCCTTTCCTTAGTAACTAGGTAGTGGCTCACCGCTGGCTCCTAACAACTTCACAGAGTTGGCGAAGGAGACCAGATCTGACACAGTACAGGCCATTTCGGGGGAACATAGTAGGGCCCGCCAGTCAGAGGACACTCTGGATATTCACAGACTTACTTGGGGAAGGAGGTGCCTTTGTGTTTGTGGGTGTGAGTTTGTGGTTTTGTCTCATTTTCTTAGAATAGGTAGAAAAGCTGGTATGTCTGGTTTGCAGTGGACTGTTTCTAGATAGTCGTTTGACAAGGCAAGTGTTTCTATGTCTGTGTATAACACTGTGTCCGTGGTTGTAGACATTAGAAAAGAGAATGCATCAATGAATGTGTCCTGTCTAGAAGAAAGCTTCCCAGCATTCATCCTGCCCAATTTATGACTGCACTGCAGGTTGCCTTATCGATGGGCAACACCTAATATCTTCCTAAGTTTCAGATTTCTTCCTGAATTCTGACCAATCTGCAGAATAGTCTCATGGTTTTGTGTCCAAGATAGGTACCACCCCAAGCTCTGTCACATGGCCATGTACTGAATAGCTGAAGGTAATGGCGAGCATCTTAGAAAACTCAGATATCAGTGTGACCAGGTAAGTCTCAGTTTAGAAACCATGTTTTGTGCCTTTTGCTTACCTATTTTTCTGTTTCACTGAATGACAGGAAGGTCTTTGCCTCAGGCCACCCATTTGTGAAGCATGAAAAAAACAGTTTTCATATGGAAATGATTGGGCATCACCTGTGGCTCTTTGCTTAATTGCATTGAAAGGGATGTGTCTGAATCAGCCTCTTGGCCCTGTGTGAGGCTGTGGCTTAGATTCTCAGCACCTGATGGATATAAAGAAAGATCCCATGTGTGCATCCAAAACCAAAATGTCAAAATTCAGTCATTGTGGATGATGTCTCTCTACTTCCTCTATTAGGTTGCAGACAATCATCAAGTGAGTATAGGGATCCTTTGGGTCAAATGAGTTTTTTAAAGCCATGCAGAGGTGCGTGGGTTTTCTCATGATTTCACTTCACATAAAGAATCTAAACCCCACAGTCAGTAGGCCTCAAATTGGAGAAGCAGAGCAGTTGTAATGGCAGGCCTATTTGATCACTCCTGGTTCACAGGTATGGTGTCCAGGCCACCCTGACTTTAGGCAAATGAGGGCCAAGGGAGCTTATTTTGGACACTCTCTTGCGCTGTACCCCTCATGGAAATCTCCAGCCAGAGGTTATAATGAGGGTCTATGTGGAAGAAGATGAGGGCAATGTGGGAATGTTTTGGTTTTAATTTTGGTCATTTGTGTGGCAGTTGGAAGGGATGACTGGGTCCACCTCGGCTTGTACTCTGGTGTAATACTCCTTAGAGACTGAGTTGTAGAACTGACCTCAGAGAAGTATTGCCATGGATTGTGTGGGGATGTTAGGAGGCCACGCATGAGAGTCGCCCTTTGAAACTGAGATCTAGGCCAAGGGTGGCTTTCCACAGAACACTGAGAATCTCAGCCAGGATATCACATGATTTTATTCTGAAAAACTTGGCAGCCATAGTTGAGAGTCAAAACACACATGGACCTCACATTGTAGACCTCAATGGTCCTGGCTTCATGTGACCTTTTGGCCACTATTTGGGATGCCTTGCCTGTGATTCTTCTCCAGAGCTTTTATTGAAATGAGCTTCCTTAACATTTAATGGTTCCTGAATGAATTGAAACCCACAGTGACTACAACTTCTTCCTTGAATAATGGCTAGATAAATACCATGAAATTTTTGAAATTTCCATGACGAGGTGGCACTGGAATCCCTTTGGATGTCCTGATGCTGATCATAGTATACCAGACAGTGCCTTGATTGGCAGGGTTTCATGAAAATGGTGAAGAACAGAGACGCCAGTTAGTTGTCGCCTGCTGATTAGTGGGCCTAGAGCAGTGGTGGACAGATGTGTGACAAAACATCTGTGGTGGGGCCACGTGGATCTGCCATTGGCTTCCAAATGGCTTGTGACTGATATGGTTACAGCCAACAGACCCAATAGGTAAAGGCATCTTGTTATATGGAGAGGTTTCAGGGAAATGTTCAGAATCAGGTTGCTATGATCAAGGGGGCAAGCTATGTGGGATAGAAGCCTGGTTATTGCATTCTCCTGCAAACCCTCACCCACCACACGTGACTAAACTCCCTCCAGCAATGTGTCCCAATTGAACTCCTTTATTTCGTGAAGCAAATACCAAACTCCCAATGCAGCAGCAAGAAACACCACTAAAAGTGGAGGATGAACAAATGTCTTCCCAGTTAACACAGGGAGAAACTTAGCCCCAGTGTCCACAGTTTAGCTACAAAAAAAGAATTCAGCACTGCTGCCACATGTTCAATGAAAAATAAGAAACCATGTCTTACAGGTCACATATATGCAGAACCAGCTTTGATGGTCTCTCTACAAAAGAACTAAATCTCCTGAAAACAACATACATTTCAAGTGACCAACCTCAGAGGCAGTTTCTCAAGAATTCTTTCGGCCAGCAGAGCTCCATGTTTGAGGAGTGTTTACCTTTTGCCTTACTTTTTTGAACTCTGCTACCACCTCCAAGGTTGTGAACTCCTGAGCATATTCCATTCCAGATATGTATTCACAGATTTTCTAACTCTTCTCCTCTAACTGTGTCCTACTTTGGTAAAAGATAATGTCAAGGCATTGTTCTGGATGAGAGTGGGAAGACTTTGGGTAGCACATATTTGCATAGGCATTGGATACATTTTTCAATTTCCCTTCAAAATACTGAATCTCTGACCCTAACCAATTCCCAACTAGACTCTGACTACTAATCCTAATATGATGGAGAAAAATAACAAAAAACAGAAAAGAAGTACAAGCAGTTCAGAGGAGGCAAGGTGTATACTAGGACTTGCCTTTTGCATAATATAGGGTAGGAGTTATAAATCTTGCAAATTTTTTTTTGAAATAGTTCTCCATGAGTTTTTAAAGTTAACAAATATGTGAATTCCTTTCTCCCTTTCTCTGTAGCCTATTAAGCACATGTATTTTTATATGCACATATAGATTTCTACCTGGTACCACACGTACATTCTTGTGAGGTGTTTGACTTGGCAGATACAAATTGTGAGAAGAGATCACTCCTCGTAAATGCTGTTGGAACTGAAATTTCAAACTATGGGTGAACTTTCTAGTTGAACAACATTATACATAAATCCATGTTCAGTATAATGAATATTTTTGGATCTGTGTATGATATATATTTCATGATGAATTTTGATTGGCATATATATTGCTAGTTTTTAATGTCTCTCTCTCTCTCTCTGTATATATATATATATATATATATATATATATATACTCTCCAGATTTTTCAAAATATGTAATATATGTGACTTATTATACACTCCCTAAATTCATTCATATTCATTTATGTGGATTTATAATCAACTTTTCACAAGATTATTTTCTAAAATATTCATCCACCTGAAATTCATATTTGTTTCCTATTACTGACAACTAACTTCAGTGAATGGTGTATACAAATCCTAATATTTCTACAGTAACTGACCCAGTTTAACATCAACGCAAGCAGATTCCTATGGGACATGATATATATTTTGACATTCATATTTATTCAACAATGGGACATTATTATTTCTTCAGTTTATGCACATCATAGTATATATATTTCATCCAAAATTTCAAAAATATATAGGAATTTGTTTCACTTTCAATCACTTCCTGCTTCTGAACACATGTATTACTCCATGTTGCTTTACTGGTATTTTCATGAGACTTCTTTCCAAACACATTATTTTCGATTTCCAAAATCAATTTTGAAGCGAAACTCACACACTCTTCATGAAAATCCTAATACTAATATTATCATTGATGTATAACTGGTTGTAATGAATGTCTGTATATCAATATTTGATTTCCTGTATATTTTCAGATATCAATTCAATTCATTATTTATAGTGGAATGAGTATATGTTTTATTCAGAGTATGTTCTATTCATGCATTATCTGTATATTCATAGAAACAGGGTACACCTCTTTGTACCCCCAATACTAATTTATACGTCTTCAAAATATTGCTCCCAGAAATGGTGGAAGATATACTCATGTCACCTGATCTACATATATATTTTATCACAGTAATATTATGGACACAAAATGCAAAGGTCACACTTATGATTGTACCAAAGCCTAAATGGAAAGTGAGCATGGATTAGTAATAACATCCATGTCCAGGTTGCCTAATGCTCTCAAATGTCAATCCAATTTGTGACTACATATTTGTTTCTTGCTAAGATTATATATTCAACCTCAACCCTGTTGAAAATGTCTAATCCTATAACTCACATTATACTTTGCCTGATTTCCTTTTGTCTCAATTGATATTTACTTTCATACATATTTTCTCCAGTTCATCATTGTGAATGACTCTTCACATGTGCTGACATTTACATTCACTCTCTACCCGAAACCCTATTGCTAAAAAACTTTTGGTCCAAATCCTATACTCACTCTTCTTTCTAAACCTTCTGACTATCTTCCTAATCCTACCGATTATCCCTTTTTGACTGCATGTTCTCTTCAACATTCAATCATCCAAGGTAAAGGTCCTATGCCATTGTGTAGCGATTAATCAGAGACATCTGTGCAGAACATAATTCAAAGCTAAGTATCCTACCCAAGCGCCCAATACAATTCTGGGCTTCAAAACTTACATAGATTTGGGTTTTCAAACTTATATTTCACCTTTATATTCTTTTAAATAACGCAGGTTCCCAATAACATTATTCATCCCGCAGAATGATTCCTAACCGAAATCGAACCTGTTATTAACCCTAACAATACGCTGTTCCCTCAATCTAACTTTAGAGAGGAGCAGGGACAGAGTTGGTCTTACAATACAGGAATGTAGGGGATCTTCCACCTGCTGAGAACCTCAAAGGTCAATGCAGAAATGATCCTTGGAGAAGTTGTAGGCAGCTATGTAGTACCAAAGAGAGCAAAAGTCTTCTGACATGGTAAAGAACCTGGACAGGATGAAAGGATGTGTCTGAATCAGCCTCTCCCTTCTTAATGTAGAGAAGATGGACCAAAGCATGCCTGTATGGAGAGAAGTTCCCCGGTGCATATGGTTGATATACCATTCTAATTTGTGACAGTGTCACAGAAAGTAGGAACAGCCTCCATCTCATGGGACCCTTGGCAGCAACTGCTAGGACAAAGTGGTTGCCAAGGCAGTGACCTCATTCATTTCATGAAGAAAGTGACTTCACCTAACTTTCTTGGTGATGGAACTCTCTGAACTTGGGATCAAGGAAGCCAGGCATCCAGAGCCAGTCCCAGTCACAGTCCCAGTGGGATCACATGTTTGGTTTTACCAAGGGCAGAGAGTCTTTTTTTGGTACCTACTGATGTGAGAATGGCCAAATGCCAGGACAGCTCTGAAGAGGGTCATTTCCTAAGAAAGCAGGTAGTTGGTCATCGCTGGTTCCTGACAACTTCACAGATTTGGCCACGGAGACCAGATCTGAGACAGGGCAGGCCAGTTCGGGGTAACAATATGGTCCACAGACAGAGGACACTCCGGATAATCACAGACATATTGGGGGAAGGAAGTGCCTTTGTGGGTGTGGGTGTGAGTTTGTGGTTTTGTCTCATGTTCTGAGAATAGGTAGGAAAGGCGGTTTGTTTGGTTTGGAGTGGACTGTTTCTAAAAAGTCGTTTGAAAAGGTGAGTGTTTCTATATCTGTGTATCTCACTGTGTCCGTGGTTGTAGACATGAGAAAAGAGAATGCATCAATGGATATGTCCTGTCTAGAAGAAAGTTTTCCAGCATTCATCCTACCCAATTTATGACTGGACTGCAGGTTGCCTTATGGATGGGCCACCCCTACTATCGTCCTAAGTTCCTGTTTTCTTCCTAAATTTTGGCCACTACCCAGAATAGGCTCATGGTTTTGTGTCCAAGATATGTAACACCTCCAAGCTCTGTGACATGGCCATGTACTGGATAGCTGAATGGAATGGCGAGCATCTCAGGAAACTCAGATAACAGTGTGACCTGGAAAGTCTCAGTGGAGAAACACTGTTTTGGGCCTTCTGCTTACCTATTTTTCTGTTGCCCTGAATGTCAGGAAGGTCCTTACCTCAGGCCACTTTTTTTTGAAGCCTGAAGTAAACAGTTTTTAAATGCAAATGAATGGGCATCACCTGTGGTGCTTTGCTTAATTGCTTTCGAAAGGGATGTGTCTGAATCAGCCGCTTGGCTCTGGGTCAGGCTATGGATTAGATTCTCAGCACCTGATGGATATAAAGAAAGTTCCCATGTGTGTATTGAAAACAAAAATGGTAAAAATATCAGTCATTTTGCATGACGTTTCCTGCCTTCCTCTGTTAGGTTCCTGACCTCCATCAAGTGAGAATAGGATCCTCTGGGTCAAATGAGTTCTTTGAACTCCTGCACAAGTGCTTGGGTTCTCCCATGATGCCAAATCACATAAAGAATCTATACCTGACAGTCAGTAGGCCTCAAATTGGAGAAGCAGAGCAGTATTAAAGGCAGGCCTATTTGATCACTCCTGGTTTACAGGAAGGGTGTCAAGGCCACGCTCACTTTAGGCAAATGACGGGCAAGGGTGCATATTTTGGACATTGTCTTGGGCTGCGCTCCGAATGGAAACCTCCAGCAAGAGTTTATGATGAGTGTCTATATGGAAGAAGATGAGGGTCATGTGGGAAAGTTTTGGTTTCAATTGTGGTCATTTGTGTGGCGGTTGGAAGAGATGACTGGGTCCACATGGGCTTGAACTCTGATGTGATTCTCCTTCGAGACTGAGTTCTGGAACTGACCTCAGAGAAGTATTGCCATTAATTGTGTTGGGATTGTAGGAGGACACGCATGAGAGTCACCCTTGAAACCTGAGATTGGGCCCTGGGTGGCTTTCCACAGAGCACTGATAATCTCAGCCAGGATATCACATGATTTTATTCTGAAAGACTTGGCAGCTATAGTTAAGAGTCAAAACACACATGGACCTCACATTTTAGACCTCAATGGGCCTGTCTGCATGTGACATTTTGACCACTCTTTGGGAAGCATTGCCTGTGAGAGATCTCCAGAGCTTTCATTGAAATGAGCTTCCTCACCATTTCATGGTTCTTGGATGAATGGAAACCCCAAAGTGCCTCCAACTTCATTCTTGAACAATGGATAGATAAATACCATGAAATTTTTGAAATTCCCAATGACCAGGTGGCACTGGAGAACCATTGGATGTCCTATTGCTGCTCATGAGTGTACAAGACAGTGCCTTGATTGACTGGATTTCTTGACAATGTTGTAGAACAGAGATGCCAGTAAGTTGGAGCCTGCTGAGAAGTGAGCCTAGAGCAGTGGTGTGCAGTTGTCTGATAATATATTTGTGGTGTGGCCATGTGGGTGTGTCATTGGCTTCCAAATGGCTTGTGACTGATTTGGTGCAGCCAGAAGAAAATTATATGAAAAGGTATCTGGTTATATGGACAGGTTTCAGGGCAATGTTCAGAATCAGGTTGCTATGGTCAAGGGAGCAAGCAATGTGGGATAGAAGCCTGGTTGGTGCATTCTCCTGAAGACCCTGACCAACCACACCTTACAGGACTCCCACCAGCACTGTGACCCATTTGAAATCCTTGTATGTTGTGAAGCAAATACAAAACACCCAGTGCAGCTGCAAGAAACACCACGAAAATTGGAGGATGACCAAATGGCTTCAAAGTCCACACAGGGAGACACTTAGCCCCCAGTGGCCACAGTTTATCTACAAAGAGAGAATTCATCACTGCTTCCTCATGTTCATTAGAAAATAAGAAACCATATCCTCCAGGTCACATAGATGCAGACCCAGCTTTGATGGTCTCCGTACACAGGGAGCTAAAGCTCCTGAAAACAACATATACTTCAAGTGCCCAACCTCAGAGGCAGTTTCTCAAGAAGTCTTAATGCCAGCATAGCTCCATGTTTGTGGAGTGTTTACACTGTCCCTTATATTTGGAAACTCCTCTACCACCTCCTGAACATTTTCCATTCCAGGTATGTATTCACAGATTTTCTAACTCTTCTTCTCTAATTGTGTCTTACTAGGGGCGAAGATATTGTCAAGGCATTGTTCTGGATGAAAGTGGAAATGTTTTGTAGCACATATTTGCATACACATTGGATTCATTTTCCTATTTTCCATTTGAAATACTTAATAACTGACACTAACCCATACCCTAATAGACTCTTACTACTAATCCTAATATGATGGAGTAAAATAACCCAAACAGAATACAAATACAAACATTTCAGAGGAGGCATGGTGTATAGTTAGACTTGGCTTTTGCATGATAAAGTGTAGGTGTTATAAATCTAGTTAATTTTTAATTGAAATAGTTCCATGTGTACTTAAAGTTAACAAATATGTGAATTCCTGTCACCCTTTCTCTGTAGCCTATTCAGCACATGTATTTTTATATGCACATATAGAATTCTACCTGGTACCACAGGTACATTCTTGTGAGGTGGCTGACTTGGCAGATAGAAATTGTGAGAATAGATCACTCCGCCTAAACGCTGTTGAAACTGAAATTTCAAACTATGGGTGAGCTTCCTAGTTGAACAACATTATACATAAATCCATGTTCAGTAAAATGAATATTTTTGGATCTGTGGATGATATATATTTCATGGTGAATTTCGATTGGCATATGTATTGCTAATTTTTAATGTCTGTGTGTGTGTGTGTGTGTGTGTGTGTGTGTATATATATATATATATATATATATATATATATATATATATACACTCTAAATTTTTTTAAAATATAAAATATATGTGTCTTATTATAAACTCCCTAAATTCATTCATATTCATGTATGTGGATTTAGAGTTAACATTTCACAAGATAATTCACGGAAATATTCATCCACCTGAAATACATATTTTTTTCCTAGAAATGAAAACTAACTTCAGTGAATGGTGGATACAAATCCTAATATTTCTACAATAATTGATCCAGTTTCTCATCAATGCAAGTAGATTCCTATGGGACATGATGTGTATTTTGATGTTCATTCTTATTCACCACTGGTATGTTACAATTTCTTCAGTTTATGCACATTATAGGATATATATTTCATCCATACGTTAGCAAAATTATAGGCATTTGTTTCACTTTCAATCATTTTCTGCTTTAGAACACATGTAATCCTCCATGTTTCTTGACTGGTTTGTTTATGAGACTTCATTCCAAACATATTATTTTCGATTTCCATAATCATATTTGAAGCAAAACTCACACACCCTTCATGATAAACTATAACCCTAATATTACTATTAGATGTATAACTGGTTGGAATGAATGATTGTATATCAATATAAGATTTCTTATATATTTTCAGATATCAAATAAATCCATTATTTAAAGTGGAACCAGTTATATTATTTATTCACACTGTTGTCTATTCATGCATTGTCTCTATATTCATAGACACAGGGTACACCTCTTTGTAAACCCAATACTAATTTATACGTCTTCAAAATTTTGCTCCCAGTAATGGTGGAAGAAATACTCATGATTTCTGATCTACATATACATTTTATCACAGTAATATTCTGGACAGAAAAAGAAAAGGTCACACTTATGTTTGCACCAAAGCCTAAATGTAAAGTGAACATGGATTACTAAAACCATCCATGTCAAGTTTGGCTAATGCTCTCAAAAGTCAATCCTATTTGTGACAACATATTTGTTTCTTGCTAAGTTTATATATTCAAACTCAACCCTGTTGAAAATATCTAATCCTATCTCTCACTTTATACTTTTCCTGGTTTCATAATGTCTCTATTTATATCAGCTTTCCTACATACTTTCCACAGTTCATCATTGTGACTGACTCTTCAATTGTGCTGACATTTACATTCACACTCTAAACCAAACCCTATTGCTAAGGAACTTTTTTTCCAAATCCTATACTCACTCTTCTTCTTAAACCTACTGACTATCTTCCTAATCCTACCCATTATCCCTTTTTGACTGGATGTTCTCTTATACATTCAATAATACAAGGTACAGTGTCTAATGCCATTGTATATCGATCTATCTCAGACATCTGTGCAGAACATAATTCAACGCTAAGTATCACAATCAAGGGCCCATCCCCATTCTGCGCTTCAAATCTTATTTAGATTTCTGTTTTCATACATATATTTCACCTATATATACTTATAAATGTCGCAGGTTCCCAGTACCATTATTCATCCAGCAGAATGATTCCTAATTCAAATTGAACATATTATTAACGCTAACCATACACTGTTCCCTCAATCTAACTTTACAGAAGAGCAGGGACAGAGTTGGTCTTACAATACAGGAATATAGGGGATCTTCCACCTCCTGAGAACCTCAAGGTCCATGCAGAAATGATCCCTGGAGAAGATGTAAACAACTATAAAGGACCTGAGAGAGCAAAAGTCAGCATCCATGGCAAACAACCTGGTCAGGATGAAAGGTTGTTTATGAATCAGCCTCTCTCTTCTTATTGTAGAGAAGATGGACCAAACCAGGTTGGTGTGGAGAGCTGTTTCTAGGTGCCTATGGTTGATATACCATTCTACCTTGTGAAAGTGTCACAGAAAGTAGGGGCAGCCTCCATCTCATGGTCGTCTTGGAAGCAACTGTTAGGACAAAGTGGTTACCAAGGCAGTGATCTGATTCAGTTCCTTAAGGAAGTGACCTCACCTCACTTCTTTGTTGATGGAACTCTCTGAACTTGGTATCCAAGAAGCCAGGCACCAAGAGGCAGTCCCAATCCCAGTGGTCTCACTTGTATGGATTTACCAAGGACAGAGTCAGTCATTCTTGGTACCTACTGTTGTGAGGACAGCCAAAACCAGGAAAGCTCTGAAGAGGGGCTTTTCCTGAGAAAGTAGGTAGTGGCTCACTGCTGGCTCCTGACAACTTCACAGAGTTGGCCAAGGAGACCAGATCTGAGACAGGACAGGCCATTTCATTGGAACATAGTATGGCCCACCAGTCAGAGGACACTCCGGATAGTCACAGACCTACTTGGGGGAAGGATGTGTCTTTGTGGGAGTGGGTGTGGGTTTGTGGTTTTGTCTCATATTCTGAGAATAGGTAGGAATGGCGGTTTGTTTGGTTTGGAGGGAACTGTTTCTAGTAAGTCATTTGACAAGGCGAGTGTTTCTATGTCTGTTTATACCACTGTGTCCCTGGTTGTAGACATTAGAAAAGAAAATGCATCAATGGGTGAGTCCTGTCTAGTAGAAAGCTTCTCAGCTTTCATCCTGCCCAATTCATGAATGGACTGCGGCTTGACTTATCAATGGGGAACACCTGCTAGCTTCTTAAGTTCCTGTTTTCTTCCTGAATTGTGTGCACTCTCCAGAATAGGCTCATGGTTTTGTGTCCATGATATGTACCTCCTCAAATCTCTGTGACATGGCCATGTGCTGGATAGCTGAAGGGAATGGCGAGCATCTCAGAAAGCTCAGATATCAGTGTGACCAGGAATGCCTCAGTGGAAAAACCCTGCTTTGGACATTTTGCTTACCTATTCTTCTGTTGCCCTGAAAGTCAGGAAGGTCTTTGCATCAGGTGTGTCATGTGGGAATGTTTTGGTTTTAATTGTGGTCATTTTTGTGGCTGTTGGAAGAGATGACTATGTCCACCTGGGCTTGAACACTTATGTGATTCCCCTTAGAGACTGAGTTCTGGAACTGACCTCAAAGAAGGATTGCCATGTATTGTGTTGGGATTTTAGGAGGCCACGCATGAGAGTCGCACTTGGAAACTGAGATCTAGGCCCAGGGAGGCTTTCGGAAGAGCACTGGAAATTTCAGGAAGGACATCACATGATTTTATTCTTAAAGACTTGGCAGCCATCGTTGCAAGTCAAAACACACATGGACCTCACATTGTAGACCTCAAATGCCTGGCTTAATGTGACCTTTTAGCCTGTCTTTGGGAAGCCTTGCCTGTTAGAATTCTCCAGAGCTTTCATTGAAATGAGCTTCTTCTCCATTTTATGGTTCCTGAATGAATTGAAACCCACAGTGCCTTCAACTTCATCCATGAAAAATGCCTAGATAAATATCATTAAAGTTTGGAAATTCCCATCACCTGGTGGCACTGGAGAACCTTTGGGTGTCCTATTGCTGATCATGAGTGTACCAGACAGTGCCTTGATTGACTGGGTTTCATGAAAATGGTATAGAACAGAGATGCCAGTAACTTGGAGCCTGATGAGTAGTCGGCCTAGAGCAGTGGTGTGCAGGTGTGTGTTAAAACATCTGTGGTGGGGTGATGTGGATATGCCATTGGCTTCCAAATGCCTTGTGACTGATATGGTGCAGCCCCCATACCCTTGTATGTAAAGGCATCTTGTTATATGGAGAGGTTGCAGGGCAATGTTTAGAATCAGATTGCTATGGTCAAGGGGGCAAGCTATGTGGGATATAAGCCAGGTTGGTGCATTCTCCTGCAGACCCTTACCCACCACACGTGACAGAACTCCCTCCATCACTGTGTCCCAGTTGAACTTCTCGTATTTTGTGAAGCAAATACCAAACTCCCAGTGCAGCTGCAAGAAACACCACGAAAATTGGAGGATGACCAAATGGCTTCACAGTCCACACTAGAAGACACTTAGCCCCCAGTGGCAACAGTTTACCTATAAAGAGAGAATTCAGCCCTGCTGCCTCATGTTCATAGGAAAAAAAGAAACCATGTCCTCCAGGTCATATAGATGCAGACCCAGCTTTGATGGTCTCACTACAAGGGAAGCTAAAGCTCCTGTCATCAACATATATTTCAGGTGCCCAACCTCAGAGGCAGTTTTTCAAAAAGTCTTTAGGCCAGCAGAGCTCCATGTTTTTAGAGTTTTTACCCTGTCCCTTACTTTTTGAAACTTCTCTACAACCTCGAAGGTTGTGAACTCCTGAGCATTTTCCATTACCGATATGTATTCACAGATTTTCAAACTCTTCTCCTCTAATTGTGTCTTACTTGGCGTGAAGGAAATGTCAAGGCATTGTTCTGAATGAGAGTTGGAAGATTTTTGGGTAGCACATATTTGCCTACACATTGGATTCATTTTCCAATTTTCCATTCGAAATACTGAATCCCTGACTGTCAAGGGTAGAAGGAATTCTTTTTCAAAGAACAGCCTGACACTTACAAGAAACAGCCACCAGGAGACATCCTGTCTGGAAGACATCCTGTAGCCATATGTGTCCCTGAGACATCCTGTGGCCATCTTTCTTCCAGAAACATCCTGAAGTTATCTCACCTTGTGAAGACATCCAGGAACTGCCGATAAGAGAGTTTTCCCAAATCCAGCATTTTAATACCCATGTGTGAACAATAAAATTTTGCAGCTTGATCAGAACTCCTGTGTTGCTCTCATCTCTCGTGTCTCTTGTCCCTTCATTCCTCCGCATCTAGGTTCGCTGCCCATGTTGATGTGTCCTGCCGGCCGGGACATCTGGCGCCCACCGACTGGGGCTCAAGCCATTGACTGAGGGGGAACCCCTTCCTCCTGGAAGACTTGGTCAAGAGGAGCCCGCGATCGTCTCAGCAGACACCACCCGAAGACATATCCAGGAGGAGGGTGGGAATGATGCACGGTGAGTGACCCACCATGTGACAAGCAGTATCGTCACATGATTTGTTTATTTCAGGCCTCAAGGAGTTCTTCAAGACATGGGGGGCACATGTTAAGAAAAAGGACTTAAAATTTTTCTTTTCACACATAGGAGCATTGTGTCCATGGTTTCCTCTTGAAGGGACCATTGATGGCAAAAATGGCTTAGAGTAGGAGACTGTTTAAAAGATTATTATGAATCCTTTGGCCCAGAAAAAATGCCAGTTCCCACCTTTTCTTACTGGAACTTAATTAATGAAATTCTTAAAAGTTTTCGCTTTGACAATGGTACCTTACAACTTGTCAGGATTGGGGAAGAGATTATGCAAAAGACCTCTCATCCCTCCTCTGCATGCCCATCATTAGTATAGACATAGACCCTTCTCAGTCTTCCCAGGACCCTGAGAACCTTCCTGGTCCCCCTAAAAATACGACCCTAATTAATAAGGCTCCAATGATTAAAAACCACCTTTATCCAGTTTTAAATCCCAGAGACACATTGACCCCTGGGAAGGACGCTATCTTGGAGAAGGAAGCAGCTCTCTACCATTCAGAAGACCCGCAACCTCTCAGGACCCTGCCACAGCCTACAGGATTTACACATCCACCTCCCTCCTATATCCCTCCTGCCTTTTGTGCTCTGGCCCTTCAGGGGCCAAGTGCCCCCCAGATATTTTTTCCCTACTTCCCCTACCTAACCTCGCTCCCTTGCCAGCATCCTTCCAACATAGACGGGAAGAGATGCAACTTTTAAAATAATTAAATTCCCTTGACTCTGAGCTCTCTTCATTAGCCTTAGCTATGGAGTCAATGCAAGCTGGCCCACAGCGGTCTAATACAAAGTCGAAGCCACTCCATCGGCCTGTTCTCACCTTCCCAGTCACCACCAGTCAGATAGATAAGCCTGCCCAGGCTGCGGTCAAAGACTTCGATGAGGAACAAGAGGAGGAAGTGGGGGAAATGGATCAAGGAGATCAGGACTCAGAGGATGAGGAGTTCACCCCTGGGAGGGAAGGAACCCAGACTCTACAAAAAATTAAGCCTATGTTTTCTTGAAAAACTTAATTAGGCTTGTGCTCACTATGGCCCCACTGTGCCCTACACGTTGGCTTTATTAGAAATCCACAGCGCACAATGGCTTACTCCCAATGATTGGAAATTTTTAGACCAAGCTACCTTCAGTGCCGGAGACTTCCTGTTATGGAATGCAGATTTCGAAGACAATGTCGGGAAACTGCTCAAATAATTTTAACTAAGGCCTCCTCTGAATCTGGGACTTAAGTTTAGCTAGTGGGCAATGCGCCTTTTGACACTAAAAATAACAGGCACGTTTCCCTCCTGGACTCTTGGCGCAGACTCAGATGGCTGGTTTTCCTGCTTGGTGACACCTCCCTCAAAAGGCCTCGGCTACCAATTCCCTGGCAAAAATTTGACAAGTGCCCCATGAGCCTTATAGGTAGTTTGTTCCCCGGCTTAACCTAGCTACGGAATGCTTACATGAACCAAGCGAAGGTGAAAGCACCTATGTAAAACATCTTGCCTTTGAAAATGCCAACCCAGCATGTCAGGATGTTCTTCAACCACATAAGGATAAAGGGAAACTTTCTGAATTTATTAGACTCTGTGCAGGCGTGGGTGCAGCCCATGCCATGTGTCTCGCTTTAGGGGCCGCCTTAACCAAGGCGTTTCACAATCCTGTCTCACGTACTTGCTTTACTTGTAAACAACCTGGCCATTTTGCATGTGGGTGTCCGACAGGCAAACAAAGCCTAGGAATAGCGTCTCCTCAAACTGGGGCTTAACCGCCCCCAGCTACCCTTTTCCATAGAAGTGGTAAAGGTCATCACTGGGGCAGTGAGTGTAGATCTAAGACAAATGCTCTCAGACAGCCTATTTCTTCCTGCTTCTCGGGAAACTCCCTGAGGGGCCAGCCCCTGGCCACAACATCCCCCAGGACAAACACAGGAGCAATAAGGTTTGTTCCCTCCCAAACTCCCAACCTACCACAAAATCCTTCTCCACAATTGCCTCCCTCCAACTAGCCACCCCAGGCAGCGCAAAATTGGACCTCTGTGCCACCACCGTTACAATATTAGACTCAATGCAAGGGCCCCAGATAATACCCACTGGAATTATGGGTCCCCCTCCATCTCATACATGTGCCCTTATTCTTGGAAGAGCCTCCACTACCATTCAAGGTGTTCAGGTCTTCGCTGGCATTAATGATAATGATTTCACTGAAGAAATAAAAATACTGGCCACTGCTATTAATGGAGTTGCCGCCATCCCAGCAGGAACAAGACTTGCACAATTAATTCTCCTTCCCTTGGATTCAGGAGGCATTTCCACCACCCAAACCTACCTCGGGGGGCTGCCTTCTTAGGCTTCTCTGATGTGTATTGGGTTCAACCCATTTCTCACAATAGACCCACCCTTACCTTACTTACTGAAGGAAAGGAATTCCAAGGAGTTCTAGATATTGGAGCTGATGCCACAATTATTTCTCAAAAATACTAGCCATCAGGTTGGCCCCTCACTCCATCCTTGACTGACCTTAAAGGGATAGGAAAATAAAAAAATCCTCTGGTCAGCTCAAGGTCTATTAGCTGCACTGATAAAGATGGTAATAAGTCAACTGTCACTCCTTTCATTGATTCTGACCTCCCTGTTAACGTATAGGGTGGAGATATTTTGAGTCATTGGAAGTTATTCTCGCCAGTCCCAATTCCATGGTGACTCATCAAATGCTTCCTATGAATTTTGTTCCTGGTACAGGCCTGGGGATACTGAAACAAGGACTGGTGAAGCCTATACAACCCATAAAAAAAACAAATACATGTGGACTTGTGTATTCAGATTTTTAGTGTCGGTCCCTGACCCTCCTGTACCCCATGCAGATAAAATTATTTGGGAGACTCAGACTCCTGTGTTGGTGGATCAGTGGCCCCTTACCCAAGAAAAATTGGAGGCTGCCTCCACGTTAGTGCTGGAACAGCTGGCAGCCGGCCATGTAAAGCCCTCAACCTCACCATGGATTACTCCTATTTTTATTATCAAGAAAAAATCAGGCAAGTGGCGCCTTTTACAATATTTGTGTGCCATTAATAAAGTTATGTGCCCGATGGGAGCACTACAGCCAGGCATTCCCACACCAGTGGCGATTCCAAAAACCTATTGTAAAATGGTTATTGACTTAAAAGATTGCTTTTTTACCATTCCTTTACATCCTGAGCATAGACCCTATTTTGCCTTTAGTCTCCCTCGCATTAATTTTCTGGGCCCTATGCAGAGATTTCAATGGAAGGTTCTTCCCCAAGGTATGGCCAACAGCCCTAGTCTTTGCCAAAAATACGTTGCTCAAGCAGTAGACCCTGTGAGAGAGCGATGACCACAAAATTATATTTTACATTATATGGATGATTTGTTAATTGCTGCACCTAATACCCATGACCTTAATAATTGTTACATGGACTTTTACAAAACCTCACTACCTTGGGACTACAGATAGCTCCAGATAAGTTTCAAACACAGGACCCTTATACCTATTTGGGCCTTAAACTTCAAGATAATCAGATCCAAATTCCTAAAATACAACTATGTGTGGACCATATTCACACACTTAATGATTTTCAAATATTACTGGGGGATATTCAATTGCTAGGAACATATTTAAAATTACCCACTTGTGTACTTTTGCCCCTTAATGATATTTTGATAGGTGATTCCCACCCCTCCTCCCCTCAAAAGCTTACCCCCGAGGCATGACATGCATTAAACCAAGCCACAGAAGCCATTGCCCAAAAGTTTGTTACACAAATTTCTTATAACCTTCCTCTGGTTCTGGTTATTTTCCACACTCCTCATACACCCACAGGAATATTTTGGCAGCGAGATCCACATTTTAAAAATAAAGGCTGCCCCTTGCTTTTGGTCCTTGTACCCACCACATCCTCCAAGGTTATTACTGTTTATCTTGCTCAGGTAGCTTCTCTTATTTTTAAAGGTCGTTTGCTTTCTCGACAACATTTTGGCAAAGACCCTGATAATATTTTAATTCCATATACTAAGGACCAAACCCTTACTACAATTTTTACTACAGACATGGATGAATGGCATATTGCCCTATCAGGCCTTTTGGGAACAATTCATAACCACATCCCCAATGACTCCCTTTTAAATTTTGTCCAGTTACATCCATTTATTTTTCCCAAAATTACTCAAAAGGCTCCCATTCCTCAAGCCCTTACCTTTTTTACAGACGGTTCCAGTAATGGCCGTGCAGTCTTTGTTGTCAATAACAAGCCTACCACCTTTGATACTGTCTATCAGTCAGCTCAGTTTGTGGAATTGTTCGCCATAACACAAGTTTTTATAAAGTTTTTTGATAATCTTGTTAATATTTATACAGACAGTGCCTACATTGCTCATTCTGTGCCCCTTCTGGAGATTTCACCCACCATTAAGGCTTCTTCCAATTCCCCCTTTCTGTTTCACCAGCTTCAGCAGCTAATTCAGGCCAGAAAACATCCATTTTCCTTAGGACACATCATGACACACTCTGACCTTCTGAGCCCTCTAACACAAGGTAATGCCCAAGCTGATGCAGCAACACGTTCCATCTTTCCAATTTTTGTTGGCTCCATTCAAAAGGCCATGGAGTTACACAATCTTCACCATCTAAATTCCCAGAGCCATCGATTACTTTGGAAAATTACCAGGCAACATGCATGAGAAATAGTAAAAGCATGCCCTGCTTGCACTGTCTCCCTCCCCATTCAACACTTGGGAGTTAACCCCCGAGGATTACTGCCCAATCAGATTTAGCAAATGGATGTTATTCATTTTCCTGAATTTTGAAAAACCAAATATATATACGTTTCTATAGATACCTTCAGTGGCTTTATTTTTGAATCACCACATTCTTGAGAGGCTACCAAAGATGTCCTTTCTCATCTTGTTACAGGCTTTTTTGTAATACATATTAAAACAGATAAATGTCCTGCATATACCAGTGCCAAGTTTAAACAGTTTTGTGCTACCTTGCAATTTTGTCATACTACTGAAATTCCATACAACACTCAGGGCCAAGGCATGTGGAACTTGCCCAGCTTACCTTAAAGACTTGGCTATCCCGTCTTAAGGCTTCCGCCCTTGTATTTACCACTCCCAGGGATCGCTTTAACCATGTATTATTTGTCCTTATTTTTCTTACCCTAGACAGTGAAGGCCATTTGGCCACAGACAGACACTGGCATCCTTCATCCAATTCTGTTCGCACACCTGTTATGTGGTGCAATCCCATTACAAATAAATGAAAACGCCCACATCCTATCCTCATCAGGGGATGAGGCTCAGCTTGTGTTTTGGACCAAGAGCAAGCATCCCCAAGATGGTTACCAGAATGCCTGGTTAAACAGGTAAATTACTTACCTCAACCCAGGGACGGAGGCCCTCCCCCTGAGGACAAATTTTCCTCCATTTCAGATACAGCCAACAATCTGTGCGAGGATCCTGCTTAAGGCACTTCTGCTGAACAGGTTTGAACACAGAGGCCTTGGACCTCTAATTTCCAACATCATGGGGTACCTTTTTGCTTCCCCCCCCGTGAATGCAAAGGAGGATTTTGGACTGAGGCTCCCACTAGTTGGACCCAGACTGCTGACTGCATGACTAAGGTGACTTACCTCCGTGCCAAGGTTGACCATAATCTCGGAGGAGTTCATCAGCCTAAATGGGTATGTGTTAACAAGCCAAAGATTATTCCCCCTAGTACAAGTAAAGCTCTCCAAAATTGTTCTGCAACTTGTACGCATACCCAGGCGATGCATGTGTCTTGTAATGCGTCGGCTTCACTTTGTGTTAATAAACAGGGAGAACAATATTTTGAAGCCTCCCTAACTAAAACTCATGCAGCAGGGGGACCACTATTCATTATACCCCCATTCTCTTTGACCATGGAGGAGATGGCAAATACACCAAGCTACAGTCAGCTGGGTGCCAAGGCACTCTCGGAAAACCTTCCTACTGGCCCATTAAGGCCCCTACAGGGGTCTCTGATGGTGGAGGACCCACTTATTCTGTCAAGCATCCTCAGATAATCAAACTTTTGAAACCCCAAATCCCTGAGCTCACATATCATCCCTTAATGTAGCCGAAATCCCAGTTCCCAGGTTTAGATACCAATACATTAGATATTTTGCAAACTACATTCTCCTAGCTTAATAATTCGAACCCCACCCTTGCTGGTGATTGCTGGCTCTGCATGACAACAGGGGCAATCATGCCTATGGCAGTTCCTATTAATTCTATCATGGACAATGAAAATACATGCCAACCCGGATTTCCCTTTAAAGTACAGCCTATAGGCACTTTTACATTATTTCTTTTAGGCGCGATGCAGAATAATACCTATGATATTGATGTTCGACTTACTTCCTTTGGAAATTGCTCAACAGTATAAAATTATTCCTCACCCACCCCATCTCTTTGTCCCTCCAATGGCACAGTTTTTATGTGTGGAGGAAACTCGGCCTTCCCACGCTTCCAGCGAATTGGACCATTGGTTGTGTTCTTGCTTTATTACTCCCTGATATAACTATTGTCCCAGGAGATGAACCTCTACCAATTACTAGCCTAGACACTTTAGTCAAAAGACATAGGTGGGCAATACAGGCTTTACCACTCATTGCCAGCCTTGGAATAACAGCTGCTGTGGGCACAGGTACAGTGGCTTAGGCACGGCTATTCACTCTTACCATCGCCTGTCTCAACAACTTATAAATTATGTACAAACTTTATCAGGAACCATTAAAGATTTGCAGGACCAAATAAATTCCCTGGCAGAAGTGTTCCTTCAAAACAGACGAGGCTTAGATTTGCTGACAGCTAACCAGGGAGGTATTTGCTTAGCCTTAGGGGAAGGATGCTGCTTTTATGCAAATAAATCAGGCATAGTATGCATTAAAATTAAGCAGCTTCAAGAAGATCCAGAAAAGAGACAAAGGGAACTATTTGAAAATCCCCTCTGGATTGGGCATAATGGATTTCTACCCTACCTTCTTCCCCTATTAGTCCCTTTGTTGGGTTTACTTTTAATGGTGTCCATAGGCCGCTGCATTATAAAGAGGCTGGTACAATTTATTAAAGAACAGATTAATATTTTGGTTTCTAAGCCCATACAGGTCCACTATCATGGTCTGGAGATGGAAGACAGCACTGCCAACATTTAAAAGAATGTTCAACCCTTCTCACAGGCTTATTAAGTTTACATCCCCACAGATCTCTCTTTCTTACAGAAAACTATAAGTAACAGCTCTGAGCAACCATCTTCTACCCTTGCAATAAGGGTTCGTTCTCCATGGGCCCCTCTGCTTGGGGGAGGACACACCCTTGGAATGAGCACGTTAGGCCATAATAACGGAGGGTCCAGGAAGGACTGCAGGAGGATGGATCCACGGATCCCCAAACACAAGACCTCCGAATGACACGCTCTGGTGCATGGCGGTTGGCATGCTATCCCCTCAAAGACGTCTCCTCCAAAAACATGCCAAAGCCAACACGAAATCTCCTAGGAAAGATGCTCGCTCAAATCAGGAGATATTCTAAGGCATCCTAGAGAAACAGAGCCACTATCACCCCCTAAATCCATGGCCTGTAAGGTATGGTCGAATATTTTATATAACAAAAGGGGAGATGTCAGGGGCTAGAAGGAAGTTCTCCTTCAAAAAATAGACTGACACAAGAAACAGCCCCCTGGGACACAACCTGCCTGGGAGACATCCCACAGCCATCTATCTCCTTTTGACATCCGGCTACCATCTGTCTACCTGAAATATCCTGAGGTTATCTCATTCTGTGAAGACATCCAGCAACTGCCGATAAGAGAGCTTTCCCATCCGCAGCATATAAATACCCTCTGAGAATAATAAAAGTTTGCAGCGTGATCAGAACTCCTGTCTTGCTGTCATCTCTCGTGTCTCTTGTCCCTTCATTCCTCCCCAACTAGGATCGACACCCAAGTTGATGTGTCCTGCCAGCTGGGCCATCTGACACTAACCCATACCCTCCTAGACTCTGATGACAAATCCTAATATGATGGAGAAAAATAACCCAAACAGAATAGAAATACAAGCAGTTCAGAGGAGGTATGGTGTATAGTTGCACTTGCCTTTTGCATGATATAGGGTAGGTGTTATAAATCTAGTTAATTTTTAATTGAAATAGTTCTCCATGTGTTTTTAAAGTTAACAAATATGTGAATTCCTCTCTCCCTTTCTCTGTAGCCGATTCAGCACATGTATTTTTATATGCACATATAGAATCCTACCTGGTATCAGATGTACATTCTTGTGAGGTGGCTGATTTGGAAGATACAAATTGTGAGAAGAGATCACTCCTCCTAAACGCTGTTGGAACAGAAAATTCAACCTATGGGTGAGGCTCCTAGTAGAACAACATTATACATAAATCCATGTTCAGTAAATTAAATATTTTTGCATCTGTGGATGATATATACTTCATGATGAATTTCGATTAGCATATATATTGCTACATTTTATTGTCTGGGTGTGTGTGTTGTGTGTGTGTGTGTGTGGGGGTGTGTATATATATATATATATATATATATATATATATATATATATATACACTCTCCAAATATTTCAAAATATGAAATATATGTGTCTTACATATACTACCTAAATTCATTCATGTTCATGTATGCGGATTTATAATCAACTTTTCACAATATTATTCTCAGAAATATTCATCCACCTGAATTACATATTTGTTTTCTAGTACTGAAAACTAACTTCAGTGAGTGGTGCATACAATCCTAATATTTCTACAGTAACTGACCCAGTTTAACATCAATGCAACTAGATTCCTCTTGGATATGATGTCTATGTTGAAGTTCATTTTATTCAACACTGGTACATTACTATTTGTTCAGTTCATACACATCATAGGATATATATTTCATCAACAACTTCAATAATTTATAGGATTTTGATTCACTTTCAATCATTTCCTGATTCAGAACACATGTATTCCTCCAGGTTACTTGATTGTTTTTTCATGAGACTTCTTTCCAAACGCTTTTATTTTCGATTTCCATAATCATTTTGAAGAAAAACTGACACACTCTTCATGATAAACCATAACCCTAATATTACCATTAGATGTATTTCTGGTTGGAATGAATGATTGCATATAAATATACGATTTTCTGTTTATTTTCAGATATCAATTCAATCGAATATTAAAAGTTGGAACAAGTTATAATATTTAATCACAGTATCGTCTATTCATAAATTATCTCTATGTTCATAGACACAGAGTAAATCTATTTGTAACCCCAATACTAATTTTTTCATCTTCAAAATGTTGCTCCCAGAAATGGTGGAAGAAATACTCATGTCACCTAATCTACATATACATTTTATCACAGTAATATTCTGGACACAAAAAGAAGAGGTCACACTTATGATTGTATCAAAGCCTAAATGAAAAGTGAGCATAGATTAATGAAAACATTCATGTCCAGTGTGCCTAATGCTCTCCAATGTCAATCCTATTGGTGACTACATATTTGTTTCTTCTTAAGACTATATTTTGAACCTCAACCCTGTTGCAAATGTCTAATCCTATCACTCAATTTATACTTTGCCTGATTTCCTAATGTCTCTATTGATGTCTGCTTACCTAAATATTTTCCCCAGTTCACCATTGTGACTGACCCTTCACGTGTGCTGACATTTACATTCACTCTCTACCCGATACACTATTGCTAAAGAACTTTTGGTCCAAATTCTGTACTCAGTCTTCTTCTGAAACTTATCGAATATCTTCCTAATCCTACCGACTATCTCTGTTCTAGTGGATGTTCACTTCTACATTCAATCATCCAAGGTACAAGGTCCTATGCCATTGATTATCGTTTTATCTGAAACACCTGTGCAGAACATATATCAAAGCTAAGTATCCCAATCAATAGCGCAATGCCCTTCTGGGCTTCAAATCTTACCTAGATTTTTGTTTTCATACTTATATTTCACCTATATATTCTTATAAATATCACAGGTTCCCAATACCATTATTCATCAATTAGAATAATTCCTAACCCAAATCAAACCTGTTATTATCCCTAACCATACACTGTTCCCTCAATCTAACTTTACAGAAGAGGAGAGACCAAGTTGGTCTTACAATACAGGAATGTAGAAAATCTTCCACCTGTTGTAAAACTCAAAGGTCCATGAAGAAGTGATCCCTGGAGAACATGTAGGCAGCCATGAAGGACCTGAGAGAGCAAACGTCATCTTCCATTGCAAACAACCTGGTCAGGATGAAGGGTTGTGTCTGAATCAGCCTCTCTGTTCATAATGTAGAGAAGATGGACACAAACAGTCCTGTTTGGAGAGCTGTTCCTGGGTGCCTATGGTTCATATACCATTCTAACTTGTGAAAGTGTCACAGGAAGTAGGAGAAGCCTCGATCTCATGGGACCCTTGGAAGCAACTGTTAGGACAAAGTGGTTGCCAAAGCAGTGACCTCATTCAGTTCCTGAAGGAAGTGACCTCACCTCACTTCCTTGGTCATGGAACTCTCGGTACTTGGGATCCAGGAAGCAAGGTACCAAGAGCCTGTCCCAGTCCCAGTCCCAGTGGGCTCACTTGTTTGGATTTACCAAGGACAGAGTCAGTCTTTCATGGTACCTACAGATATGAGGATGGCCAACTGCCAGGAAAACTCAGAAGAGGGGCCTTTTCTGAGAAAGCAGATAGTGGCTCACCGCTGGCTCCTGACAAGTTCACAGAGTTGGTGATTTCCGGGGATCATAAGTTGGCCCACCAGTCAGAAGTCACTCTGGATAGTCACAGACATACTTTGTAGAAGGTGGTGCCTCTGTGGTTGTCGGTGTGGGTTTGTGGTTTTGTCTCATGTTCTGAGAATAGGTAGGAAAGGCGGTTTGTTTGGTTTGGAGTGAACTGTTTATAGTAAGTCGTTTGGCAAGCAAGAGTTCCTATGTCTGTGTATCCCACTGTGTCCATGGTTTTAGACATTAGAAAACAGAATGCATCAATTGTTGTGTCCTGTCTAGTAGAAAGCTTCCCAGCATTCATCCTGCCGAATTTATGAATGGATTTCAGCTTGCCTTATCGATGAGCAACATGTGGTATCTTCCAAAATTCCTGCATTCTTCATGAATTCTGGCTACTCTCCAGAATAGGCTCATGGTTTTGTGTCCAAGATATGTAGCAGTTCCAAGCCCTGTGACATGGCCATGTACTGGATAGCTGAAGAGAATGTCGAGCATCTCAAAAAACTCAGATATAAGTGTGACCATGATAGTCTAAGTGGAGAAACCCTGCTTTGGGCCTTTTGCTTACCTATTGTTCTGTTGCCCTGAATGTCAGGAAGGTCTTTGCCTCAAGACATTCGTTTGTGAAGCCTGAAGAAAACAGGTTCAAATGGAAATGAATGGACATCACCTGTGGATCTTTGCTTAATTCCTTTGGAAATTGAAGTGTCTGAATCAGCCTCTTGGCCCTGTGTGAGGCCGTGGCTTAGATTCTCAACCCGTGAAGAATCTAAAGAAACATCACATGTGTGCATCCAAAACAAAAATGGCCAAAAGTGCAGTTATTGTGGATGAAGTCTCTCCCCATTCTCTGTGAGGTTCCTGACCTCCATCAAGTTAGAATAGGGATCCTTTGGGCCAAATCATTTCTTCAAAGCCCTAAAGAGTCTTGCCCATAATTGCTTGAATTTTCCCGTGACTACAATTCACATAAAGAATCCAAACTGCACAGTCAATACGCCTCAAATTGGAGAAACAGAGAAGTATTAACAGCAGGCCTATATGAACACTCCTGGTTCACAGGAGTGGTGTCCAGGCCACCTTGAATTTAGGCAAATTAGGGGCAAGAGATAGTATTTAGGAGACTGTCTTGAGCTTCGCCCCTCGTGGAAAATTCCAGCGATAGGTTATGATGAGTGTCTATATAAAAGAACATGAGGGCCATGTGGGAGTGTTTTGGTTTTAATTGTGGTTGTTAGTGTGGTGGTTGGAAGAGATGACTGGGTCCACCTTGACATGAACTCTGGTGTTTTTCCCCTTAGAGACTGAGTTCTGGAACTGACCTCAGAAAAGTATTGCCATTAATTGTGTTGGGATTTTAGGAGGCCATGCATGAGAGTCGCCCTTGGAAACTGAGATCAAGGCCCAGGGTGGCTATCAACAGAGCACTGGGAATCATAGCCAAGATATCACATAATTTTCTTCTGAAAGACTTGGCAGCCATAGTTGGGAGTCAAAAGACACATGGACCTCACATTGTAGAACTCAATGGGCCTGGCTTCCTTTGACCTTTTGGCCATTCTTTGGGAAGAATTACCTGTGAGATTTCTCCAGAGCTTTCATTGAAATGAGCTTCGTCAAGATTAATGGTTCTGGAATGAACTGAAACTCACAGTGCCTCCAATGTCATTGTTGAAATATGGCTAGAAAAATACCATGAAATTTTTGAAATTTCCATGACCAGCTGGCACAGGAGAACCTTTGGATGTCCTGTTGCTGATCATGAGTATAACAGACAGTGCCTTGATTGACTGGTTTTAATAAAAATTGTGTAAAACAGAGATGCCAATAAGTTGGAGCCTGATGATTAGTGGGCCTAGAGCATTGGTAGGCAGGTGTGTGATAAAACATCTGTAGTGGGGCCATGTGGATCTGCCATTGGCTTCCAAATGGCGTGTGACTGACATGATGCAGCCAGCAGTCCCTTCTAAGTAAAGGCATGTTGTTATATGGAGAGGTTTCAGGGCAATGTTCAGAATCGATTTGCTATGGTCAATGGGGCAAGCTATGTGATATAGAAGCATGGTTGGTGCATTCTCCTGCAGAAATTGAAATACCACATGTGACAGAACTCCCTCCTGCACTGTGTCCCAGTTGAACTCCGTGTATTTCATGAAGCAAATACCAAACTCCCATTGTAGCAGCAAGAAACACCATGAAAATTGGAGGATGAACAAATGGCTTCACAGTCCACACAGGGAGACACTTAGAACCCAGTGGCCACAGTTTACCTACAAAGATCAAATTCAGGACTGGTGTCTCATGTTAATTGGAAAATAAGAAACTATGTTTTACAGGTCACATAGGTGCAGACCCAGCTTTGATGATCTCAGTACAAAGGAAGCTAAAGCTCCTGATAACAACATATGTTTCAAGTGCCCAACCTCAGAGGCAATTTCTCAAGAAGTCTTTAGGCCAGCAGAGCTCCATGTTTATAGAGTGTTCACCCTGTCCCTTACTTTTGGAAACTCCTGTACCACCTTCAAGGTAGTGAACTCCTTAACATATTCCATTCCAGATAAGTATTCACTGATTTTCTAATTCTTCTCCTCTAATTATGTCTTACTTGGGGCGAAGATAATGTCAAGCCATTGTTCTGGAGGAGTGGGAAGATTTTGTGTGGCACATATTTGCATACACATTGGATACGTTTTCCAATTTTCCATTCGAAATACTGAATCCCTGACTCTAACCCCTACCATACTAGACTCTGACTACTAATCGTAATATGATAGAGAATAATAACCAAAACAGAATAGAAATACAAGCAGTTCAGAAGAGGCATGGTGTATAGTTGGAATTGCCTTTTGCATTATATAGGGTAGGAGTTATAAATCTAGTCATTTTTTTGTTGAAATAGTTCTCCGTGTGTTTTGAAAGTTAACAAATATGTGAATTCCTGTCTCATTTTCTCTGTAGCCTATTCAGCACATGTAATTTTATATGCACATATAGAATTGTACCTGGTATCACACGTACATTTTTGTGAGGTGACTGACTTGGCAAATACAAATTGTGAGAAGAGATCACTCCTCCTAAATGCTGTTGGAACTGAAAATTCAACCTATGGGTAAGCCTCCTAGTTGAACAACATTATACATAAATCCATGTTCAGTATATGAATATTTTTGTGTCTGTGGATGATATGTATTTCATGATGAATTTCGATTGGCATATATATTGCTAGTTTTTAATGTCTGTGTGTGTGTGTGTGTATATATATATATATATATATATATATATATATATATACTCTCCAGATTTTTCAAAATATGAAATATTTGTGTCTTATTTTGCACTCCATAAATTCATTCATATTCATGTATGTGGATTTATAATCCACTTTTTAAAAAATTATTCTCAGAAATATTCATCTACCTGAAATACATATTTTTTCCTAGTACTGAAACAGTTTTCAGTAAATGGTGCATCCAAATCCTAATATTTCGGCATTGCAAGATGGCTGTGAAGACAGTGTATCACACCCAGTGTACCCTGCCACTGCGCAAGTGAATAACGAGTTAGAGGGATGAAAAACTATCTTGTTAGGATCTTACAGGAAAATGGGTGTTTACCGAAACCTAGAAGAATGATTTCCACCACCGAGGTCAGGTAATTGAGTCTCAAACACAAGCCACTTGTGCAACTGGAGATCCATTCTGATTGATCCGCGTGACCTGCCCTGTGTCTACAAATGGTGAGGCACCACCGAGAAGCGACCAGCAAGCAGGGAGAAACGTTGCTGGGGATTCTGTGGAATCATGCTGGCTGAGCATCCACTGAGCCCCCAGCTGAATTCGGGATTTCAGACGGGGAAGTTAGCAGTACATTTCTATGCCCCAAAGCGGAAACTCCACAAAGGAAACCAACAGCCACCATCTTGGAGAGCTGAAGTAATCACCACCACTCCCTGACAGATTGCAAGAATAAAACAGGTGTGTGTTTCTCAGCTCATCTCACATACAGAGGGGAATTCGCATAAAATATCTCCTAGGCTTTTGGGGGAGGGATAATCAGAGCAAGTCTGCATAAAGACTGGGGGAAAACTAGAGGCACCTGACCTTCATCTCCCCTTCCCATCAGTGGCAAAAATGAAACTTGTCTAGCCAGTGCGGGGTGATGGGCAAGCGAAAAAAATTAAAACAATAGAGTTCCAGGGTTCCCAATAGACACCCTCCCCACCCAACAAACGGCAGACCCAGAGAACAGTTTGAGCTGCCGAGAAGCATCACTCAGGAGAAATCTGGTCTAGCAGGAGAAATCAGGACTAGCAGGATAAACCAGGGGACTAGAGGCCAGGCCCTCCTGACTGGTTGGCTGGAGAACGCCGGCCCACTGCCAGTGTGACTGGGCAACTGGAGACCACCTTCCTGCTGGCGCCAGCCCACCTGCTGATGCTATGTCTTGACGGCTGGAGAACGCGCGCCTGCTGGCGACCGAACGCGCAACTGTGTGGCTAGAGATCACCCACCAGCCGAAGACAGACCACAAGCTGCCCGCGCTACTGGGTGGCTGGAGACTGCCGGCCTGCCAGCGACCGGGAGCTGAAACCAACCAGAGACAATCCAGTCCACCCACCCAATTCGGACACTCCGGCAAGGAGCCTGGGGCCCACCACAGCAGAGAGATGACATCACTGGAGCTCGGCTGTCAGAATTCCTTAACAGCGGAATCCACTTAAGCAGGCATAGTCTACCAACACAAAGGAGAGAAAACAGAGATATATAAACCCATAACAAATCTATAGAAGAGAGCAGAAACACAGCAATCAAATAGAGCTGGAAAATGACGTGAACATCATGAAAAAACAAGGGAAAACAAGGTGTACAGACAATGAAGGACAACTTAATACTACAGGAGAACCTAGAAGCATCAGAAACAGGGATAGGGAAAAAACTTAAGTCATACCTAACTCAGATGGAAAGGAATAAGAGAGAAGACATGAGGCAGCAAGTCTAAGCAATAAAAGTATATTTTGAAAATGAATTAAACAAACAAATTCAAATGGCAAAGAACAAGCTTTACAAGGAGATAGAGATCTTTTAAAAAATCATACAGTAATTCTAGAAATGCAGGAAACTATAAACCAAATTAAAAACTCAAACAAGAATATTACAAATAGACTAGATCAAGTAGAAGTCAGAACATCAGATAATGAAGACAAAGTTTGTCAACTTGAAAAGAATATAGTCAACACAGAAAACATGCTTAAATCCCATGAGCAACTATTCAAGAGATATGGGATGTCATAAAAAAAACAAAATTGGGAGTCATCGGGATAGAAGAAGGCAGAGAAATTCAAACCAAATGAATGAACAACATATTAAATGAAATAATTCTAGAAAACTTCCCAGAGATGAAAGATGGAATGGATTGCCATATCCTGGAAGCCTACAGGACCTGAAACATTCAAAACCATAATAGACAAACTCCAAGACATATAATTATGAAGATAGCCAACATACAGAACAAGGAGAGAATATTAAAAGCTACGAAAGAAAGTAGGCAGATAACATTCAGGGGTAAACCAATAAGGTTAACAATTGATTTTCCATCACAGACTTTGAAAGCGAGAAGATCTTTGAACAATGTATTTCAAACACTGAAAAATAATGGATTCCAAACAAGAATACTGTATCCAACAAAATTAAGCTTCAGATTTGACAATGAAATTAAGTCCTTCCTGATAAATAAAAGCTAAAAGAATTCGCAGACAGAACACCAGCACTGCAAAGCATTTTGAGCAAAATACTACAAGAAGAGGAATTGAAAAATAGTGCCCAAAACTAACAGCGGGAGGTATCTCAGTAAAGGGGTAAGAAAAAAACCAAAAAGTAAAAACTACCCAAATTAAAATAAATAAATAAATAAACATGACTGGAAGTACAAATCATATTTCAATTCTAACCTTAAATGTTAAAAATCTAAACTCACCAATCAAGAGACATAGGCTAGTAACCTGGATCAAAAAAATAAATCCAACAATATGCTGCCTTCGGGAGACTCATATGAAAGGTAAAGACATACACAGGCTGAAAGTGAAAGGTTGGGAAAAATCATACCACTCATATGGCCCTCGGAAGCAAGCAGGAGTGGCCATACTCATATCATATAAAATCAACTTCAAACCTACGTTAATCAAAAGGGATAAAGTAGGACACTATATATTGTTAAAAGGAACCATCCACCAACAAGACATAACAATTATCAATTGGTATGCACCAAACAATTGAGCTGCAACGCTCATAAAACAAACTCGCCTCAAGTTCAAGAGTCAAATAGACTACAACACAATAATTATGGGTGACTTCAACACACCGCTCTCGCCATTAGACAGATCCTCTATAAAAAACTGAATAAAGAAACTATAGAATTCAACAGCACAATCAATAACCTTGACGTAACCGACATATATAGAATACATCAACCATCATCAAGTGGATACACTTTATTCTCAGCAGCACATGAATCCTACTCCAAGATAGACCATATATTATGCCATTGGGCAACTCTTAGTGAATATAAAGGCGTGGAGAAAATACCATGCACCATATCTGATCATAATGGAATGAAACTGAAAATCAATGATAAAAGAAGGAAGGAAAAATCCTACATCACATGGAAAATGAACAATATTCTACTGAATGATCAATGGGTTACAGAAGACACAAAGGAGGAGATAGAAATATTTTTAGAATCAAATGACAATACAGACACATCATACTGGAATCTATGGGACACAAAGAAGGCAGTTTTAAGAGGGAAATTCATTTCTTGGAGTTCTTTCCTCAAAAAAAGAATAAAACAACAAATAAATAAACTCACAGTACACATCAAAAACCTAGAAAAGGAAGAGCAAAACAACAGCAAATGTAGTAGAAGACAAGAAATAATTAAAATTAGAGCAGAAATCAACGAAATTGAAACAAAAAAAAAACATTGAAAAAATTGATAAAACTAAAAGTTGGTTCTTTGAAAAAATAAATAAGATTTACAGGCCCTTAGCCATGCTAAGGATGAGAAGAAGAGAGACAACTGAAATTACTAACATACGGAATGAAAAAGACAATATCACAACAGACAGTACACAAATACAGAAGATAATTAGAAAGTATTTTGAAACCCTATATTCCAATAAAATAGAAGATAGTTAAAATATCGATAAATTTCTTAAGTCATACGATCTGCCCAGATTCAGTCAGGAAGACACACACAATTTAAACAGACCAAAAACAAAGGAAGAAATAGAAGAAGCCATCAAAATACTACCAACCAAAAAAAGCCCTGGACCTGATGGGTATAGAGCAGAGTTCAAAAAAACCTTCAAAGAAGAATTAATACCAATACTTTTCAACTATATCAAGAAATAGAAAAATAAGGAGCTCTTCCAAATTTATTCTCGGAGTCCAAAATCACCCTGTTCCCAAAACCAGACAAAGACACTTCAAAAAAGAAAACTACAACCAATATCTCTAATGAACTTGGATGCAAAAATTCTCAATGAAATCCGTGTGAATTGAATCCAAAAGCATATCAAAATAGTTGTGCACCATGATCAAGTTGGATTCTTCCCTGGAATGCAAGGCTGGTTCAATATACGGAAATCAATAAATGCTATTCACCACATCAATAGACTTAAGGACAAGAACCATATGATCATCTCGATAGATGTAGTAAAAACATTCGACACAGTTCAGCATCCCTTTATGTTCAAAACACTAGAAAAACTAGAAATAACAGGAACTTACCTCAAAATTGTAAAAGCTATATATGCTAAACCTCAGGCTAGGATCATCCTAAATGGAGAAAACTGAAGGCATTCCCTCTGAAATCTGGAACAAGACAGGGATGCCCTCTATCACCACTTCTATTCAATTTAGTTCTTGAAATACTAGCCAGAGAAATTAGACAGACAAAAGAAATTAAAGGCATAAAAATAGGAAAAGAAGAACTTGAATTATCGCTATTTGTGGATGACATGGTAATATATTTAACAGACCCAAAAGGGTCTACAAAGAAACTGCTAGAGTTAATAAATGAAGGATATAAAACCAACACGCATAAATCAAAGGCATTCCTGTATATCAGAAACAAAACTTCTGAAATGGAAATGAGGAAAACCACTCCATTCACAATATCCTCAAAGAAAATAAGATACTTGGAAATCAACCTAACAAAAGAGGTGAAAACCACAGAACCCTAAAGAGAGAGATAGAAAAAGATCTTAGAAGATGGAAAAATGTACCCTGTTCATGGATAGGCAGAACTAAATTCATCAAAATGGCGAAATTACCCAAAGTTCTATACAGGTTTAACGCAATGCCAATCAAAATCCCAATGGCATTTCTTGTAGAAATGATAAAGCAATCATGAAATTCATATAGAAAAACAAAAGACACAGAATAGCAAAAGAAATTCTAAGCAGGAAGTGTGAATCGGGACGTATAGCGATACCAGAGTTCAAACTTTACTACAAAGCAATAATAACAAAAACAGTGTGGTACTGGTACGAAAACAGGCAGGTGGACCAATGGTATAGAATGGAGGACAGAGAAACCAATCCACAAAATTACAACTTTCTTATATTTGATAAAGTGGCTATAAACATGCAATGGATGAAGGATAGCATCTTCAACAAATGGTGCAGGGAAAATTAGAAATCCATATGCAACAAAATGAAACTGAATCCCGTTCTCTCACCATGCACAAAAGTTAAATCAAAATAGATCAAGGAGCTAGATATCAAATCAGAGACACCGCGTCTCATAGAAGAAAAAGTTGGCTACGATCTATATACTGTGGGGTCAGGCTCCAAATTCTTTAATAAGACATCAATAGCCCAAGAGTTAATAACAAGAAAAAAACAAATGGGACTTACTTAAACTAAAAAGTTTTTTTCTCAAGAAGAGAAACAATAAGAGAGGTAAATAGAGAGCCTACATCCTGGGAACAAATGTTTACCCCTCACAGTTCAGATAGAGCCCTAATATGCAGAATATACAAAGAACTCAAAATATTAAACAATAAGATAACAAATAACCCAATCAACAAATGGGCCAAGGACCTAATCAGACACTTCACAGAGGAGGACATACAATCAATCAACAAGTACATGAAAAAATGCTCACCATCTCTAGCAGTCTGAGAAATGCAAATCAAAACCACCTTAAGATACCATCTTACTCCAGTAAGATGAGCAGCCATTATGAAGTCAAACAACAATAAGTGTTGGCGAGGATGTGGGGAAAAGTGTACACTTGTACACTGCTGGTGGGACTACAAATTGGTGAGGCCAATTTTGAAAGAAGTATGGATATTCCTGGGAAAGCTGGAAATGGATCCACCATTTGACCCAGCTATCACCCTTCTTGGACTGTTCCCTGAGGATCTTAAAAGAGCGTACTATAGGGATACTGCCACATCAATGATCATAGCGGCACAATTCACAATAGCTAGACTGTGGAACCAACTTAGATGCCCTTCAATAGATTAATGGATAAAAAAAATGTGGCATCTATACACAATGGAGTATTACACAGCACAAAAATGACAAAATCATAGAATTTGCAGGGAAATGGATGGCATTAGAGCATATTATGTTAAGTGAAGCTAACCAGTCCTTAAAAAACAAATGTCAAATGTCTTCTCTGATATAAAGAGAGCAAATAAGAGCAGAACAGGGAGGAAGAGCATGAGGAAAATATTAACATTACACAAAGACAAATGGGGGGAGAGAAAGGGAGAGAGAAGGGAAAGCTTATGAAAATTGTAGGAGACCCTCAATGTTACACAAAATCGCATATAAAATGTTGTGAGGGGAAGTGGGGGGGAAACAATGGAGAGAATTGAACAATAGCAGATGAGGTAGAGAGGGAAGATGGGAGGGGAGGAGAGGGTGGATATTAGGGGATAGGAAAGGTAGCAGAATACAACAGTCACTAATATGCCATTATGTAAAAGTGTGAATGTGTAACCGATGTGATTCTACAATTCGTATTTGGGGAAAAAATGGGAGTTCATAACCCAATTGAGTCAAATGTATGAAAGATGATATATCTTGAGCTTTGTAATGTTTTGAACCACCAATAAAAATAAATAAATAAATAAAGGTTTAAAATTTAGTGGGAAGAAATCAGCTAAAAATGGGTTCAGATGTATTCATTTTGCTATGCAGAAACTTTGTTTTGTGTAGTTGTAAATATCACAAATTTATTTTACCAGAAAATGCACATAAATTGAGATGAAAGGATAATTCACCTATCTTCATGAAAAATTCATAGCATTTTCTACACTTTTCATACTTCATTTTTTTCGTGAATATTTTGACATGGACAAGGTCTAGTCTTAGGCTATTCTTCCAGAATACTACCTCATCTGACAAGTTCATACAATGTGTTGGATTGTTCTTTTCATCTTTTATTTAATAGTTTGTAGCTGATAATGTGTATTTTTCTTATCTTTATTTGGACATTATCTTTGCATTTTATGTTTTACTGGGGAAGAGACTCATCAAAAGCTCTTTATTATATGTATCAACAATCAAACATTTAGAGCATGCAATTATTCTTAATTTTGCATGAAAATAAATTTGTACCATTTTTCTTATAAAGATGTAGTATTATTAATAATGTCCCTACTGTAATAAGTAACTACTTACAAGAAGAATTAAACAATTGACTTTATATCAATTATGAACATGAAAAGTACTAAAATAAGTATTTGGCAATTAATACACAATTGATAGAAATAGAAATCACAAGAACGCCATTTAAAATGTCAGTGCATATGGTCCTTAAATAATAGGTTGTTCAAATAAAATTTCTCTAATTCATAAGAGTTAATATGCCATATTACAGCTTAATGTGATATAAAACCTTAAATTATCAGTATTGATAAATAAGAATGATACCTTTTTACTTAAATATGTTTATTTGATTTTCACTGTAAGATGTTAATTATGGAAGAATTGAGAATTAAGAAAGACTTGGTCTATATTATTTCTAACAGGAAAATCAAAGTACTTTTAAATATATATGTATATATATATATATATATAATATATGTAATGCATATGCATGAATATAGATACATATGTGTAATAAATGTATTGTAATATATCTATCAGGTGATTATAATTTTTAGATTTTCTCAAGAAAAACAATGACTATAAAAAACAGTCTTAAACTTAAATTTCATAGCATACTACTGTTTGTAATGACATGAGAGAAAAATAGATATGGAGGGGAAACGAAAAAGGAAGGGAGAGAAGGGGGAAAATGGGGAAGAAAGTGAGTAAAGAAGAGGGACATGAGTGTATGATGTTAAGATAAAAGTGGAGGGGCTGGGTTTGTGGCTCAGTGGTAACATGCTTTTCTAGCATGTGTAAGGCACATGGTTCTATTCTCAGCACCACATACAAATAAACAAAATGAAGGTCAATCAACAACTGAAAAAATAAAAAAGTAAAAAGAAGAAATATTACGAAAATTCCAAGCTTTGATGAATGTTAAATAAAAAAAATTATGTTACATAGCCTTATGTAATTTTAGACTATCCAAAATAGTCACTAAATGTTAGATTATTAGTGCTATAACTAAAAATCCATTGATCTTTCCTCTACATTCTGTGGCATGCTAGTGCTAAAATAAATTGTATTATTAATCCCCCCCAAAATCCTAATATTTCTACAGTAACTGACCCAGTTGAACATCAATGCAAGTAGACATGATGTGCATTTTGACGTTCATTTTTATTCAACACTGGTACATTACTATTTCTTCAGTTTATGCACATCATAGCATATATGTCTCATCAAAATTTCGCAAATTTATAGGCATTTGTTTCACTTTCAATCACTTCCTGCTTGAGAACACATGTATTCCTCCATGTTTCTTGACTGCTCTTTTCATGAGACTTCTTTCCAAACACATTATTTTCGATTTCCATTATCACATTTGAAGCAAAACTCACAAACCCGTCACAATAAACCATAACACTAATATTACCATTAGATGTGTAACTGGTTGGAATGAATGGTTCTATATCAATATAAGATTTCTTACTTAGTTTCAGATATCAATTCAATCCATTATTTAAAGTGGAACCAGTTATATTATTTATTCACAGTACAGTCTATTCACGAATTATCTCTATATTCATAGACACAGGTACACCTCTTTGTACCCCCAATACTAATTTATACGTCCTCAAAATATAGCTCCCAGAAATGGTGGAAGAAATACTCATGTCACCTGATCTACATATACATTTTATCACAGTAATATTCTGGACACAAAAAGCAAAGGTCACACTTATGATTGTACAAAACCTAAATGGAAAGTGAACATGGATTACTAAAAACATCCATGTCCAGGTTGCCTAATGCTCTCAAATGAAAATCCTATTGGTGACTAGATATTTGTTTCTTCCAAAGATTATATATTCAAACTCAACCATGTTGAAAATGTCTAATCCTGTCACTCACTTTATACTTTGCCTGATTTTGTAATGTCTCTATTGATATCTGCTTTCCTACATATTTTCCCCAGTTAATCATTGTGACTTCCTCGTCACATGTGCTGATATTTACATTCACTCTCTTAGCGATACCCTACTTCTAAAGAACTTTTGTTCCAAATCCTACACTCATTCTTCTTCCTAAATTTACCGAATATCTTCCTAATCCTACCGACTATCACTTTTTGACTGGATGTTCTCTTCTACATTCAATCATCCAAGGTGAAAGGTCCTATGCCATTGTATATCGATTTATCTGAAACATCTGTGCAGAATGTAATTCAACGCTAAGTATCCCAATCGAGGGACAAATGACCTTCTGGGCTTCAAATCTTACTTAGATTTCTGTTTTCGTACATATATTTCACCTCTATATTCTTGTAAATATCACAGGTTCCCAATACCATTATTCATGCAGCAGAATGGTTCCTAACCCATATCGAACATGTTAATAACACTAATCATACACTGTTCCCTCAATCTAACTTTGCTGAAGAGCAGCGACAGTGTTGGTCTTACAATACAAGAATGTATGGGATCTTCCACCTGCTGAGAACATCAAAGGTACGTGCAGAAATGATCTCTGTAGAAGATGTAGGCAGCTATGAAGGACCTGAGAGAGCAATAGACATCTCCATGGCAAACAACCTGGAAGGATGAAGGAATGTGTCTGAATCAGCCTCACTCTTCTTAATGTAGAGTAGACCAAACCAGGCCTGTGTGGAAAGCTCTTCCCAGGTGCGTATGGTCGATATACCATTCTAACATATGAAATTGTCACAGGAAGTAGGGGCAGCCTCCATCTCATGGAACCCTTGGAAGCAACTGTTAGGACAAAGTGGTAGCCAAGGCAGTGACCTCATTCAGTTCCTGAAAGAAGTGACCACACCTCACTTCCTTGGTGATGAAAGTCTCTGAACTTGGGATCCAGGAAGCCAGGCACCCAGAGCCATTACCAATCCCAGTCCCAGTGGTCTCACTTGTTTGAATTTACCAAAGACAGAGTCAGTCTTTCTTCTTACCTGTTAAGGTCTGTAAACAAGTCAGATTGGCACCTGTTATTTTGCTGGAGAAATGTTAGAGTCTGTAAACAAGTCTGGATGGAGCCTGGCAAAACGCCAGAGGGAGTGGTTTGTGAAGTAACAAAAGCGAGCCATTAAGTGTGAAGATTCCTTATTGGTTGACTGCTGTATCTATTTTATGCTAATGAGATAGGCTGTGTAAAATGTATAAATATCGCTCAGATCTTACAATGAACGGCTCTCATTCCTGCTGCATCAACATACACAAGTTATTCGTCACCCCCAGGTTATTCTGCTGCAGCTGGACTGCGGCAGATGGTGGCCCGTTACGGGGAGCCCTGGGACACTCACGGGTAAGGGTCGAAAAAAGCTTTCTGTCCATAGATAGGACGGGAGCAATCTGCTCGTCCCTAGGCAGATAGGGCGATAGGAAAAATGACCATTTCGAGAAAATGGAGAAGATTGATGCAGTATGTTTGTGTCTTGTTTTGTCTTGAAATGTTGTATTGTCTTTGTGATGAAAATACGGAAGGGGTGAGAAGTAAATTGATAAGAGAAAAAGGCACGCCAGTGGAACCAAGAATAGTTAGGGCATGTGTTGATAAAAGCCCAGAAACTCTAGTCAGAAAGAAAAAGAAAGTTCAGAAGAAGAAGGATTATCAGGAAAAAAGTTGCAGCAAAAGGCTATTACTGAATACTTTTCGATACTGGAGGGTGCGTGAAATGACAAGGTGGCTGCCACCTGCCCAAGCCGATCATGGCGCAGTAAGAATTTTCCAAGAGGCAGTTGAGGGCTCTTCCCTGCCCCCCTGCCCGGGGGAGCGGATCACCACTGTGAGCCCAAATCTAGACCTGACCTGGAGGCACAGTCTCGCAGGCTTTTGCTCCCTGTGCCCGGAAGAAGTTTGAGCCCAGGACTCTCCCTGGGGCCATCTGGGGCTGCCCAGGATGCTACAGCTGGCAGAAGATGCCACTGGCATCCCTGAAGTTTGATCATTTCCAAGGCCAGTAACTACAATGGGTCTCCCACACCTGCAGGCTGATGAGTAATGAGTACTATTAAGGCTTATTTCAAATGTAAAAAACCTTGAGATAATGTACTAAAATTGTTCAGAAGGTTGTTTTCTTAGTGAAATGCTACAGGATTTTCTTTAGCCATCCGGAGTTCCTGCCTTCGTCCAAGTGCCGATGAAAACAAAGGTGGAAGAATTTACAATGTTGCTGAGAACTGGAGGAAACTTCGGCTGAGAACCCGAGGAGACTTCGGAGCTATCGCTGTTTCTGCTACTACAACTTAAGCTAGCTGCCTGGAGAACTTACCTGGACTGTTGTTTACCTGAACTCTGAGTTAATCTATTGAGACACTGCTTTATCTGGACTGAGACAACAGACTGTAATCTACAACAACTTGTAACTCGGTATCTTTGCTAACGGTGTCATTGCTGGTATAAGTTTTCTAAGGGCTTCTTGCATGGAGCCATCAATTGGATTGGTATTGTAACATTTTGTATCCTCCCTTTCTGTTTCTAGCAGGTTATTTATGGTGTTTCTGTAAAAAACACTATGGTCCTTATTTAAATTAAACAAAAGGGGGAAATGTTAACGTCTGTAAACAAGTCAGATTGGCACCTGTTATTTTGCCAGAGAAATGTTAGAGCCTGTAAAGAAGTCTGGATGGCGCCTGGCAAAATGCCAGAGAAAGTGGTTTGTGAAGTAACAAAAGCGAGCCATTAAGTGTGGAGATTCCTTATTGTTTGACTGCTGTATCTATTTCATGCTAATTAGATAGGCTGTGTAAAATGTATAAATACCGCTCTTATTCAACAATAAACGGCTTCCAGTCCTGCTGCATCAATCTACACAAGTTGTTCGTCACCCCCCCCCCCCCCGGTTATTTTGCCCAGCCAGCCGGGCTATGGCACTTACCTACTGATGTGAGGATGGCCAAATGCCAGGGAAGCTCTGAAGATGGTTCTTTCCTGATAAAGCAGGTATTGGCTCACCGCTGACTCCTGACTACTTCAAGAGTTGGCAAAGGAAAGCATATTTGAGACAGAACAAGCAATTTTGGGGAACATAGTATGGCCCACCAGTCAGAGGACACTCTGGATAGTCACAGACCAACTTGGAGGAAAGAGTTGCCTTTGTGGGTGTGGTTGTGGGTTTGTGTATCCCACTGTGTCTGTGGTTATAGACATTAGAAAAGAGAATGCATCAATGGATGTGTTCTGTCTAGTAGAAAGCTTCTCAGCATTCATCCTGCCAAATTTATGAATGGACTACAACTTTCCTTATGAATGGGCAATACCTGCTATCTTCCTAAGTTCCTGTTTTCTTCCTGAATTCTGGCCACTCTCAAGAATAGGCTCATGGTTTTGTGTAAAAGATATGTACCACCTACAAACTCTGTAACATGGCCTTGTACTGGATAGATGAAGGGAATGGAGAGGAACTCAGTAAACTCAGTTATCAGTGTGACCAGTAAAGTGTCAGTGGAGAAACACTGATTTGGGCCTTTTGTTTACCTATTGTTCCGTTGCCCTGAATGTCTGGAAGGTCTTTGCCTCAGTCCACCCCTTTGTGAAGCCTGAAGAAAACAGTTTTCTAATGGAAAATAATGAGCATCACCTGTGGCTCTTTGCTTAATTGCCATGGAAAGGGATGTGTCTGAATCAGCCTCTTGGCCCTGTGTGAGGCTGTGACTTAGATTCTCACCACCTGATGAATCTAAGGAAAGATCTCATGTGTGCATCCAAAACCAAAATGGAAAAAGAGCAGTCTTGTGGATGAAGTCTCTCGCCTTCCTCTGTAAGGTTTCTGATTTCCATCAAGTGAAAATAGGTATCCTTTGGTTCAAAAAGTTTTTCAAAGCCCTGCAGAGGCAAGTCCATAGGTGCTTGGATTTTCTCATGACTCCAATTCACATAAAGAATCTAAACCCCACAGACATTAGGCTCAAATTGGAGAAGCAGCGCAGTATTAATGGCAGGCCTATTTGATCACTCCTTGTTCACAGATAGGTTGTCAAGCCACCCTGACTTTAGACAAATGAGGGTAGGGAGCATATTTTGGATACTGTCTTCAGCTGCGCCCCTCATGGAAACTTCCAGCCAGAGGTAATGATGAGTGTCTATGTGGAAGTAGTTGAGAGCCATGTGGGAGTATTTTGGTTTTAATTGTGGTCATTTGTTTGGCTGATGGAAGAGATGACTGGGTCCACCTTGGCTTGAACTCTGGTGTGAGTCTTCTTAGAGACTGAGTTTGGAAATTATGGCAGAGATGTATTGCCATGAATTGTGTTGGGATTTTTGGAGGCCACACATGGTAGTGGCCTTTGGAAACTGAGATCTAGGTCCAGGGGGCTTCCCACAGAGCACTGGGAATCTGAGCCAGAATATCACATGATTTTATTCTTTAAGACTTGACAGCCATAGTTGAGAGTAAAAACACACATGGACCTCACATTGTAGACCTCAATGGGCCTGGCTTCATTTGATCTTTTGGCCACTCTTTGGGAAGTCTTGCCTGTGAGAGTTCTCCAGATGTTTCATTGAAATGGGCTTTCTCACCATTTGATGTTTCCAGAATGAATTAAATCCCACAGTGCCTCCAACCTCATCCTTGAAAAATGGCTAGATAAACATCATAAAAATTTGAAATTCCCATCACCAGGTGACACTGGATACACTTTGGATTTCCTGTTGCTGATCATGAGTGTACCAGACAGTGCCTTGATTGACTGGGTTTCATGAAAATGGTGTAGAACAGTGATGCAAATTAGTTAAAGTCTGTTGAGTAGTGGGCCTAGAGGAGTGTTTTGCAGGTCTGTGATAAAACTTCTCTGTTGGGATTATGTGGATCTGCCAAAAGGCTTGTAACTGACATGGTGCAGCCAGCAGACCCTTGTATGTAAAGGCATCTTGTTGAATGGAGAGGTTTCAGGTCAATGTTCAGAATCAGGTTGCTATGGTCAAGGGGGCAACCTATGTGGGATAGAAGCCTGGTTGGTGCATTCTCCTGCAGACCCTGACGCACAACACGTGACAGATCTCCCTCCAGCACTGTGACCCAGTTGAATTTCTTGTATTTCCTGAAGCCAATACCAAACTCCCAGTGCAGCAGCGAGAACACCATGAAAAGTGGAGGATGACCAAATGGCTTCACAGTCCACACGGGGCCACACTTAGCCTTCAGTGGCAAGAGTTTACTTACAAAGAGAGAATTCAGCCTTGCTGCCTCACTTTCTTTGGAAAATAAGAAACCATGTTCTGCAGGTCACATAGATGGAGACCCAGCTTTGGTGGTCTCACTAGAAAGGAAGCCATAGGTCCTGACAACAACATATACTTCAAGTGGCCAACCTCAGAGGCAGGTTCTCCAGAAGTCTTTAGGCTGGCACATCTCCATATTTGTGAAATATTTACCCTGTCCCTTACTTTTGGAAACTCCTCTACCACCTCCAAGATTGTGAACTCGTAATCATGTTCCATTCCTGATATGTATTCACAGATTTTCTAACTCTTCTTCTTTTATTTTGTCTTACTTGGGGAAAAGATAGTGTCAAGGTATTGTTGTGAATGAGAGTAGGAAGATGTTGTGTAGCACATATTTGCATACACATTTGATTCATTTTCCTATTTTACATTCAAAATACTGAATCCCTGACACTAACCCATACCCTACTAGACTCTGACCACTAATCCTAATATGGTGGAGAGAAATAATGCAAACAGAATTGAAATACAAACAGTTCAGAGGAGGCATGGTGTATAGTTGGATTTGCCTTTTGCATGATAAAGTGTAGGTGTTATAAATCTAGTCAATTTTTAATTAAAATAGTTCACCATGGTTTTTTGTAGTAAACAAATACGTGAATTCCTGTCTCCCTTTCTCTGTAGCCTATTCAGCACATGTATTTTTATATGCACATATAGAATCCTACCTGGTATCACACGTATATTTTTGTGACGTGGCTGACTTGGAGATACAAATTGTGAGAAAAGATCACTCCTCCTAAACGCTGTTGGAACTGAAAATTCAACCTATATGTGAGCTTCCTAGGAGAACAACATTGTACATAAATCCATGCTCAGTACAATAAATAATTTTGCATCTGTGGATGTTATATATTTCATGATGAATATTGATTGGCTTATATATTGGTACTTTTTAATATCTCTGTGTGTGTTTTGGGTATATATATATATATATATATATATATATATATATATATATATACACACTCTCAAGATTTTTCAAAATATGAAATATATGTGTCTTATATACACTACCGAAATTCATTCATGTTCATGTATGTGGATTTATAATAAAAATTTCACAAGATTATTCTCAGAAATATTCATTCACCTGAACTGCATATTTGTTTCCTAGTACTTAAAACTAACTTCAGTGAATGGTGCATACAAATCCTAATATTTCTACAGTAATTGACCCAGTTTAACATCAATGCAATTAGATTCCTATGGGACATAGTGTGTATTTTGATGTTCATTTTTATTCAACACTGGTTCGTTAATATTTCTTCAGTTTATGCACATCATAGGATATATATTTCATCCACAAATTCACAAATTTATAGGCATTTGTTTCACTTTCAATCACTTCCTGCTTCAGAACACTTGTATTCCTCCAGGTTTCTTTACTGGTCTTTTAATGAGACTTCTTTCCAAACACATTATTTTCGATTTCCATAATCACGTTTGAAGCAAATCTCACACAGTCTTTATAATAAAACATAACGTAATTATACAATTAGATGTGTAACTGGTTGGAATGAATGATTGTATATCAATATAAGTTTTTGTGTATATTTTCACATATCAATTCAATCCATTATTTAAAGTGGAAACAGTTATATTATTTATTCACAGTATTGTCAATTCATGCATTAATTCTATATTCATAGACACAGGGTACAAATCTTTGTACCGCCAATAATAATTTATACATCTTCAAAATATTGCTCCCAGAAATGGTATAAGAAATACTTATGTCACCCGATCTACATATACATTTTATCATAGTAATATTCGAGACACAAAATGCAAAGGTCAAACTTATGATTGTACCAAAGCCTAAATTGAAAGTGAGCATGGATTACTAAAAACATCCATGTTGCCTAATGTTCTCAAATGTCAATCCTATTTGTGACAACATATTTTTTTTCTTCCTAAGATTATATATTCAAACTCAACCCTGTTGAAAATATCTAATCCTATCACTCACTTTATACTTTTCCTGATTTCTTAATGTCTCTATTGATATCGGCCTTCCGACACATTTTCCCCAGTTCATCATTGTGACTGACTCTTCACATGTGCTCACATTTAAATTCACTCTGTATCCGAAACCCTATTGCTAGAGAACTTTTTGTCCAAAACCTATACTCACTCTTCTTTCTGAAACTGAATATCTTTCTAATAATTCCAACTATCCTTTTTTGACTAGAAGTTCTCTTAAACATTCCATCATCCAACGTACAAGGTCCTTTGCCATTGTACATCGATTTATCTGAGACATCTCTGCAGAAAATAATTCAAATCTACGTATCCCAATCAAGGGCCCAATGCCCTTCTGGGCTTCAAATCTTACCTACATTTCTGTTTTCATACTAATATTTCACGTATATTTTCTTGTAAATATTGCAGGTTCCCAAACATTCCTGCAGAATGATTCCTAACTCATATGGAACATGTTATTAATCCTAACCATACACTGTTCCCTCAATCTAACTTTACAGAAGATTAGGGACAGAGTTGGTCTTTCAATACAGGAATGTAGCAGATCTTCCACCTGCTAAGATCCTCAAAGGTCCATACAGAAATGATCCCTGGAGAAGATGTAGGCAGCTATGAAGGACGTGAGAGAGAAAAAGTCATCTCCATGTAATGGCTCACCGCTGGCTCCTAATAACCTCACAGAGTTGGCCAAGGAGTCCAGATCTGAGACAGGACAGGCCATTTCTGGGAACATAGTATGGCCCACCAGTCAGAGGACACTCCGGATAGTCACAGACCTACTTGGGGGAAGGAGGTGCCTTTGTGGGTTGGGTGTGAGTTTGTGGTCTTTTCTCATTTTCTGAGAATAGGTAGAAAAGGCAGTTTGTTCATTTTGGAGTGGATGGTTTCTAGAAAGTCGTTTGACAAAGAGTGTGTTTCTATATCTGGGTATCCCAATGTGTTCGTGGATGAAGACATTAGAAAGAGCATGCATCAATGGATGTTTTCTGTCTAGTAGAAAGCTTCCCAGCATTCATCCTTCCCAATTTATAGATGGACTTGGCTTGCCTTCTGGATGGGCAACACCTACTGTCTTTCTAAGTTCATGTTTTCTGCCTGAATTCTGGCCACTAACCATAATAGGCTCATGGTTATGTGTCCAAGATATGTACCACCTCCAAGCTCTGGGACATGGCCATGTACAGGATAGCTGAAGGGAATTGGAGCATCTCAGAAAACTCAGATATCAATGTGACCAGTAAAGTCTCTGTGGAGAAACCCTGCTTTGGGCCTTTTGCATACCTATTCTTCTGTTGCACTGAATAACAGGAAGGTCTTTGATTAGGCCACGCCTTTGTGAAGCCTGAAGAAAACAGTTTTCAAATGGAAATTAATGTGCATCACCTGGGGCTCTTTGCTTAATTGTTTGGAAAGGGATGTGTCTGAATTGGCCACTTGGCCCTGTGTGAGGCTGTGGCTTAGATACTTAGCACCTAATTGACCTAAAGAAACATCCCATGTGTGCACCCAAATCCAAAATGTCCAAAAAGCATTCATTGTGGACTACGCCTCTCGCCTTCCTCTGTAAGGTTCCTGATCTCCATCAAGTGAGAATAGGGATCCTTTGCATCAAATGAGTACTTCAAAGCCCTGCAGTGTCTAGCCCATTGGTGCTTGTGATTACGCATGACTCCAGTTCACATAAAGAATCTAAATCCCACAGTCAGTAAGCCTCAAATTGGAATTGTGGAGCAGTATTAAAGGCAGGGCTCTATGATCATTCCGTGTTCAAAGGAAGGGTGTCCAGGAAACCCTGACTTGTGACAAATGAGGTGCGAGGGTGCTTATTTTGAACACTGTGTTGGTCTGTGCCCCTCATGGAAACCTCCAGCCAGAGGTTATTATTAGTGTCTATATGGAAGAAGATGAGTGCCATGTGGGAGTCTTTTGTTTTTAATTGTGGTCATTTGTGTGGCGGTTGGAAGAGATATCTGGTTCCTCCTGGGCTTGAACTCTGGTGTGATTTCCCTTAGAGACTGAGTTATGGAACTGACCTCAAAGAAGTATTGCCATGTATTGTGATGGGATTTTAGGAGGCCACACATGAGAGTCGCCCTTGGAAACTGAGATCTATGCCCAGGGTGGCTTTCCACAGAGCACAAGTAATCTCAGCCAGGATATCACAAGATTTTATTATTAAAGACTTGGCAGCCATAGTTGAGAGTCAAAACACACATGGAGCTCACATTGTAGACCTCAATGAGCCTGGCTTCATCTGACCTTTTGGCCACACTTTGGGAAGCTTTGCTGTGATAGTTCTCCATTTCTTTTGTTCAAATGAGTTTCCTCGCCATTTAATGGTTCCTGAATGATTGAAACCCACAGTGCCTCCAACTTCATCCTTAAAAAATAGCTAGATAAATACCACCAAATTTTTGAAATTCCCTTGACCAGGTGGCACTGGAGAACCTTTGGATTCCTGTTGCTGATCATGAGTATACCAGACAGTGCCTTGATTGACTTGGTTTCATGAAAATGGTGTAGAACAGAGATGCCAGTAAGTTGGAGTCTGCTGAGTAGTTGGCCTAGAGCAGTGGTGGGGAGGTGTCTGATATAACATCTGTGGTGAGGCCATGTTTATCTGCCATTG